>NC_030684.2:42402498-42709248 GCF_000004195.4 Xenopus tropicalis | reverse complement strand
CTTGCCGACATGCATGCTTTGGTTAAGGATTTGGACAAATCCAGTGTCAAATTGGGTTGTCCAAGGCTGCCTCCTTGGGGGCCCCCTTGCCAGTCTCAGACTCCACACAAGTGCACCTTCTCCACCTGCCCCCATGGACACTGTATTGCACACTGCATTGTATTCTTTGGGGCTCAGAATGGAGAGCCTAAGTTGCTGGAAGGGATTGGTTCTGGGTTGCGGGGGCCCACCAGGATTTTTCCCGGTGACCCGCCAGCCTAGTCCAACCCTCGACAAATCCTATTACTTTTTACATGATTTGGACCCAGCAGACTGGTAACTGAATCAAAGCTCTTATTGGAGAACTAAAAAATGTTTAAAACTCTACTCTGCTTTTTATAAACAGGGGGTCCAGGTTGATGTGGTTTCAGTAGTGGAGTGTGAGGTTTCGGGAGGGGGCCTATCGGTTTTTAAAAAGGCTTTAGTTCTCCTTTAAAATCATGTTAATACACATTACAGCTCTGAAATACTGAACACAACGATTTTTTTTTCAGCTTTATGCAAGGTCCGATTTAGTTCTGTGTAGCTGTATCTTTTGCTGAGGATTCAGCCAAACCCAAAAATTATTGTTACTGTCAAAATAACAGTTAGCTGGGCAGTTTGTGTCTTCTCTTTGTAGTTATCTGAATAGTTATCTGATAGCGAATCTGTCTGAGAAATGCGTTTGCCGCGCTTTTTGCTGTGACTGCAACTGTTTTTGACAACAAATTTTTCTGCCACAAATTTTAGCAGAAGTTTCCCTAAACAATTCGCCAATGGCGAAATGCGGAAATTCAATGTGAATCCATGCCTGGCGAAAAAATTCGCTCATCACTATAACATGAAGCAAATTATAAAAGGTGACTACATATATATTTCTCTTTTTCTTTAAACATGTCACTGGTTTGTGGTTTTGAGTCTATGCTCCCTATAGCAAAATAATAAATAGCAAGATAATAGCCTGGCACTGGGACCCTAAATGATCCTTGTCATGATTGCTCATTCTCTCCCATAGCCACTCTGCCTTGTGCTTGAGCCTTTGTTTCTTTCCTGTTTCATTGTTTGTGTTTTCTCCTGAAATAATTTACAGCGCTGCAGAATATACTGGCACTGAGCTGTGCTAAAAACCTATACTTCTTACTTTCTCCTGCTATTAATGTGTATACTTCTCTCTCCAAACTTCGGCTGTCTGTGATTTGTGAAGCAGGGGATTTATGTTTTTGTGCTGCCAACCCCATTATGAGCTTGACTTAGTAAGGGGCAATATTCAATTTTAAAGTTCAAAAATAATTCTTTTCAAATCCCAGTCAACTCAATTCATCCCAGTTATACAAAGTGCGGCATTCAGGGGAATTCAAATAGCTATTTTATCAGTGCCATAAAGGCTTTTCTGCATTGATTTCACATATTTCTCTTCAGGACAATATCTAAAATGCTAGAAAAGTTCTAGCTGTTGTTTTCTTGTGTACACAGGAACAGAATGATAAAGATATAGGGAGCCTTAAGGTCCCCATACATGGGCCGATTGTAGCTGCCACTATCGGTCCCTTTGGCAGCTTATCGGCCCATGTAGGGGCAGAAACGACTGCCATACCTGACCGATATCTGGCCTGAAATTGCCCAGATATTGATAGGGCAGGTTAAAAGATTCAGTCGGATCAGGGACCGCATCGGTTCATTGATGCGGTCCCCAAACCGTCTGCCCCATTGCTGCCATTATAATTTGATCGTTTGGCCCCAGGGCCAAACCATTGAATTAGCCTACATGTTCCCCGATATCGCCCATCCATAGGTGGGGATATCGGGTGAAGATCCGCTCACTTGGCGACCTCGCCAAGTGAGCGAATCTTCACGTGTATGGGCACCTTTAGTCCATCCCAAAAGGTATCAACTCTTGATATAGCAAGGGGGGAAAGGGACGATGCTCTTAGCACAATTGTGCTAAGTGATAAGATTAAATCAACTGTCCACACACTTCACCACAAAAAGCACCCAGTAGCGTGAAAGGAAGCCTGTTTTACATCATTTCTGGTGTTTGCCATGCAAGTGCCATCTGTGCCTGACTGTAGTGCAAGTATGCGGCATCTATTGACGCTGGGTGCTACCCTGGAGCTAACGTCTGCTCAGTAGGTGGAGCAGCTCCAATGTTCTGCATCAATTGGCACAGCAGTGCATGTTATGGAATGGAAGAAGGAAGGATCGTCCAACTGAATACTAGTGATGAGTGAATCTGTCCCATTTTGCTTTGCTGAAAAATTCACGATACAGCGAAAAATTCACAAAACGTGATTATAGATTTACTTTTTTGACGCTACCGTGACTTTTTTGACACAGCCATTACTTTTTCATTACAACTTATTTGACGCAATCATAACTTTTTTAATGAGACCATGACTTTTTCTGCAAAGCAGCATTTTTGTTGCTGCAAATTTTGCGGCAGGTTCACATAAAAATTCACGAAATGTTGCAGGGAATCCACGCCTGGCAAAAAATTCACTTAATCACTACTGGTGACCCATGGGTCTGATGTGGCCCTCCTGGAGGCCCTTAAAATGTTCTTCATAAAAATGTGGCCCCCCAAAAATCAGAAAGGGGGAATATGATTGGATTGGGCATGAAAATTCATAGACAACATTGCTCTTGAGCTTTCATTGCTATGCGGGACATCATTGTATGGCTGCCAGTAAAACCTGTTACTGCCAAGGTGAAGGAGTGGGAGCCTCAGGCAGGGTGATAAAGATCAACATGATAGCCATATGTGCTGGGGGGGTGGCAAACTCCATGTAATTCAAGTGAAGGGATGCTGGCACCTCAGGAGAGAGAGAGATAAAGTTCAAATATAAATATCAGGTCATGGAAGGAGCTTTAGGCTCTTTGCAATATTATGGGATAGTGATCCTAAAGAATGAGAACTGCTGCGCATACATACTAGCATAGAACATACAGCCATTTGGGGGGTGAAAATTGGGTGTTTCCAACCTGCAGCTTTTTAGCTGCTTTTGTCTACAACTCCCAGCAGCCGTACCCTAAAGCACATGCAAGAACTGCTCATACTGGCCATTCTACATGCCTCCTATTGGCAAATATGGGAAAAGGAATGATTGGTGGCAGTCTGACACTGTATTCTATAGAGTGAAAAAAATGCAGCAGGCAAAACACCCCAAACCGTTACACATGCCATGGGCCTAAAGCAATGATAGACGGGGGAAGAGCACGGAGAAGCAGGAGGAGGATAAGAGAAGATTTGGGAGTGGGTAGAGGAGCATGCAGAAGAATAATAGAGGAGACAGAGGAAGACTGAAAGGTGTAGAAAGAAAATGAATTCAGGAGAGTTGGTTTTGTGAGGTTGCTGTCAGCAGGTGCAGAGCATGCCGCAGCGCAGATTTATAGGCTGTTTTTGTATGTTTTGGCTCACCCCTCACTCTTTACAGGCCTTTAGGATAGCAAATAAAAATGGTAGCACAGCCTCAGGCATCTCTGCCGGGATCATGCTCCCCAGCCTTTCCACATGCCTGGTGTGCCCCATGCACATTGAGGGGAACTTCGTGGCTACTTCAGCCAAAGCAAACAGCATAAATATGAGAAATAACCAAAGAAGAAGGTTTTATATGTTTCTCTTTCACCTCTCATGTGGGGCAAGTGCTTGTAAGAAGGAGTAACTTAGTGACAGATAGAGTAACACAGTAACTGTGTGCAACAAGCCTTGGCTATAACTCCACGCCTCCCGCAGCTCACATAGTAAAATATTTCCCTTCTCTATAAAGATCGCGTATTTGCTTTTTTAAAATATTAATACTGGGGAGTTTAACCTCTTCCTTGTGACGCACTGGGAGTCAAGTTAAAGGTACAGTAGGCCTAAAATACAGCTTGGATATATTAGTGAAAGTTGCAACACTCACTGGGAAATGTAAGAGTATTTCCATGAACTGACTTTGACACTCTGATTAACAAAATTTTTCTTAAAAAAAAAAATTCTTAAATTTGTTTTTTTACAGGGTTTTGTGTAATCTTTTGTAGAGGTGTAAAACTATAGAACAAGTAGAGTTATTGTGTCAGATTGAACCATAGAAAAGTCGATAAGTAAGCATGACTCAAAACTAAGATAATGCATCCTTAAGATAATGCACCCAAGGTCGGACTGGGGGGTGAAGGGTGCCCGCGCCCATAGCCCACCCATATGGCTCGCGCCCACAGCCTCCCCCCCTGGAGGGGTCCCCCTAACCCCCCTCGCAGGGCCCCCCACCCGAAGTCCTTCCCTGAGTGTGTAAATTTAACGCGTCAGGGCAGGAGTGGTCGGGCAGGGGGAGCGCCGCAAGATCGGGTCTGGGCCGCCGGGGCCCACTAGAGCCGGGGCCCACCAGGATCAGGCCCAGTCCAACCCTGAATGCTCCCAGGGTGCACTACAATTTGGACCTATAAACACACACAAAAAGTCCATTTAGCCAGTATTTAAAGGGTAAGGTGTGCTGACTAGTGATGAGCGAATCTGTTCCGAAAAATTCGCGAAACGCCGAAAATGTCGTGCGACAAAAAAAATTTGTCACCCGCGGCTATTATTTTGTCGCGCGGCTATTGTTTCGTCGCCCACAGCTATTATTTTGTCGCGCGGCTATTGTTTCGTCGCACGCGGCTATTGTTTCGTCGCCCGCGGCTATTATTTTGTTGTGCGGCTATTGTTTCGTCGCACACGGCTATTGTTTCGTTGCGCGGCTATTGTTTCGTCGCCCGCGGCTATTATTTTGTCGCACGGCTATTGTTTCGTCGCCCGCGGCTATTGTTTCGTCGCACGCGGCTATTTTTTACGCCGGCGACAATTTTTGGACGTGCGGCAAATTTTTCCGCGGCAAATTTTTTCATCTGTTTCGTGAAACAATCCGCCAATGGCGAAACGCGGAAATTTGCCGCGAATCCATGCCTGGTGAAACATTTCGCCCATCACTAGTGCTGACCTTGTGCCTGTTCATTGTGTATACTCCTGCCTTTTTATGGCAATGGAATTCCTGGTTGCACAATACATATTTTCTGCCCGAAACTCAGAGAGATTGTTCCAATTCCTAGACAATCTATAGAGATAATTCCACAGGAGGTGTATTTGCTGCCTTACCGTATACTAGGTTAGATATCAGATTTCATATATGCCAGTTGTATGCAGATATATGGTGCCTAGTCCTGTGCTAAATGCAGTGCTAAGCTCTGTAAGGTTACCTGGCACAGATTATAGAGGTCATTTACGATTCCCCAAAAACTGAGCCCAGAGGCCTGTGTCATTTCTTCAGAATCAATTTTTGCACTTTTCAAACAGCCTCAAAGGTCATAAAATACCCCTTATATCTTTAAATTACAAGCGATTATACATGTCAGTACTTCTTATTTAGGATGACACTAAATATATTTTATTATGCTGTAACAATGTGCAAATTCACCCTATTTCAATAACCCATAGCAACCAAGTAGACATTTTCTTTCATTATTCTAACTGCATTCTAACTGCTTTATAGTGATCACAGCTCTTTACAGATTCCTTGAGTTGCCCTGTTATCACTTAACTGCCATCCTTTATTTCTCTCTGGATTATTTTATTGTTGGAATGTGGCGTGCCTTTAAGGCAGTCTCGGCTTTAAACTGATAGGAATGCAACAGGCATGTATAAGGCCATAGTCAGTATGTAACCTTTATGTTCGTTATGTAAGAACCAATATTTTGATTTTATTATTATGAAAATGTTTTTCCACAGATAGATATAGATATAGTGATATAGATTTCCTATTATTTTCTTGTAAATTCTCTATTTAGTTTTCGATTTTTGGGGGAGGGGGGATACAGAAGAGAAACAGAGGGCAGGCGGATAAATGTACAACAGTAGGCAAGCACATTACATAGCAGGTAATACCATTTAACATGATCTATGTATATAATTGCAGATTTCTGTTATTGAAGATATAAGAAAAGGAGGGGGTAGAAAACCATAAGAGAAAGGAGGGGCAAGAAAACTGCATTCTTTGTCCATAATAGAATAGGCATGACTTGGGCAGGGCCAAATACCTGCCCTCCTTTTGCCCCAAACTACTGGCCTAGAAATAATAACCACTTACAGCTTGTCCTTTGTTGGAAATGATATTGGTCACAAGTTTATTACATGACATAAGCAATAAAATACATAATCATAAATATAAATAACAAGTAAATAATAACAGTGTTAACAAGTATATTAATAAATATTAAACAGTAATACTTCAACCTCTAAAGTCACTGGCAATGGACCAAATTAAGTGCATGACAACTGTACCGGCCACCAGCCTCTCATGCCTTCCAGCATGGTGGGTACGCAGGATTGCATGCTTCAACCAAGGTATCAATATACAGTATATATAACATAACACCTCCCAGAGACCCATCGCTCTTAGAGAGGAAACATCAAAAACCATGTGCCATTGAACAAGTGGGACTTGCTAAACTCGGCACTGCCAACAATCTATCTCCATTGCCAGGGAACTGCTGCCCGGTTGTGACAATGGGCCATCCTCCCTTAACTCTTGCCTCATCATATCAAAATACTCACCTTCTTGGGCCAACTTAACCCACCGGGTGGTCCTGGGTGGGACTCCATTTTCTCTTTCCAAAATGGATGCCCTCCTTCCACCCCCAAATGCTAAATACTAAGCCCCAGTTATTAACCCCTGTCTGGCATTTTGTCCCACCCAGTCATGCGCCCTTATTCAGCATTTGCTGTATCGGGCTTCCCTTTAGGAGAGTGAGGGATGAGGGAAACTTGTGTTTTGCCAGATAATGATTTGTACCCTGCAAGTAGACTAGGATATTGGAAGTCTTATTGATACTCCATTGCTCAATATATTATGACAAGAAGATTTTGCTGTAGGTGGTCCATGGCTCCCATGTGTTCCTAAATTCCTTGTATTACTGTTATTACTATGCTGTATATTCTGCATATTCCACAGATATTTTATATCATTCACACCAGTCCCTGTCTCAAAGTCACATTCACACACTCTCTGGTCAGTTGTATAAGGAGCCAATTAACCTTCCTGT
Source organism: Xenopus tropicalis (assembly GCF_000004195.4). NCBI lineage: Eukaryota > Metazoa > Chordata > Amphibia > Anura > Pipidae > Xenopus > Xenopus tropicalis. Next base: position 42,702,183 of record NC_030684.2, on the reverse strand, counting down.
GAGTTTTTTATTGATGCGTGGCAGGAAGAAATGGGAGCACTTAAATATGGTATGACCTGAGATAATAGAGTTCCATATCTAGTGTCACGGGACTGGGTACATTTCTGATATAGGGAAATCAATATATGAGGGAACTGTATATGTATATATAGCTCAGCAAAATCATTTCTCTGCCATGTTTCAGGCCAAGCCCTTTTCAAGAAACTCTCAGTTGGGGGGGCCCCAAAATTTTAGAACACATATTTTACAATCACAGATACAGCAAATATTACCAGTCAGGCCCTCTATATTACTAGGCCCCACCCAGCAGAGGAAGGGTCGGCTTCCCCTATTGTTAAACTCTTGAACTGAACTGTTCCAGGTTCCATTGTCTGAATTCCAAACAGAACTGGAACGTATGAGATGTGTATGATTTATGGGGACATTCTTTATAGTCCCCTGATTCGCCCTTTGGACTTAAGGTCTAATTGATCATTATTGTCTTGAATACATAAAAATACTCAGGTTGACTTGGACAACTAAAATACATTTTTACTGGCAAACAATACATTGTAAATCATTTTTGCTGGAAATTCAGTGCCTGAACAGATCAACCCACACCTCAGGCCATCACAGTGATATCAATATTTCTGTATTTTTCAGCGTCATGTTGATTTTGATGAAAAGCTCCATGGAGTGTTCTTTGTAGTTCCTGTTTCAAGAACCGGTTACTGCTGCTGGACTTCTTGGGTAATTAGTCTAAGTGACAAGCGCTGGGCTGCGAGCTTCAAAATGTGTATTCTGTTTATATCATTACAACACTTATAGATACGTAGAGAGCAAGAGGGAAGCTGAACGGTATCAGCAGGGAGAAGGGGGAGGCCATTCCACTTCTCAGATCACTGGGAACCTCATTAATAGGTCAGCGTGGCTGTGGAAGGCACTCCACTGGGAGGACAAGAACAAATTATACCGACCCGAAGTGGAAAGACTTAAATAGTGCATGGTTTATATCACATGTCCTTACAGAATGCGCAGGAAAGATAAAGGTGGGAGATTTGCCGGGTGAGGTACAGAGGGCGCAGGTATGGATGGTGAAAGGGGACATATTAGAGAAGAGGTTAATTTAAAGAAAATGAGAGAGTGTCAAGAATAATATAAACAGACATGATCGAGTGGAACATAGAATGGCACCTGAAGGAAGCTTGGAGCACAAGGAAGACGTATTGGGAGGAGAAGGACAAGGGCAAGGAGTGACATATAAATCCATTATGCAAAGGCACAACCTAAAAAAAAGCGTGATGAGCAAATCTGTCCTGTATCGCTTCCCTAAAAATTCTTGAAACTGCAGAAAAGTTCTAGAAAAGCATTGAAGTCATTTGTTGGTTTTTCACTGCATTTTTTTTAACGCAAGATGAACTGGCCAGTGGCCGTTTTTCTCAATTTTTTCCTCATTCTAAATGCATTAAAGTCAATGGGAGTTTTTTTCTCAAGCTTTTTCTCACTCCAAGTACACTGAAGTGAATGGACGTTTTTTTGCAGGGGTTTTCTCGTGTTTTTCGCAGCAAAAATTGTCATCAATTTGTTATTATTATTGTCATCAATTATGCCTGGCGAAAAAATTCACTCATCACTAGTTCTAAATGAGGTTTTAGTTATAAAGAGCGCTTAGTGTATTTTTTTTGGTCTCATGACTCACTGAAACTTGTGTATTAAATTAAATATAAATGATTTTTAAGGTTTGGAGATCCAAATTATGGAAATATCCCTTATCTGGAAAAGCCTATGTCCCGACCTGGATAACAAGTCCCATACCTGTATAAGAAATAAAGTACTCCTTATTAGAATATTAGAAGTTACATTTGAAAAGCATTTGTGTTCTTGTGTTCTTTTAATATCCCTGTATTTTACAATAGCTATATATATATACCTGTATGTATGTATAATACCACCTGTGCTGACCAGTCCCTGTCTCGGGCCGTTCGGCCATAATTTGGGTACCAACTCTTTATTTATGGGCTATATACCCACAGCGCAAACAGCGTTAAACTGTGTAAACCCTGTCCTTTAGGCAAGACCTGTTGAATTGATTGCATGCATATACTGCCTGGGATCATGCCTATTATTCGGGATGGTTCTACTTTGAAAGATAAGCCTTCTACGATTACGCCTACAACTGGCACAGTGAGTGGTAACCCTGAACCCAATTTACTACCTAATGTTGGCCCAAGGACTGCTGCACTCTAAGATAGTATTTGCTCAGGGCATTATGTGGTCCCATTGGTGCCTCTGACATTTTGCCTCTTTGCTAACGGCTCCCACTACCTTAACAAGCAGGTATATATACCCTTTCGGTCACTTATACTCTTTGTTCTTTACATATACTGCTTCCCCCTTGTAGTGCTAACTGTAACCTCACCCCTGTATCACTTTGTCTCTCACTTATAGCTAACGGCTCCCGCTACCTTAACAAGCAAGTATATATACTCTTTTGGCTACTTATACTCTCTGTTCCTTACATATACTGCTTCCCCCTGGTCGTGTTAACTGTAACCTCACCCCTGTGTCACTTTGTCTTTCACTACTTGTTACATGTTGGATAATTTCCTTTCAACTCGATATCTGATACATTGTTTGTCTATACGTGATACTTTTAGTTTCACTCTTTCTGTCCACTGGTATCAGTTCTTTCTTTAGGTGTTATGTTTATTGCGGCTGTACAAAGCATTTGTTTATACATAAAGAATGAGACACGCATTTTTTTATTACTCTAATGAGTATTTCACGCTTGATGTGTAATGGACTACGTGAAACTGTGACGTCACAGCCAGTTTCTATTTGTATTTTCCCGCCAGTCACTGTATTTAATGTTAGCATTCACAATGTGTTTTTAACTTTGAGAAAGGCTGAGGTGTTCAGCCGAAACGTCAGTTCGTCTACTCAATAAATTACTTTTTTTTTTGCACCTAAGTCCTGAGAGAGCGGCTTCTTTTTCTTCTTATCTCGTTTTCACTTTGAAGACTGCACCCAGGCGGATTTGAGATTTATACGTGAGTGCCAGTATTGCATTTTGACTTTTTATATATATATATATATATATATATATATATATATATATATATATATATATATATATATATATATATATATATATATATATTGTATATATTTCTTATAATATACTCATGCTAGTGAAATCAATGGTGATGCTGCTGGATAGGGCTTAACTTGTATGGAATGGTTAAATTAGCCTCAGCAAGCTTGGGGTGTTCCTGACCATTCCTTATTGAATGCAAGGCTACGACATAATTATTTTGAATCATCCAAATCTGCAGCTTCCATGTATCATTGGAAGTGATAGGCGACAAGTGCCAGTGACCCCATAGTTTAGCCTTTGACAGTAGTTTTCAGACTTTTTCAATTCTAGCCAACTCAGGCCAACATTTGGTCAGGGACCCCTTAGTAGTGATGAGCGGATTTTTTCAGCAGGCATGGATTCACAGCGAATTTCTGGCATTTTGCCGTTGGCAAATTGTTTCGCGAAACTTCAGTGAAAATTCACTGTGGGAAAAAATTTTTGTGGCACGTCGAATTTGGCGTGGTCGCGCCAGAAGAAGGTGCAGTCGCGTCCAAAAAGTGTGGGCGACAAAAAAAATAGACGCGGGTGACAGAAACTAGACGCGGGCGACAAAAAAAATCGCATAACAAATGCATTTTCTTGCCATTTCGCGAATTTTATGGCGAAGCGAAACGCGACAGATTCACTCATCACTACCCCTTAGCTTGTAACAAGGTTACAGATATAGGATAACTTCCAAGAATATCTGTTACCCCAAATCTCACCATAACTGAACTCCAAATTTGACTTTCTGATGTATGCAAAGCTATCAACCTTAGAGAAAAGGCATCCAGGGGCTCTGTGTGGCACAGGCAGCAGGACACCGGGAATTTTCAGCACAAACGGAAGTGACGTCACATTTTCGCACACTTCCCTGGAAGTGACATCACTGGCATGTGCATTTGCTCTCCTGAAGCCACTGAATGCTACCCGCACATACGCACACACTCCATAAATAGTCATTGAAAGCTTATGGTAGATGTGCACTTAGATTTTAAAGGAAACCTTTAAAAAAAATCAGGGGGATGCTTAAAAATCAGGAGAATACGGTAGGATCATGGGGCTCAAAATCAGATCAAGTCGGCACCTTATTGGCGCATGTATGGGGACCTCCAACTGGCAAGCAGACCAATGACATACATATACACAAATATGGTTTACATATTTATGGTACTAATACCTCATACAATAAAGTATTTACAAAACATGGCACCAGCTGTATAACTGACAAGATTCCCAGAGTCCTTCGCTCCATTGGGAGGTCCTGGCACTTGTGCACAGTTACAATACCTACCATAGCAGTGGGTTTGAATATAACACATGTTGTAACAAATTCTGCTAGAAATCCAATTCTGCTGCTGCTTCCAGTCTATTCTTTTGCTGTCTGAGTCACAATTAGCAAGGAATTTGGAACAAAACCCTGCCAAAAGATTTTCAGCTTCTGTATCTGCTCTAGCTTGCGCCGGCCAGGCTTTCTGGTTTTTTTTTTTTTGGCTATCGGCGAGATGGCATCACTCACTCAACACATCACAGACGTTTCCAGGAGCGTAATGTGCATTATAAATCTCCAACCCTGCAACAAATAGTGTTTAAAGATACCAGTTTGTGCAACAGAACCTGAAAACTATACAGTGCAAATCCTACAAAAACAATACAAAACGGACCTTAACATTTCAGTGGACTTAAAGCATCTAAGAGAATAATAAATCAGACGTGTAATGGAAAATATGCCAGAAAGCCTTGATTATATGCTCAAGATAACTCCTGGTACAATTCAGTGTGGGGATTGGACTTTTCTATCCCAGATGCAGAAAAGATTAAAGTCGACTGCTGCAGAGATCAGTAATATATTTTAAATATGGTAAGCGCCAGTCACCTCTCCAACCGTGCCGGCTGTGCTGCCCACTGTGCTCAAAGTAATAACTTCTGCTGGATTTAGAACCAAGTACTGAGCACTCTGCAGTGAATCAACAAACCTCCGCCATTTCTAAGGTGGCAGAGATTTCTCCATGCAGTGGGGAAATGTACATTGTTATGCTGTGGCACTGTGTGTCAGTTATCTTACCTGCATTGGACTGGTCAAAACATGGGTTGGTATGGGTTACTGACATGGGGCAAATCTGCACCGTGGCCCTAGGTAAGACTTAGTAAGCAATTATAGAAGTGCTGTACACCTGCTTTTGCCAAGAGTATAATGGCCACTACCTCTTAAAGCAATGAATGTTTCAGTTTTGCTGAGTTACAGCTAGGCCTACATTGACCAATCAGGTTAGATGGCAGATGGATAATGGGAAGAGAATTTTAATTGAGAACCAAAGGTTGACATTATTTGAGATATAGTGTAGATCATTTATACCTGTATGTTTGAAGGTTTGGGGTAAACCAAGAGAAGTCACACTTAACTGGATAAGAACCCATTTATTGGCAGTACCACAGAGAAGTCAGTGCTTTGATAGGGCTTCAGATTCCTTTGTCATGTATACAGGAGGAACAGAAGAGAAGCCAGTTGCTATGGGCTCAGTGCCTATGAAAGAGGCCGTGCAACTCAACAATGCTATGCCCAATGCAGGGAGTTGTAGTATAAAAGTACTATGCACAACCTGATTCTGGGCTAAAATAAAAAGGGAATTTGATTTTTTATGGGAAAACATTCTTATTTCAGACAATGTTCTCTTCTTCTGCCTCCCCGTGCCCCCCCTCCACTGCCTTCTGTCTGTGCACTGCATCATCCTGACTGTCACCATCCTCTCATCCATCCCACTCCCCATTCATTATCCCTTCCTCCCTCTCTTTTCATCATGTATCATTTTCTCTATCACCTTGTTGCAGGTACCTGCCCATTAGTTTGCATAGCAGAAAAGGAGAGTATTGTTCTTTTCCCTAAGCTATTTACAGGGAAGTGTGCTGCCGTCAGCAAAAATATGGCCTAGATTTATATAAGTTGGATGGAGCAAAGTGCAACAGAAAATAGCTATTCCATATCTACATATTATCATTTCACTTTATGAGTTTCCTGGCTAAGGTGCTTTCAGTTCAATGCAAACAAAAACACTCAAGCCTTTATTTTGGTGCCCTAGAGAATCGGTTCAGTCTCATCTTCTGCCTTTTGCAATTTCCCATACAAAGCATTACAGTCATTTTCTGCTATTGTGAGCATGATGTTTATCCACGTGAAGCATTCTCAACAAATATTGCTTGAAATACATATCCCCCAAGCTATGAATTGGTCCCTCACTACCCAACACTAACAGGTCTGGACTGATTCAAAATAGGCCCTGGCATTTCAAGTACAAAAAGCCCCCCAGAGTCCCTATAAATAGTGACTGTCTATGGCATCTTACAGCAGCCCCTCTGGCATTTGCCAGAACCCACACATTGCCAGTCTGGGCCTGTACCCCAACATTAGCCTGGGATCATTTCAGTAGGGGTTACTGGCAGGCCTGGACTGGCAAACTGTAGATGCCAGAGGGGCTGCTGTATTATTTATTGGGCCTCTGGGGGGGCTTGTGTATTTGAAATGCCAGGGTCTGTTTTGAACCTCAGTGCAGACCTGGTTACTTGGCTTCTATATTATGTAAAGCAAGTGTCATATTTAGATCCCAATAATCTAACTCATGCTGTAGCAAGCATATATGTCACTGAGCTGTAAGTACTGTGAGAGGGTTCTATAAGCTTGCTGATATCCAGGCTGCAGAGAATAATAGCGGAATTCCAGAACTGTTTCTCACTAGAGAAATGATATATTTTTCAAACAAATCTGGGCCTAAGGCAGCAGGAATACAGACTCCATTTGCAGATCTCAGGGTTTTGCAGCCTAAATCTACCATTTATAAATCACACATATTCACTCACAGCAGGGAGTGCACATATGGGCAGGTTTGGCATGAAAGCCATTTCGGCCCTGCGAAGCTACACGCCGCCTGCAGAGCATTGCTCCATTAATCCATTAGGGCATTTGCTGCTAGACAAGACTTGCAGAGAATCACTAGGTTATCATTATATATCATGCTGATAAAAATGTACATTTAAACCACAAAGTCCTGCAGAATGCTGCCTTGGGCCTGTGACTCCCCCACTCATTCCTTAATGTGTTAGGATTGTCAGGTTATAGGTCTGGATCCAGTCTGTGGTCTCGGGGAATCACATCCCTCCTGTGGATCTGACTCCCTTCAGTCCTACAGGATTAGCACCCACAGGTCAAGGGTTAAATAAAGAGCCAACTAGCAGGTGAGGAGTGGGGCAGGGAAAAGTGGAGGATTCTGGTGAGATTAACCCCCTCTTACATAATGATTTGTAATAGGGAACCGGTATCACTGTAAATATGCAGCCAGACTACAGAAAATACTTCCTAAATCCTTTTGTCAGATATATTTTACTGTATATATCTAAAACGGTTTCAGATACTAATGAGGTAATGGAATAAAAGTAGTGCACTTTGCACTCTGTCTAGTAACTCATAGGATACTTGTTTAAAAGCAATCAAATCTTTTATTTCAGTCAGGTGACCAGTAAATGTGACATGCTGATTGGTTGCTTTGGGTTACAGGATCAAGTGCAAACTTTGTGACTTATTATATTTGCCCATAAATATTTTATTAGTGTGTTCCCTCAACCAAACATTCTTTTTTACTGCTGTAAACAATCCAAGCGACCTGATTGGGATTCCAAAATGTGGCTTTAGTTGAATTCTTTTTGTTAGATCTCGGAAAACTAACTGATACATGTCTCTCAAATACACAAGTTTCAACTGTTACACCCAGCTGTACTGGGGGGTATTAAGGTAGCCTACATAGGCAGACCTTATGGCATCCAACTAATGAGCCCATAGGCCAAATGGACACATATCATACAAGTATGGTCACTTTTCTTTTGTTCCGTTCCCTGTGGCACACGGTATTGGCAGTAAGAGGGTAATGTGGTAATATACAGGTGCAAAATGAACACCAGGTCTAGTAACCCATAGCAACCAGCCACAAAGTGGCATTTACTGGCCTTTGAAACCAAACTTTGTTTGCTCTTGATTGCCACACCTGGAGTTAACAATGGACCTTTTAGTAAATATCTCTATAGCATGGTGCTACTCAAATCAATTCTCTGTATAAATCATATAAATCATATCTCTCTATAAAGAGATGTGTTTTACCTTTTAGCACCTGCTTTTGTTTTGATAACCCTGTTTCTCTCCCTGAGAAAACTGTGGGCAACCAAATGTCCAAGTGCCATTGTCCCTAGGACAAATGTCATGGTCAAATTAGCCTGGTGCTAATTTTACACTGGGTTCTAAAACCATTGTACCATGCAAATCCATGAATGGCGAAAAAAATCACTCATCACTAATTATATGATTATCTCCTACATGAACTTTCCAGCAAGGGGCAGGAAGGAGTGTAGGGTTTAAACTTAAGGCAAATTCCACTGCCCCCCAATGAACTGACAATTAGCACATTAACCAATGGAACTCTTTATATGAACTGCTTATTATAGAGTAACATCAGCTGTTAATATTGCACACACAAGGGGCTTGACCTACATTTTGGTAGTACACGCTTGCGTTCATGGGGGGGATCCATATAAATAACTTGCACAGGGCTCCAAAGTTTCTGATGGCGGCCCTGGTGCTTATACCTGATAAGTTGTAATACTAAATCTACAGCTCTCTATCCAATGAGCAGGCCATTGGCATTTCCTGACCTGGCCTGTACATGCCATACATACCATTCCTACTGATTTAGCAGCATTAAAGGCGCACTTTGTTTCCAGTTCTCACCTACCGCTGCTACCAGAGAGCCAGATGGAAAGGAACCTCTGATGTCACCATTAATTCTGCCAAGCACTGTGTACATAGCAGGAGCTCTGCAAATAAACACACACGTATAGACATATCTCGGGGCGTTAAGCAGCGGATTATTTTGTTAGATGGATGTGCTGCTCCACTGCAAGCCAAATAAATGCACGGATCCAATGCGGCTATAAATGTCCCAGCATGTAAGACTAATAACGCAACCATTACAGATACAGGTTCACTGCAACACTTGTAGTCATTTCCCCTTTAGAGCCACCTCAAAGGGAGGCATTGTATTTCCCATCGCTTTTAAAAATAAAGTCCCTTCTGTTTTTGTTTCCTTTCTGCCTGGTTATGTTATATCCCAGCTGGGGTACATAGGAGAGACCTGAGCAACTTGCAGCTTCCCTTCTGCCCCATTCTAAAGCCTCTTTATGTGCCCCCACGCTGCCTACGCTCAGTCTGTGCTCCTGTACATCTGAACCCGGATTCCTAAATATTAAATATGAAAGGTTTCATGTTTGGCTATGGAGGAATATTTTGTTCCCCAGATCCTAGACATTAAGCACCCTCCACCACTCTGATGCCATTCAACAGACTGTCCATTTCCTCTCGCAGAGAAGCAAATTTTTCTGCTAATTCTGCTAATTACTTTGTTCATAAAGTTTGTTTTTGTCTTGAATGAGCAGACAGACCGAAGCATTAGATTGCGCTTCTAATAACATCCAATTCTAACATGATGGATTTGGTCAGAAAATCAGTGAACAGGCAATTAGTAAATTCTGCCCATGAAGAAAATTAAGGGATATTTTTCTCCCCCCTCCCCCTTCCCCCCCAGGTCTTGCACAAAATGGGAAGAATTAATGGGGTTTCAGAAATATTTTAAAGCAATGGCACTGTTTTAAATCCAAAGTTTGAAACCCTAATTAATATATACAACTGTAGACAGTGCAAAATAGGAGACAGCACCCCACACGCTGCCGTTGGGAATACAATCCCATTAGCATTGTTACTTATTGGTATAACTATTTGGATTGTCAGGACTGCATGTTAGTGATCTGAGGGGTCATTTACTGACAGCAGGGCAGGTTGCAAAGTAAAAAATACAGGTGCAAGCTTTACATTTTTCTGCACTTTGCACCCTGCCCACCATCAGCACTCAAGTCCTGCGTTCTCCCATTAATACTGAGCTGCCTGCATTGGACTTGGGATGGGTGTAGGGGAGGCACATAGACTGGGCCCGTACCCGTCCCCAAGTTGCATGTCATTCAGAGGTTTAAGTGAGGTAGCAGCGGCAGGCCCAGGCCCAATGGAGCCATGTTCTTACATCTGCCATATGGCAGGCACTAAGGACAGGGCTGCCTTGCACCCACCAATACTGTCCTCAGCACCAAGCACTAGATTTCCAATCTGCTTTAGGTGCAAATTACAGCCAGACCGCCCTCTGTTTGAATGAGCATTAAGAGGCATACCTTTGTGTCCTTAGTGACTTAGCACTTAGCATCTGGCACCACAGTAAATGAAACTGCAATATTCAAGGCATCCGTCTCAAATCTGGCCCAGAAGATAATTCTACCAGCACTAAAAAAATTGCTGTTACAATAGTGGTGGTGGGGGCCAGGGGCATGTTACATTGCACCAATATACAGGCCCACCACAAACAAGAAAGCTTAAAGGTAAACTAAAGCCTAGAAAAATGCCTAGAAATGCTACTTATTGTACCAGACCACACTCCTGTTGCAGTAATGATACATTCTTATACACAGCACCCATGCCAGTGCCACTGCACATGCTCAGTGTGCTTTAAGCTGCTTAGGGGTTATCAGAAATCATAAAAAACTGGCAGAAAGTGAGGTTATATCTGTATTAGAAACTGATGCTACAGCAGGGCATTTCAGCCCCTGGTGCCACCCTGAAGCAGCCCCTCACCAATCCGGGCTTAGGTTTTTTGAATCAAAGGGGGCTGAGGGGGATTCGCATCACTATATGCCCTCTCTGCACTAGAAGAGGCAAAATTCTAAACTAAAAATCGGCTCTTGAAATTACCAGAAATGGCTTTTTGCCACCCCTGGTAACTTCAGGGGCACTGCTGACTACGTTTTTCCTCAAGATTCCCCAATTCAAAAGTGTTTGGAGCTGGACACATGCCTTTGAATTTCAATCTTTTGTTCAAATAAATTCTACCTACAAGTACAAAATGAAACAACAAAATGAAAACACATCTGAAGCTATCCCAGGTTTGCCTCTATGAGTTTACTATGAGTATAATAGTTCCAGCAGCAAAATCAAATTGGATTCAGAAACCTAAAAGTTTCCTTACTTGATATACAGAGTCTCTTGTGGATTTTCCTTGGAACCATCTCATTACTGAGCCATTTACCTTGTAAAGTAACCCACAGCAACCAATCAGCACAAACACCTGAGTTACTCCCCCTTTATTGCATTACTCTGAATAGGTAACTAATAGTTTCCTCCTTCTTTGCTACTTATCGGAAGTTCCATCTAATTTGATTAATGTGATGTGTTTTAGTGATACCTCAAATACCCCCTAAAAACCCTTTCACACATGGCACTTAGACATTTGGCACATAAACAGGCTTCCGGGTACTCTGTTCTCTCCTGAGATACCAAATGTGCACAAGGCCTTCAGTGAATATGGCTTTGCCTCTCTCTGAAAGGAAAAAGAGCATTTTTACAATATTTGCTATTCGGCTGTGGGCATAAATTATTAGGAATTCTCTCTCTCTTATGGCGTACATACCTGTACATGGAAACAATACACCTTGCAGAATGGACCTATCCATAAAGACAAATGGCAAATGCTTATTCACACACAGAAGATGGTGAGGGTGATTGGTGGCTCAGCGTTTTCTATTCTGTAAGGCACTGCCAGCCGCCATGTTATACATGGGATCAGAAATCTTTAACATCCCATAATAATAACTTGCAGCCTCCATACCCCCAGCTCACTTGCAGGGAAAACCCTGGAAGTTGTAGTTCCTGTGCTGAAGGCCCATTACATACCTGCACTTAGTTATTCCACCTACATCCTGGCAGTGCTGAGTTAAATTCATTAAGATTTTTTCACTCCTCAGTTCAAAGCGAGGAAAGAAAGAAAAATGTGCTGCAGATATGCACAAATGCACCGCAGATATGCACAGATTTAGATAAGAACCTTCATTCAGAAGTCAAAAGTCCACCCTTTTGAAGCTGTTTGCCTCGCTTAGCTTTCCCTTAATGTTTAGATCATCCGATGTGGGGAGTAATGATAGAAAGTAGATATTTTTGGGGGATGGTAGTTTGGAAAAGTGTTGATTAAGAAGATAGGTGGATATTGACTGTCACTCTTTTTGAGACCGCTGGCTTAGGGCAGTGACACACGGAGAGATTAGTCACACTGCAACAAATCTCCATTTTCGCGGGCAACTAATCTCCCCACAATGCCATCCCACCAGCTAGAATGGAAATCATTGGTGGGATGGCATACACGTCGGCACGATTTGCCGAAGTCGCCAAAGTTTCCTCTCAAGGCAACTTTGGTAACTTCGACAAATTGCGGAGCCGCGTTTGTCATCCCACCGGCGATTTACATTCTAGCTGGTGGAATGTCATTGTGGGGAGATTAGCCACCCGCAACAACGAAGATTTGTCGCAGCGCGACAGATGGAGAAAAGTGTCAATGGTTGCTGCATCAAAACATGCTTCTTAAACTTTGGTATAGTTGTGTTAATTTCCATTGTGTCCTTCTTGCTAAACTGCACGCAGCTATGTGTATGGATGTTGGGGGACCCTAAGGCTACCACCCTGAATGGGAAGGTAATTGTAGGGGTTCCACACTGGGTTGTGTCAATATGCACAGTAGACTAGAATTAAAGAATGTCTGTCGCATCTTGCATCCTATTTGTTACTACATGCACATAATTGTGTTATGACACAATGAGGGTCATTTATGCACACTGGGCAAATTTGCCCATGGGCAGTAACCCATGGCAACCAATCAAATTGTTGCATTCAGTTTTTTACCTGCAGCTGGCTGAAAAAAGCCAGTCACTTGTTGGTTGCTATTAGTTACTGCCCACAGGGAAATTTGCCCAGTGTTGATAAATGAGCCCCAATGAGTGCAATATCGGTGAGCTCAACTGCTTGCACAAGTACAGGTATCGGACCCCTTATCTGGAAACCCATTATCCAGAAAGTTCATAATTCACATTTTTAAAAATGGTTTCCCTTTTCTCTGGGATTATAAACAGTACCTTGTACTTGATCCCAACTAAGATATAATGTATCCTTATTGGAGGCAAAACAATCCTATTGAGTTTAATTACTGTTTAAATAATGTTTTAGCAGACTTTAGGTAGGAGATCCAAATTACAGAAAGCTCCCTTATCCAGAAGACCCCAGGTCCCGAGCATTCTGGATAATGGGTCCTATACCTGTACTCTTAAATTAGGGGGAAAAGCTGAATTTTTGGTAAAAAAAAATGCTGATTTGCATCCTAAATTGCACTTTACCCATTGGACTTTCATAAGTAAAAGAACCCTTATATGTCATGTTGCCATACATGTAACCTGCTCACTATCACGTGTAGCGGGAATAAAAAGGTTGCGCCATACTGAGGTATTCTGTACATGGAGCTGTAGGGTTAGATTCCGAAGATAAGTGTGCTTGTCAGTTTTTAGAATGCAATGGTTTCAAGGTTATACTTGATTAAGATAATTAAGTGGTGATTGATTCCGAGAGAAATCTGATTCTATGGTTGCAATGGAAACGGATTCTTTTCCTTAAGGCAAAACCCCAGAGTAATACAGATGAAAAGTTCCACTTGACGGACTGTTACATTTCTTCCCTTTAAACTCCTCTATAGAAGATCCAAGTTAAATAAATGAAATGATTGGATAACATTTTATGAACTATCTTTCATCCAACCACTTTTCTACTAATCTGTCAGGTACAGCCTAAACTTTATACAAGCAGAGCCAGATTTCCCACAAGTTACTTTGCAGAAATGCTACCCGCCTATTCGCTTATGTACTAGTACATTTCTGTTCAGCATTTCACATGCAGTAGGATAATTGCTTGATACGCCACTTGTTCCTGGGCCAGATTGTAATGATGTCATGCAAAGAAATCTAGAAAGCACTTGAGCACACCGGGGGTCATAAAATTCCCTCCGAGGGCCACAGTTGGGCAGTCTTCTACCAGTAGGTTGGATAATCTATACAATAAGTAAGCCAATTTCTAACCATTATGTTGCACTCTGGGTTTAAATGAGAGGATGATTACCCAATGACGCCAGTAGAATAGCAGTAAGGCCAATCAAAGGTTAACAAAGAGCCATCTGAAATGATCTAAACATGGAAATCCTTATGTTCTCTTGCACCTAGAATGGATAAGTATCAAACCTTTGACAAAGGATTCAGCTAAATATCAAACTGAAGGTATTAAAATCCCCCCAAACATTGCATACTATGGAAAGCATTTGTCTACTTCCCTCTGCTAGTAGTGATAAAGCAATAGGTCTTGTTGGGTAATTCTGTAAATGTTTCACCAGGACTGGAAGTCTGTGGATTCTGGCAAATGTCAGAGGGGCTGCTGTAAGATGCCTTAGGGGCGTATTTATTAACACTGGAGAAAAACATCACCTGTGATGTTGCCCATAGCAACCAATCAGAGCTTTACTTTTGTTTTCTAACTTGTAGGTGACAAGGTTCAAATTTAATTGTTGATTGGTTGCTATGGGCAATGATGTTAATAAGTACTCCCCATAGAGACACTATTTAGTGGGCTGGTGGGGGGTGTTGTTTGGGTCTACGTGTAATTAAAGTGCCAGGACCTATTTTGAATCTCAGCCCAGGCCTGCATTGCACCACTCCTCCTAGCAGCTTCTTCAGTATATCATATATATGCGAGTCTCAGCTAATACCTACCTGAATTAGTTTCAAATCTCCATTGTGATGGGATTTTAGAGTCTGCATTACCTTTCACTCATTTGCTCCGAAGAAGCTTCTGGGATTAGTGGTAACATATTTTAGCAATTCCATTTGTTGTAGATTTTAATGCAAACTATTGCAAAAATTACAATTTAATATTAAAAAAAAAAAAAAAAGTAAAATCCAGGAAAAAAGATGCCTGTATGGGACCGCGAAAAAACTGTGTAAATTCCAGGAAAACATAAAATCTATGTACAGGTATGGGATACGTTATCCAGAAACCCATTATCCAGAAAGTTCCAAATTACGGAAAAGCCATCTCCCATAGACTCCATTATAAGCAAATAATTTTAATTAAAAATTATTTCCTTTTTCTCTGTAATAATAAAACAGTACCTTGTACTTGATCCCAACTAAGATTTAATTAATCCTTATTAGGGGCAAAACAATCCTATTGGGTTTATTTAATTTTTTAGTAGATTTAAGGTATGGAGATCCAAATTATGGAAAGATCTCTTATGCAGAAAACCCAAGGTCCAGGCATTCTGGATAATGGGTCCCATACCTGTACTTTAAATCGAAATAATTTACTCTTTACTATCTCCCTCTCAGCAATCTGTCTCTCTACAATCTTTCTTCATGGAAAAGTTGGTGACTGTCTGTGGTATCTTACAGCAGCCCGTCACATATTGCCAGGACCCTTTAATAGCAAATGAATAAAGTTAAAACCTCATTCATTATGATGTATTCAGCATCCAGGTATCTAGGCTTGTATTAATTAGTGGGTAAGTGAATAGTAGGGAAGTCAATAGCACCAAACTCACCCATAATCCACTATTGATTATTGGTGTTCCAAGAGGGTAACAATAGGTACAAAGTTGGTTCCAACAACCTACGGTAGCCAACCAGATACATGCATTCTAGCAGGGGACCAATAAATGCTACGGTGGCTCTTTAGAACATTACCAGCTTGTTATTTCATTAGTGCCCTAGTCTATTATGGCCCTTGAAGTCTGGCTATGGAGAGTGTGGGCTGCCCATCTCTCTGTCACCGTATTTTATGATCGTGTTAAAGACCATTTATATCCCTGAAATTCATTTCGTGCTGAGACTTCTGAAAAATCCATCTTCCGTTCTCTGAAATACAAAAGAAGATCAGCTTATGGTAGCAAAGCTTAACCGTACAAATGTATGGGAGCTAAGCTGCCAAAACGACTTGTAAGTGGAGCATAATTAACTGATCCTACAAGTGTAAGAGGAACCCACACTCAATCCCCTGAGCAGTTTATAATTAGATTACGTATAATAGTTGAAAAGTGCACAAATTATTTAATGAAATGGTAATGAATGAAAATCTAATTAAACTGCATGGATACAAATTAACATTGTGAGGGTTTCTGAGCAGGCGAAACAGCAGGGAGGCTTTAGGAAACGTGGATGCGATCATTTTATCTGCGGTGAAAAGGTTAAAACTTGATACATTGGATTCTGTAAATATAGTGAGGAAATGGAGCAACCCCAGCTTTAGGCCATAGTATGCCAATATATTGGATAATAAAAGAAAATTTGCACCAAGTCTTGTTACCCATAGCAACCATGGAGTTGTTTGAATGTACAGTACATGCAAGCAAATGGGATTTTGCTTGTGGGTTTCTGCACCTGGGCAGATTTGTGGGTTTTTATTACATATGAAGTAAGGTGACCAATGATATCCAGAGTCACTTGTGCACTGCACCAGTTTTTATTAGGCCACATCTACTTTTTAACAAGGTCATGACCACAAACTTCTATTGTATAAAATACAGAAAATAAATATGCTACTGCTATCACACTGTGGATGCTGTCAATCCAAAAGCTGCAGCCCTACAGCAGAATAGTGGTGGGGTAGGTAGGGTTGGCACCTGTATTTTACCAGCCCGGCCAGTAAAAATGGTGCTTGATGCCAATGTTATTAATAGGGAGAAAAGGCAGAAATATAAGGGCAGTATTTTTTTCAAGAAAAGTTGGCAAGCCTAGGAGGAGATAAAAAAGGGGGGCAAAAATAGTTCTTTAATAGGACTGATGGTCCTTAAATAGGACTTATGGGAACCCTAATATAGAGGAACTGCTTAGAAGCCTGGGACATATAGGGGGCTCTGTGGGACACTGACTGATGAGCGAATCTGTCGCTTTTCACTTCGCCGAAAAATTGGTGAAAATGTTGCTGTAAAAAAAAAAATTTTTGCGAGTCAAATATTTGTTGTCTGTGTCAAAAAAATGTTGTAGGCTAAATTTTTCCACAACGAATTTTGTCACCCGTTTTGCAAAAAAAATCCACCAATGGCAAAATGCTGTAATTTGCTGTGAATCCATGCTTGGCGAATGATTTCGCCCATCACTACTGACTGATAAGTTCAAATAAATGTTTATGAAAAATGTGTCATTCGCAGTGTTAAAAGCTAAAATCAGTGGCGGATCTAGGGTTGAGTGCACTCAAGGCAAGTGGCCGCCCTATGGTGCTCCACCCTGTCCCCACCGCTGTGCGCATCCACCCCGGCCCATAACCATATGTGCAACTAGTAGAGTAGTAAAATTATCATTCAAACGAAGACCTGGAGATTCCTGGCCAAAGCTAAGGGAAGGCAAGTGGCAGAGGTACGTGGCCAACACCCAACTCCCCTACTGTTGCGCCCTAAACATGTGCATACCCCTAGTTCCAGTCCTGCCTAAAATGTTTTGGCTGTGGGGTAACATGCTACATTTTACATAACTAATGCTTGAAAAACTAAGCAAATTACATCATAAACCCTATGTATTTGACACTTGTTGGATCTAAAATGAATGAGCACTATATTTCACAGCAAAACACCATAACAGAACAAGCGAGGGCCATGAAATCCCCCCACAAACCAATGACACTAAAGGGAACAGTAGCCTGTGATTGACTTTAATAAAAGCAATTGATTGCAGCTACCTGCTTGGCACGTGCCCAGGGGTCAGTACGGGAAGCTGAAGAACAATGAATGCTATACAGCAGGACTCCGACTCCGCCAAGGAGAATTCATTCGCCATAAGCATTTCCATTACAGGCTTGGCCTCTGCACAAGGGATCAACTGCCATCTATCAGCATATATTTAAATGCCGAAGGAAAAACAAGGCCTTTCATGAGGCTGGCAGTGCTCACGTCGCCATGCCTTTAATGCTTATTTTCTAGAGCTCTGAGCCACTTCCTGCAAATTCCTAGGCATTTTTTCCTTAATTGTCTAGTTGTACGTTCCCGGTGTTTTCTGTGCAAATAAAATACACATACTTTATAACCATAATTGGCCAGTATCATGACAGGAAACTCGCAGCTGCTAATACCCCTCTGTCACTAGCCGGCCCACACCCTGCTCTTGCTCTCCCTCAGTAGCTTTCTGAAAGAGCTTATTACAGAGATGGTATCTGAGCCCCGTGAAACCAGAGAGTGCTGATTTCTGCCATCATCAGCATCAAGCGTGTCTCTGTCCCAGGCCTTTAATCAGTAGAATTTTCTCAGCATAGACCGTCCCACGCAGGGGCATGATATCAGGATGCAACATTTGGTCTTAACCACTTAGCATCTTGATGATTCCCTAAAACTAATGGTCCTCCCTGGATTGTTGATATAATGAGCTTTCACTCAGGCCTATTCCCTGTGTGTTGGGCTTTTTATGTTTCAAGATTGCAGCACTGTGGCCCTGGCTTTAGAACTTTGAAGACAAAAAAAGAAGCTAGAGCTATAAACTAACTATATTGGGACATAAGGTGAACTCTCACATTCTAAAAAAAAGCCCTAAAATCTCATATGAGTAAACTGAGAGCTGTAAAATTTCCCCCTCTTTTAATCCTTTTATAAATATAGCCAATCCATTGGCAACAATGAAAACTCTAGAATGGAGATTTGTGTATGTTTGTTTCAGAAATAACATAAGCGTGCCTATAGGCATGTACAATGTAATAAAGGGTTGATACATACCACATACTAGGGCTCAGTGTTCAATAATAACACTTAGGGGCTGATTTACTAACCCACGAATCCGACCCGAATTGGAAAAGTTCCGACTTGAAAACGAACATTTTGCGACTTTTTCGTATGTTTTGCGATTTTTTCGGATTCTTTACGAATTTTTCGTTACCAATACGATTTTTGCGTAAAAACGCGAGTTTT
Organism: Xenopus tropicalis; assembly: GCF_000004195.4. NCBI lineage: Eukaryota > Metazoa > Chordata > Amphibia > Anura > Pipidae > Xenopus > Xenopus tropicalis. Next base: position 42,683,205 of record NC_030684.2, on the reverse strand, counting down.
TCGTATCCATTACGAAAGTTGCGTAAAAAGTTGCGCATTTTTCGTAGCGTTAAAACTTACACGAAAAATGCGCAACTTTTCGCGTAAGTTTTAACGCTACGAAAAATGCGCAACTTTTTACGCAACTTTCGTAATGGATACGAAAACTCGCGTTTTTACGCAAAAATCGCATTGGTAACGAAAAATTCGTAAAGAATCCGAAAAAATCGCAAAACATACGAAAAAATAGCAAAATACCGATCATTACGAAAAAAACGCAATCGGACTCCATTCGACCCGTTCGTGGGTAAGTAAATCAGCCCCTAAGGGGCAGATTTATCAATATTCCAGATGATTTGAGAAAAAAACACAAGAACATACTCAAGAATATTTTTAAAGTCGCAATTTATTTATGAAAAAAATGTGCATGAAAAAACTTGCCACTCCAGGCACATGGGACAGAAGTGCTCTTTTATTAAGCACTAAATTTGGCCATACACGCACCGATAATATCGTATGAAACCTCGTTTCGTACGATATTCGGTGCGTGTTTGTCAAGTCGGCGAGTCGTCCGGTATCGCAGAAGGCTGCTGATATCGGTCGATTCGCCGATCGGCCAGGTCAAAAGATTTTGATTGGGCGCCATAGAAGGCGCCTGAGCAAAATCTGCCATCAGGGCTGAATCGGCAGAAGGAGGTAGAAACCCTATTGTTTCTACCTCCTTATCTGCCGTTTCAGCCCTGAAGGTTAGTGGCGGGTCTGACGATCTTTCGCGCAACCGATGGTCGCACGAAAGTTCGCAGATCGCCACGTGTGTGGCCACCTTAAGGGACAAACTTGAATAGTAAATGACCCCTCAGGTTTATGGAACATCCAAATGAAAAGAGGCAGAAAGCTAAATCAAAGTACATTCATCTTAAGGGCTGATGTTTTAAAACTTTCCCTTGGGGATCTGTGTGTAAGTGTAAGTGCTAAACCGCACAAATGTGGATACAAAGATACCTAGGGGATGCCTATGTTTGTAAATGAGCCCCTATGTCTTTTTACCATTCAGCAAGTACAATTTACTGTTCACCTGATTATTTGCCATGAGCCACTATACCTGCTGCTACTTTTACATTACCCTATTAATGTCTTTTTTCCTGCACCTTGCCAATCTTTGGTTAAGAACATTAGCAATAAAGATGATATCTTATGCAATAAATGGAAGTACAGGAATAGAATCCGTTATGCGGAAATCAGTTATCCAGAAAGCTCGAAATTATGGGCCATCTCCCATAGACTCAATTTTAATCAAATAGTTAAAATTTTTGAAACTGATTCCTTTTTCTCTGTAGTAATAAAACAGTACAGGTAAAGGACCTGTTATCCAGAATGCTCGGGACCTGGGGTTTTCCGGATAAAGGATATTTCTGTAATTTGGATCTCCATGACTTAAGTCTGCTAAAAATCATTTAAATATTAAATAAACCCAATAGGATTGTTTTGCCTCCAATAAGGATTAATTATATCTTAGTTGGGATCAAGTACAAGGTACTGTTTTATTATTACAGAGAAAAAGGAAATCATTTTTTAAAATTAGAATTATTTGCTTATAATGGAGTCTATGAGAGATGGCCTTTTGGTAATTCAGAACTTTCTGGATAATGAATTTCCGGATAAGGGATCCCATACCTGTACCTTGTACTTGATTATAACTAATATATAATTAATCCTTGTTGGCAGCAAGACAACCCTATTGGGTTTAATTAACGTTTTATTGATTTTTTAGTAGATTTAAGGTATAGAGATCCAAATTATGTAAAAACCCTTATCTGGAAAACCCCAGGTCCCAAGCATTCTGGATAACAGGTCCCATATCTTTTAGCCACTAAAATTGCCTCTGAGATCCTAGCCAGCCTATAGAATCTGGTGCAACGCAGTATGGCCTCCCTGACACTACATGATCTGCAGGTAATGATTATGATTGTGGCTACAGAACAGTAGAACTTTGTTGGCCAGTGTTATATACATTCTAATAACACAACTAGTGTCAAGTTTAACGTCAGCATGGAGTATTGCTAACATAACATTTGTAGTTGAGTCAAAGGAATGGGGAGGTTTTAATACCACCCAGATGAGAAATCATTTGCTATCAATTAGGAGTTCACTGCCCTAATGATCCAACCAAATAAAGAAACTCAAAAGAGAAACAGGATGGGAGGGAGTAACTCAAGCATGGGGGGGGGGGGGGGGTGGCCTGTTATCTTACTAAAGCCTCTCTTTAAGTTCATAGAACAACTGGTAGCCTTGATTTTGACCCCCACCTTACCCAGCACACACATGAACACACATCCTCCCTGCTTCCTTCTCCATTCTTATCCCAGGACCACCAGTTTTCATTCTTGTCGCTCTTCACAAGATATGTTTTGACATGTTTACTGAAACCTGAGGCAGGGGTATCACTGAACAGCCTGTCACGTGACCAGCAAAGACCACACAGCTCAGAGGGACAAGAATTTTGGGAAAGTTTGCTTGCACATATACAAATCGGACTACATAACCCTTCCACTGGAGTTCTGCTGCTCCTCAAACAGAACTACATGATACTAAGACACACGGGGGTCAAATCATTTGTATTGGCTGTTACTGCCTAGCAAGTTCATGGAGCCATGAACCCCCAGGATGATTGACTGATTGACCAGTCTTGTTGCTTGTGGGCCGGATTTTGCATTAGGTCGCCTTTATTAGCATATTCTATTCAAGGGTATACCCTAAAAAGCATATTTACTATTCCTGCAAGGGTTTCCTGCTGATAATACAGTCGCACGTAATGCCAGCTTCCGGTACAACACCGGGCACCTTTGCAGCAGCAGAACACTGTGTTCAATAGTCCTGCCTGATCCACTTGCAGCCATGAATTAATGGAATATTCAATAGAAAATAATACAATGTTGTGGCAGGTGGCTGATATCTAAAGACAAAGGGTTCTTTCTTTAAGAAAGTTTATGTGCACAATAGGGTGCTCACAAGAGTCATCTGAAAGAACTTCCTGATATGGCTTATTAGGCTAGATTAGACTTTACTACTTCAGTCTACTTCTCCTCCTCCCTAGGGCTAATGGCACCCGGGGCTTTTTAGATAAAACAGAAGCTACCAAAATATTGCTCCCACCAGTGGCTACCTGCCATTTACTTTTAATAGAACCACTGAAGAAACGCTAGTATTGTAAGGTGGGGTGTCATTTGAGATTGCTTACTCCATAGCTGTATTTTATTTCTGTATAATTCCTAAATGATTGCCTTTGGGACTAACTGGTAACTAACTGGTAATATATTGGCTGAGGCCTTTTTAACCCCAAAAGGTGTCTGACCAAGTAGCAATAAGAAGGACAGTTATGGTTAGGGTTTGTGGAAGGGGCCATGACTCGACACTGGTTTGCTTCTAAAGCTGCCCATACACGCACCGATAATATTGTACAAAACCTTGTTTAGTACGATATTCGGAAGCTGCTGATATCGGTCAACTCGCCCATCGGACCAGTTAAAAGATTTTGAACGGGCGCCATAGAAGGCGCCTGACCAAAATCTGCCGTCAAGGCTGAATCGGCAGAAAGAGGTAGAAATCCTATTGTTTCTACCTCCTTGTCTGCCTGTTTCAACCCTGAAGGTTAGTGGCGGGTCTGACGATCTTTCGTGCGACTGATGGTCGCACGAAAGATCGCAGATTGCCACGTGTGTGGCCACCTTAACAATCCATCAGCATACCATAAAGCGCTGCCCACCTTAAATCTTTCCATTTAGCCTATGTATTTGATCTTTTCGCTTTTTATATTGTATATATAAAGGCAAAACAGAACATATAAAATTGCCAGCACGCTTAATAAAATTTTAAATGAATCCCTCCTTGGTGATCAAATCTGATTCATTTAAATAGTCCACTGTACAGCCAATATAAGCTCTTCCAGGAGTGAACTGGTCAATCTCCCTGCATTCACTGTACAGACCCCTTTTAGATCTAAAGATGAAACAGGCTTTCTTCTAATCCCAAGAGACGTCTCCCTGTCCTGTGGGAGCGGTATTAGTGAATATGCTTCCAAAGATTCTTTTTTTTCCCTATGGCCCCTTTATATATTTGTACAAAGGGATCATATGGTCATATGCCCCTAAATTTCCTCTTTTCTTATGTAAACAAACCCAACTTGGACAGCCTGTCATCATAACTGAAATCTTACATTCACCCTACTCTAGACTTTGTCTTAGTTCCTCAGTGTCTTTTATGTTAATCTGAAATGCAATTCTGATGAATTTGCATAAACTGAAAGCCAATCCATTGTAACTGCAGCAGAATACATTTTCTCTTGTCCAGAGATGACCCACGTGCTCTCAAGCTTTGGCTAGGGGACTCTAGATTTCACCAAGACCCAGGGGGCCTAGAAACCTTTGTCAGGTTATCAGACGTACTGCAGTGCATTGCAAAAATATTCAGACCATTGACCAAATTTCTCATTTTACTGACATCCTACCGTCATTTTTTTTTCTCATTTTTTGTTCTCTGTAATATTTTTATTTCAAAACAATAAAACTCAAAAATATTTTAGAGATTGTGAGATAGAGACATGAAATATTCTGTTTGCATGGCCCTACTATATTGCAGCACCTCCTTTTACAATGTTTACTTTCTAAACACCGGCAGCCCGTGGCCTGGACTTACTCCTTCTCAACCCTACACCCCTAATTTCTGAATTGTACCCCAAATAACTACAGCATGTAGGATTGTGATTTGGTTTCCTCAAGACTGCTTTTTTAAGCAACTTTCTTCTGCCCAATAGGCTCTCTCAGGTCTACAACCCATGCACCTCTGGTACTTTGGTACTTAAAGTGGACATTCACTGGCCAATCCTACTTAATATCCAGCCAATGGAAACTGCAAGAAGTGAAGAGAAGCTATGACTCCACTTCTTTATCTGCTAATGCACCATGTATTTGCCTGCAGGATACAATTTCAAACAGGACCAATCACTGCTATGGGCTCACAAGATGATCTGCCAAAAACTCACCCTCAACCTGACATACATGAGTCAATGGTTAAACAGTAAGGTCAAAATCTGTGAAGGTGTCTCACCAAATCTGGCCATGCATGGCCAGCTTTACAACACATTTGCCTAATGCAGTGGATTTTAGCAACCAATCTGTTATCAGCTTTAAACAATCTGCTGCTATTAGAATAATAAAATAAATTATCTGATTGGTTGTTCTAAGTTATTGGACTGAGTATTAGAGATGTAGCGAACTGTTCGCCGGCGAACTAATTCGCGCGAACATCGGGTGTTCGCAAGTTCGGAAGTTCGCGAACTTTCCGCGTATGTTCGCAATTTGGGTTCGCCGCGGTTTTTTTTTCGCTGCGTTTTTTCTCAGCCTAAAAACGCCGCACAACCACACATGGCGTTTTTTAGCCTAGTACTGGTGTAAGAAAATCCCGTTTCCATGGTGCTAATAGTGCGAAATAGCAAAAAACGCAGCGTATTTCTGCTAGGTCTGCCCGTTTTACGCAACGCTGTATCAACAAAGTATTTTTCAGAGAAATTTTTGCCCTTGATCCCCCTCCTGCATGCCACTGTCCAGGTCGTGGCACCCTTTAAACAACTTTAAAATCAGTTTCCTGGCCAGAAATGGCTTTTCTAGGTTTTAAAGTTCACCTTCCCATTGAAGTCTATGGGGTTTACAAAGTTCGCAAATATTTGCGCTTTTTGGCGTAAGTTCGCGAACTTTTTTTTGAGGTTCGCTACATCCCTGCTGAGTATATATATGCGAGCCACTGCCACGTAAGCCTGTTTGTAAGAGTTACTTTGAATGTTATAGTATTTAGAATGTGCTGCTAACTTGCAGAAAATGAAGGAGTGAGGAATAATGTAACAGAAAATACCTTTATCCTCTGTACTGGGCAGAGTGAACATCTCCTACGTGTTCAGTAATGAGCACTTGCTTCCCCCAGAGCTTCAAATGAATCCCTGACATCTCCATATCTCATATGATATGGCCTCATGCCAGCGCATAATTAACCCCTTCCATCTGAACAATATCTCCATGTCTGGGCTTTTCCTCAGCCCCACAGAGAAGATGAAGCAGGTGCAAAAGACTATGCTCTTGCCTGGGCTGCATTTCCTAATTTCCCCCATCATGGTGTAATTGCTGCTCTTTTCGGCAGGGCTTCTCATTTTCCTTCCCAGGACTTGCCATATTTTAACATGTTCACACCTGGCTGTTGCAATAAAGCTGTAATGATAGTTACATGCATGACCCCAGCAGAAGCGCAGGAGTGCACTTTTGTATTCCTAGAACAAAGAAAAGCAATAAAAATATACAACATGTTGGCTATGCATCATGCCCCGGTGTTCTGCTATTATCCTCCCTATTATCTTCTCAATTCACTGCCTTCAGCTTTATCCTTCCAATGACTCTGGCTGAAATATGGACAAAAAAAAAATAAAAATCTGCACAAACGTTGTTTGGGGGAGGGTTGAACAGAAATGGAGATGCCGCAGAAACTCAATTGCAAACAGATGTGGAGAAATGAATGAGAAAGAGAACTGAGGAGTCTGTCCAAAGTTGTGTGTCCATCACCTACTCTATCATTGCCTCCCCACCACACTCTACCTGCTGATCCTGCTGCTTGTGAGGTTGCTACAAATCTCAACACTCAGTGCCACAGCACTCAGCACAATTGTTTTTCCATGGTTACTAAGAAAGGGATAATCTGTTTGCTCTTCATATCCTGATTATCTGTAGTGGGGGGGTGGGGTTTGATATAACATTCTGACTTAAGAGACTAAGCAACCCCCACCACCAAAGAAAAAGAATCAGCGTATTATCATTTATTTGGTTCCAGTGCAAAAATAGATGGAATATAATAGATGGAATATTTTAAGAAGAAGACTTTAAAATTAAGAGAATACAGACATAATTAGGAACAACCTATTGTTTTAGGGTTGAGGACAAAGCTCAATTGATATTAGTTACGGAGGGGGGAAAAAATATCAAACCTCAAAAGTCTTTGGTATGTCATTGAATAAATGCTGGATTTGTACGATTTTCTCACAACTTTGGCCAAGACATGTTTTTAATGATAGGACATTGCTGTAGATTATCTGTTTTCTATAAAGATTCTGAATGCATTTTCCCTCCCGGGCATCCTTTCTTTTTTTTTTTTTTTGAATAAGACAATAGCTTGTTTGGAAAATATATCTTGGAATCTTGCTTTGCTTGAGCCGCCATTACATACTATAGTGAAAAGACATTACCATTCAATCTAAAGGACCTTGTTTTCCAGGACTCTTACCTTAAGGTCACTGCAGCCAATGACCCTAAAGATGATGATGTATAGAGCATCAAAAGAATAATCTCCACTGCATCCTCAAGTATCCCCATTAGAATCCTTCACTAACTACTGCAGTGTCAGGGCTTGGTCTCACCAAAGAACCTGATACTGAAAGTCCACCAATGGTTAGGTGTAGATAGAGCTAAATGTAGTAGCTGTCAAATAAACCTATACTGGAAATAAGAAATAGCTGTTGACTGGGACTCACTAGGCTTGGTACGCTGAACGTCCAGTCCAACCCTGATTGTAGGAATCCCCCCTATAGCTCAAAGTAATTTTATTGCCCATTGAGGTTCTTTTCCTTTATAAGAGACACCTGTCTGATTGTAGAAAGTATAAAATGTCCCTAGTGGTTGAGGAACCCATTGTAAGTTCTGCAACCTGTTTTATAACCAATAGCTGTAATGTTAATTAGATGACAGATTAGAATACATTAGAGAGAATTCTTGGGCACAATCGTTATTCTTAAATATTTAACTGCCGTGTAAGAAAACACATGACATTATCCAGAGTTGCACTTTAATAACTGGTAGGAGGGACACAGGCTCGGTATCCCTTACCTGAATACTTTAACAGTCAAACAAGATACATATTGAAATAATATCTACTTTGCAGTTTCAGTTGTGATATTTTCTGGTCCGGGGGGCTCCTTTCAGGTAGGAGGACCAGAGTCCTGAAACTATGGGATATTAAAAAAACATGACGGTACCTGCTCTTGACCTTCCATGGTTTAACAGGACCAGATGTGGCTTGTGGGCTGCGAGTCTCGCTCCTGTGTAATAGATTAAAGTGCCTTTAGCTTAATGCATAAAAATTGGGAATTGGTTACATTTTTGGGACATGTTTACTAAACAATACAAACCCATCCAAATAATGCTGAAAGAACTAAGCTTAAAGTTTGGGAAACTGTAATTATATCAATAAAGGGACTGGGTCAGTTTTGTATGCTATGGCATTGCACTCTTTAGTAAATATCAATCTTTATGGGGCCTGCAGGCAGATGGGGAGGGTACACTTGTTAAAAAAAAAAAAACACGAGTTTTTGAGAAGTCTGCATGCCTTTGATTTTGGGAGAAAGCCGGAGCCTGAGATTTCCGTGCATAAAGTTTATTTACTTATCCCGTGAAGCATAGAGCGTTCCTGTGACACAATATGATTTCCTGGGTAATCGCTGCCACATGCTAGCCGCTGCTTCAGCCACTTAGGCTCAGGAGGATGCCCTATCTCACACACAGAGCTCATTACATGACTGACAGAGAGGCACTCCTCACAGAGCTACATTAATATTGTGTTCTATTAGATATAGTAATCATCTCCTGAATCTCCTAGGTGCACTACTCTATGGATTCTAGAGCACAGACATATGTAATTAGAGTCAGTGTAGGATCAGTTACAGTACATATGCTGCACAGCACTGACACCCACTGAGTTCAAAAAGTATCTAGCTTCTATCACTAAAGAGATGCCATACCTTCATTTTTATTCTGTTTTTAGTTACCTAAGGGAAATAAATATGAATCTATCTTTATTTTCCTTTTGCTTTTCCTTTGCCTTCCATGAAGGCGTAACTTCCTCACCTTGCAGATTTAAGGGTTCATTTACCCCAAATGCAAGTGCTTGCGCAAGAGTATATATCTTTGTGCTCATTCTAAAAGCATTTGTGTCTAGGGTCCGGATGCACTCTAAACCTAGTGCCAATAAAGTGCCAATAAATAAAGGGACCTGTAACATTACTAAATGCAGGCAGTGCTGTATTGATGGAAGATGGAGAGAACCAAAGTCTCTGAACTCAACTGTAAAAACAGAGAATTCAGAGAAGTGCAGAGCAGGGTGCGAAATGCAAATAACATGGCAGAATGTGACTGCTTGAACATGAACCATGCCCTTGACTTAGTATATGACACCATTAGTCTTTTCCAAGATCCCAAGAATGTCTGCCCTTGGCGCTGCCCTATCACTACCCATAACCTTCTAATTGTGCTATTATGCACATACAAGAAGTGGGCAATAGTGATGAGCAATTTTTTTCGTCAGGCATGGATTTGCAGTGAATTTCTGCATTTGCCATTGGCGAATTGTCTCGCAAAAGTTCAGCAAAATAAAAAATAGGCACAGCCGCATCAAATTGGACATGGTCAGGTCAAATTGGGCATGGCTGCGTCAAATTGAGCACTGTTGCGTCAAATTGGGCATGATCATGGTGAAATAGGCTTGGTCGCTGCAAAAAAGACGCAGGCGACAAAAAAAAGATGTAGGCGACAAAAAAAGATGCTCAACAATGCATTTTGCGGATTTTTGGCCATTTTGCGAATTTTCCTGTAGTTTTGTGAATTTTCCAGCAAAGCAAAATGGAACAGATTTGCTCATCACTAGTGGCCAACATCCCTTAAAAGCTATTGTAAAATGTCTTCTGTTTCCCTGTGACCAACATTAACTGGTTGATAGCTTTTCAGGTTAGGACCAGTGACCCTACCAAGCAAAACGTGCTATAGAGATGGATATCATATGAGCAAATTAAAAGAAGCATAAAACCCTAAAAATGTATATTGCTAGCAATGCCATATTTTATATACAGGTATCGGACCCCTTATCCGGAAACCCGTTATCCAGAAAGCTCCGAATTACGGAATGCCCATCTCCCATAGACTCCATTTTAAGCAAATAATTCAGAATTTTAAAACTGATTTCCTTTTTCTATGTAGAAATAAAACAGAACCTTGTAATTGATTCCAACTAAGATATAATTAATCCTTATTGGATGCAAAACAATCCTATTGGGTTTAATTAATGTTTTATTGATTTTTTAGTAGACTTAAGGCATTGAGATCCAAATTACGGAAAGACCCCTTATCCGGAATACCCTTGGTCCCGAGCATTCTGGATAATGGGTCCTATACCTGTACTAAACTTATTGAACCAGCCTAAAGGTTCAGCATTTCTGTAGCAGAAATGTTGTCACAGGGGGTCACCATATTGGAACAGAAGTTAGAAGTGTCAGTGACAGTGCACATGCTCAGTGTGCTCTAAACAGCTATTGAGCAGCTAAGCTTAGGGGTTGTCACAAATTGCCAAACAGAAAATGAGGTTTGTCTGTCATAGAGGGTGATGCTTCAGTATGATGTATGATGCTAATTGCAGTAGTTTTAGAGCTGCCATGCCTTATATTATGACATTTATATTCTATATATGGAGTATATTGTGAGTGGGTCCCTAAACTCAGTAAGTGACAGTAGCACAGACAGTAGCATCTTTAGGGGCACAGATATTCCCTGCTAAAGGGCTGTGGTTTCTGTTGGTACAGAAGCCCAGAACATGATGTACAACATTTCTTCTTTAGATAAGCTTTAGTTCTCCTTTAAAGACAATTTAGGTATTCTTTCCATTCTATTGGTACATGCACCAAGCCTCAATTGACTATGCTACAGTATATGATTGTCTCTTAATTAAAGTAATGATAATAACTCCACTTGAGTTAGAGCTTCAGGTTAATTGCTTTTCTGAGCCCTTGGCTATCGCCAGTCAGTGAGGGCTCCCAAGATTTTGCCTTCAAGGCTGAACATATTGGCATGTCTCCCAGCTCTACTCACACACACAAATGTTTAAATAAGGGCAAAATAGTGAGTGCAATCACTGCTAATTTAATTACATGGAAGTGTTCCTCCAGCACTGGGAAAAACAAATGTGCACAAGGTGGGCCCCATAACTCAGCAATGTGCAGGGCCTGACAGTAATAGAGGCAGGAATCCTATAAAGCAGTCAACGGAGTGAAGGATTGTCAGGAACAGAGTGCTCTCCATCACTGAATCCCAAGCATCCCCAGCCAGATTCAGCCCAGGGAGCATGGGAGACGGTTTCATAGGCAGCGGCTGATGAACCATTAAAAAAGCAGTAACTCTGTGTTAATTGCAGGAGAGCTCAAAGGAGCAGGTCTAGAAGCGCTATTTTTAGCGTTGCTGCCAACTTCCCTAATGATTTTTAAATATTTCAGGGCTCTTGAGTGGCACGAAGATGGAAAGAAAGGGGAATAGACAAACATTTCATTTTTAATGTAACAAATTTCAGCCGACTGATATATTGAAGAGCAGCATGACCCGCTTGGAACCCCTAATGTTACACATGATGCAAAGGGCCCCTGAGCAAACAGGAGGTGATTATTCACCCAATCATTTCTCTCTTATACCATCTTTCCACAGTATCACTTACCTCAAAATAAATCTATAATTATTGTGTATTTACATGCTGTTGACATATTGCACAACTCTGTACGGGGAAGTTTAAGTCATTTATATTAGTCCCTACCATGCACGGTGGTCCTCACACTCGGATATCCCTACCACAAACACAAGGGTCAGTTCATCAGGAGCCCAATAACCTGCTGATTTGTACAGTGGAACCTCAATTTTGCATCATCTAATTTTACATTTTCCTGCATTTTACACAATTTTTTGTTGTCCCAACAATCTATAATGCATAATGCATTTCCCTGATTTTACATTTTTCTGGATTTTACACCATTTTTTTCTGGTCCTTTTTAAAAATATAAAATGGAGGTTCTACTGTTGGAGTCAATTTACTCAAGCATGAGCTGAAAGTAGAAATGCATTAAAATGATTGCCTGTATGGAACAGAACCTATGACCCTGGCATTGGAATGAATTATGAATAATGAAAATCCTGCACAATTCATCAAGATACCATTGCTGTTCTCCAATGAAATTTGTAGACAACAGCTAGCCACCCATGGCTACAACCCAGTCTACCATGACTAGTAATCCCTTGTGCTTGATACAGCTTCAAAATATGTCACTGTCATCCAGCATCCACTTGGGCACATTATGAATGCAGAGCTGGTAAAGGGTGTTCTAGGGGTGCAGATGTCCTACCCATGTGCCTGTCATGCCAATGCAAGTGCAACTTACAAGTGACAGTACCAATTCAATGCAGTGGTTTCTCCTTCATGCATTAAGTCAAGATAATTCATTTCTGCTGGTTTCTCCTAGCATTGAATTGCGCTATTCCTCACTACTGGTCACAGTAAAAATGGAGAAAACTGGGGTAAAAAATAGGGATGCGGCGAATCCAGGATTCGGCCAAGATTCTGCCTTTTTCGGCAGGATTTGGATCGGTCGAATCCGCGGTCCTAGCCGAACCAAATCTGAATATTTTGTGACTTTTTGTCACATAAACACGAAAGTTGAAAATTTTTCAAGTGTGCGAACATTTAACCCTCCCAAAACCTAATTAACATGTGCTAATTTGGATTCGGTTCGGTATTTGGCCGAATCCTTTACTAAAGATTGTGGGGTTCAGCCAAATCCAAAAAAAGCGGATTCGGTGCATCCCTAGTTTAAAAGCAAACATCTTATTGGTTGCTATTGGTTACTGCTACTGGGCAAACTAAGGTCCTCTTATTAGATATGGGGGTAAATGTTTTGATCGGAGAGGGATGCCAATTTTCCCCCCCAGCTAAATACTGGCAATGCCTAAGAGGTAAACAAAAAAAGCCATAATGAAGAATACCTTGGCCCTGCTATTAGACAGGTGCACAAAAGTAGTTTGGGGTGTATTTAAGGCAAAAACATAAGTGCTTGCACCAGCTCCCCTTCCACTTATAAAAAAAACCCTATACAGTAGTCCCAATCCATTTGCCCTAGTATAAGAGAACATAGTTCTGCACCCAAAGATGACCCACCAACATTAGTCAAAAGCTGGTTTCTAACTTGGAAAGGCCAAGAGAGATCAGGTCTGTCTAAATCTGCCCTCAGGTGTTGGCCATTGGGGTTGCAAGTGATATGAATGATAGGGTCCGGGTATTGCCAGGGCCATGCAAAATCAATGTTTTCCTGTTCATTATATCTTAAGGGTCTTAAAATGTTACTCATTCTGGTTGGGTTCCAAGCATAAAATGTTGGTTTCTAAGTGTGACCGTGCTTCAGTTATTGTCTCATAAGTTTAGCTCCGCACCACTTTCTGGCTAGGCCTATATCTGCTTGGCTAAGCTGAATTCCCTCTTTTCCTTCCCCAGTGCCTCCTCCTGTTTCACAGAATAAAGAATGCATGGTGTTGTATTTATGTTAACATATGTTATGTGTGGGAGACTTGGTTTTTTAGAGCAAACTGACCCAGTTTTATTCTGGCAGCCAAAAATGTTATATGATACAAGCCAGTGGAATATATATAGCAGCTACGAATATCCCTTCCAGTATCCCCTTTAAGCAGGATTAACACTTAGGTTAACTCCCCAAATGTGACTGTACAAAGCGTAGCCAGACTCTCCTGACCTGTACGGATGAAGGTATGAGTACAGATAGGGAGAGGTGCATGCACATCTGGATGGAGTTCTCTAACTGCTCTTTTAAGAAAGAACAGTGAAAGGGAATATGTGCTTAAAGGGAAAACAGGCCATAAATACTGTTATAAGTTATATGATCCATGTTTACTCCTATTTATTGTACAGCGCTGCAGAATATATTGACTCTTTATAAATATGTTATAATAATAAATAAGTAGCAAAGAGAATATTTCTTCCTTGTGTATATGCCATTATTCATATTCCTATTCTCTGTGTGCTAAACGGAAACATTATAAAGAATTCCTCATCTGTTGAGGTCTCTGGCGTATATAGCAGCTCTCTCTTATATACACAACTCCACACATATCATGAATAACGGGTTTGTTCATTGGAAATATTGTGGACTGCATTTGTGGAAATTCCCCCAGAACACTATTGTTACCCTTAGTTGATCCAGATCTGTCAAAAATGTTGTCAGGTAACATTTAGCTCCATTGACTATTTAGGTGCACTTGTTTGACCCATATTGTCTCTTTGTTTATTAAGAGTTCTGGTCATGACTTGGGGCAAATATAGTTTTCCTTTAAAGACTGTGAACTGGTTGGTATGAGGCCTTGGCTTTGAAGTGTAACTCAACATCAGTAGAGGAGCAGGTCAAGCCAGAGTCAAGATTTGGCTTGTAAGGAAGTAAGATGACTCAATACAAAGATGATATAAACCAAGTCAACTCTGAGACAATTAATACAATTATGACTGAAATGGGAATAGAATAGAATAGATGCAAAAAAAAAGAAAGGAATCTAAGATCCTAAATATTTGTTCTTGAAAGACCCTAAACATTTGTTCTCATCTTCTCTTGGATCCTAGCACCATTCCAGGGGAGCAACGTGAAGATACAAGGCTGCATTATAGTATATCTTTGAATAACTGGGTCTCACAGCAGAATCTCTCAACACTATGCAAAAGACAATATATAGTGAACACATATGCTAGGTGTCCCTGAGGACTTTCACTGTACTGCAAATTTACTCTAGGGAGCTCCAGCAGCCATTGGGTCTGCTCTATTTATTGTTACACGCTGGTTCTATAACAGAGTATAAACGTTAATAAACACAGATTATCACATTTTTGGAAAGTACGTAGGGTGCCATATGGTAAATAAGTATAAAAATATAAATTTTCTAACAGGCCTTAGGTAGGATTAAGCCATGTATCCTTGAGAAAACATTATGTTATTATTTTCAGTTCTTTAAATAATGCTCTTTATTTGCTTGGATGAGCTTATTCCAGGCAAATCTCTGGCTTGCACCTGCTCCCATCTGATTAAACAATATCACTGCTTGATATATTGCAGTAGAGTCTTCCCTAATGCAGATAAGCAGTGCTGACTGACAGTGAATGTTAGTGTGAAACATTGGGCATTCTCCATGCAAGATCTGTAGGAATTCATCAATGGGACAGATAAGAACAGTAAATTCAGATTTATTATTATTATTAAAGTCAGAAACCTTATGGGAAAGAGGTCATTAAACCATACAAGTGAGACAGGAAGCTGCTCATTATATATAGACAAGCTGAATAGGAAATTATAGGTACAAAGATCCCCTTATTGCTTTTATTTGCTAATCCCTTTATAAGAGAGATTCTCAAGCTATGGGGCTGGCCTCCTATGGTGGCTCAGAGCAGTGGAAGGGGGTTGCGTGGGACTAAAGGCCAATTAAAATGAGATGAGGGATGAACACATTTGCCATTGTAAATATTTTGGAAGGTCCAGCCTGAAAGCGCTTTAGGGTCACATTTTATGTGAATTTTTTTGCACTCCAAAACCGCAGCAGGATGGCTAATAGTACAATTCTTTTGTATGTCTCTTAAGGTGGCCATACTCGTTAAGATCTGATCATTTGGTGAGGTCTGGACAGGGTTTTTCCACAAAACCACAAAGTGTTTGCTGACAAGTTGGGTAAAGTAAACCAGAAATAAAGTATTGTGCTCACTAATTTCATTTGTTTGTTTCATTTGGTCCTGCCCACATACACAACATTGTCTGGGAATATGATATCACAAAGTACAGAAGAGGTAGTGAAGGTGAAAAACACCTTGAAGAGCACAAATCTATTGGAGATGGCCTTCCGTAATTCAGAACTTTCTGGATAATGGGTTTCCGGATAAAGGATTCCATACCTGTACTAAAAGGTAACGTAGAGGCATTATGCCCAATTTGACTTGGCTCCGATAGAATAGGTCATATTATGTACAATAAAATAACTTTCTTTGTCCTTAACAGTTCTTGACAAATGATAACAATGATGCAAAACTTTTATTACTTCATTTTAATATGAAAATTAAGGCTTGGATGCCGTTTGGTATTTGGTATTTTGAATTCAAACATTATGGACCTGATGCATCCCTAAGAGAAACAAAGAGGCTTTTATCGGTTGGAGCTACAGCCTGCCTGGTGTTGTTGAAACTATTCAGGCCCATTTAGGTGACATGTAGAAACCAACATGTAATTATTATGTGTAAAGTAATTACACCATTGCTGATTGGAAATACAGTTAATTAGATATCAGCACTGATAGAGTAAAAATATATATTTGCAGTCAGCGCCTAAAGGATCTCCTTTAATTAAAAAAATCCCAATAAAATCACAGAACTGAAAGCATAGATAGGAAACCTGGCACCTCTTTGGCTGGTTATAAAAAGCTGGTATAGCTGGAACTATACAGTGTGGTTTCTGAAACTGCCAACTATAACACATGGATATTTGAAAAGACGAGCAATGATCTCAGAGCTTGAAACACTGAGTGCCGGAGAAATAAGCTTCCTGGCTCTTGAAAGCATGTGATTGAAAGATGTGTCTTATTTGTAGAACAATCTCATTGGTTCCAGCAAGCTTACATAGCATTTAGCTAGATTATACCCAGAACTGATTTACAGGCTATAATAACGCTGGAACATTTTATCCTATAGGGTAGGTTTTAGTAACAAAATCAGAAATGTTTACAGGAAAAAGGATTTCTAATAGTAATGAGAAATTCAGTAAAGGCACAGAACAAAGGACATATTTCTTAGGCATTTGGAATAATCCATTGTCTTGTTTAAGAAAGGGATATTTTGCATTGGAGATGCCATTGTTAATTAGTGGAAAATAATGTTTTTTTGATTCCTGTGCAATTATAATTATCCTGAAGATATCATATGTGAACCCATCATTCATGGGGGACTTCATCACAGACAGAACCCCACTATTATAGCAGGGGTTTACTCCTCATGCTGTTACACCAGTGATTCTGAATGATACAAAACCAGCATAGAGGTGTAAGGTTGCCACCTTTTAATGGAGGACTCTCCGGTAGGAGACCAGAGTGGCTCAGGTCAGGGGTGGAACTATGACATTAAGGGGTGGGGCTGTGATGTTAGGGGGCAGGGCATTGATGTCAGGGCCAGGATTATAAGTTAGGGGCCCATTATTGACTAAATTCTGTTCAGACTTCTAAAATCCAGACAGGAATTTTTGAACCCAGCAGTCCGTGTAAAAAAAAAGACTGTCTGGTTCAAAATCATACAAGTGGCAAACCTAGGTGTTTTCCTCCAGCACCACTGTAAACTACAAGAGGAGGTCCTGACCAGAGGCCCATACAATGCCCCTGTGGTATAAAAGGTGCTTTGATCGGTAGGTTCCTCTCTGAAAGAAACACATGGATTATCATATCCTTGCCCTCTGCCAGCTTCTTTCTATTAATTTGAAGGGTGAACACATTGCCTATGACAGATCCTGGGAATCCCTGCCTAAGAACCCTGACATAAAGCCTATACATAACAATGATCCAGGGCTGGAACTGGTGGTAGGCAGCAGAGATACAAATCTATCAATTAACCAGCAGTCTTATTTTCCTACCTTTGCCCCAGTCAGTTGGGAGGAAGAACTACCCACTCCCTCATGGTACGATATTGTTGGACCACTAGCCCTTAAGTTTTTTAAAATTTTGCCTTATTGTATACTAAAGGCCATGGTGGAACAACTGAAGGGGACCCTCCATGAGGCCCACTAGAAGGCCTGCAGTAATGCAGTGACAAACACTATAGCTCTAGGAGTTGCGAAGGAGGAAGTGAAGGATGGAGGGACAGTCCTGGGCTCATAGGGCTTAATTATGTTAATATGAAATGGGGGTATCGCATAGAATTTACTGCTGGTACAACATCAGGCAGTTGTAGGTGCGGCAATCCAAACATGGACAAAAAAGAAATACTCTTAAGTGTGGTCTCTCGCCAGCGCTGAGACATACCATAAAATTACACCAGCAAGAAGCCTGCAGTAAGTATAACAATATGAGGGAGGAGTTACCCTTCAGAGTAATACAGTTGTCCCAACATGAATATGGGAGAAAAGATTTTGAAAAATACCAAAGTAAATCAGATGGAAATAAAGATGTTAGAGTGACAAAGTGACTGTCAAGAGTGTCCGTGTCAAGGAAATGTGGTGTTACAACCAGCCCTGAAATGTGGGTCAGGCAAAATGGCAGCAAGCTCCCTATTTAACTGATTTTATCAACACAATCGCAATATTTAAATGAGGCCATGAGTAGAAAGAACGGCTTTGTCCGTGTGTTTAAAATGAAAACCACAAACTTTTAAAACGATATTGTTGTTCCCCTGGGAAAGCCCTGACTGCCCGACATGAACTCCACTCCCAGCCATACAGGAGCTGGTACAAGTGACAGGAAAATAATATCTCCATCTTTACATAAAGCTTAGGAATCCCACTGGGCCACTCATTAGACAGCAAATAAAAGAACTTCTCTATTTCGTTTTTTGCCCAGTCTCTCTAATTGGCCTGGGCACAGCAGGGGAAGGGAGGCATCCTGCTGGGCACCTGAACTCTGCCCTCCCCCCCATTTCCTCTCCCCTTGTCTCAGTAGCCAAGGCCACTATGTGCAATTTTACCTTGAAAGACCCTCTGACCCATTCTCAGCAAGACTGGGGAGATGTGAGGTTTATAGGGGAAAGCTTTTGGCACAGAGAAATTGTGTAACGTTATAAGTCAGATTTGTGCAGTGCAAACCCCCAAGAATATGTCAGCCACTTGGTCTCTGCAGCTTTCAGCAGCGGCCTGCGCCTGTGATACTGTATAGAGGCCTGACCAACCAAACTACCGCCGCTCAACCTTCATTAAGGAGAACAATTTCAGGGTGCAATTAATTATTCTGATCATGTGGCTTTGTACTGCAAACAACTGTGCAACAAAGAAATGGCTCATCTCTCCTGCCCTTCCCAGCGCGGTCACATTTGGATGCCTCCTATCATTCATTTTACTGTAACCCAACAAATCCATGCAGATGTTAATAGAAGGATAACTCAGAACCCAGGGCTGCCACCGCTATATGGTTTGGTCCTCCAAAATACTGAAAATTAGCATTAACCAGAAACATACTTTTTTTTTTCTCAGAAAGAAATACACTTTCTAAATACTTTGTAACAAAGCAAATTATAAATGCTTTATGATTAAGAGGAATATTTTACTTTGAAATTTACAAATCTAGATAGAAACTGATACAAGAGTACAACGGCCTTTAATTAGGGTTGCCATCTTTTTTTGCTATTAATACTGGCCTTTAGGTTGGGGTGGGCAGTAACGTCACTTGGAGGCGGGGAAATGGGCGGGCAAGGCAGGGGAATGGGTGGTATGGATCAGGGGGGTAAATCTTCAATGGGTATATAGATCTAAGCAATTAAAGTAGAAATAGCTTACCCGTTGTACATGGTTGCTCCAGGTGTTCATGCCCCAGACCCTCAGCATAGGGGAGCCTAATAGTATGGTATGAAACGCGTAAGGCTTTATAGCATTTATGTGTATATGTTAATAAATAAACTACTTTGATTTTACTTTATACCTGAGCTTTATATCTACTTCTTCGGAGTTCCAGAGTGCCTGCCTAACATTATCTTGGTTCCTAAATGGGCAGGGGGGCAAGGATAATGGGCAGGGCAGAGGCTGGCCTCTACATAAAAAGTGGGTGATCTGTCACGGAAAGAGTCAGGGAAGGAAGGGAGGGATTATAAATAGGGTTGGCAACTTTACAAATTTACTGGCAGATATATTGCTGATAAATGTATTATATTGACCCTGGCCCTAGCTGGTGATTTGCTGACTAGGCCAAGCTTGGATTTGTGGCAAGGTCACAAATGAATGGGCCTAGGGTGGCACAAATTTAGGGATGGCATGCCGCCCAAGATGCAATGAAACTTTGCTCACATACAGAGCAATGGGGACAGAACACTTTTATTTCCTAAAGTGCTATTTTTCTCCTAATCTTAACTTAAAATTATGACTTAAAATCATAACTACACCATTGCAAGAGTAATGTGCTGAAAGTCTGCTAGCGTAAATGTTTATGCCAGGGTATTGTCCACACGGATCTCTATGGGGTAATTATGCTGGCGAATTTACATCATAAACAAATCTGTCCCACTTCACTGTGCTAAAAAAATTGTGAAGCCATGGGAAAATTTTGTGAAACGCATTGAATTATCTCACGCTAAATGCATGGAAGTCAATGGGAGTTTCTTCTTGATTTTTTTCTCATGCAACATGCATTGAAGACAATGGGCATTGTTTTCTCAAGTTTTTTCTCATAGTGTTTTCTTACAGTGTTTTTTATTGCAGTATTTTTCTTGCATTTTTTGTGACAAATTTTTGCTGCGGTTTCACAAGAAAATCCATTGCGAACTTTCAGTTTTGAGGTTCACAGTGGCACAATTATGCCTGGTGAAAAAGACATGAATGTCAATGTGAAATGAATATGCCAACTCATATGTACTCATGCTTTAGTAAATTGTTGATGTCAAGGGGAATTTTTGTTTTAGATGAATATATGTCAAGTGTGATATTTTGCACTATGGTAAATATGCCCCACTATGTAAATTCCATGGCAGATGGGGAGATTAGTCACCGCGCAACAAATCTCCCTTTTCATGGGTGACTAATCTCCCGAAATGGCATCCCACTGGCTAGAATGTAAATCACCGGTGGGATGGCATGTGCGGCACCGAAATCGAAGAAGCTTCCTCTCAAGGCAACTTCGGCGATTTCGCCAAATCGCCGCACCACGTATGCCATCCCACCAGCAATTTACATTCTAGCCGGTGGGAGAAAGGGTCAATATACTGATGCATCTGGTGAGTCTTGGGTATTTAATGCCTGGGATCTCAGCCTGTTGTCTATTGTCTCAGCCTGTTAGGGTAGGAAGAGCTGTGTCATTCAACACAAGATGGGGATTGCTTTATTTAGTTTTAAGGGAGAAACAGTATTTACTAGGGGACCCAAAAGATGATTTGGGAATATTTAACATTAATACTTGGAGGATATCCCTCATTTCTGTAAAGTTTCTTCTTATTAAACAGCCTTCTTGCACTGTCAGGGACCTCCTCTGATGTAGCTGTGGGCCTGGTCACTAAAAGGGCACAGCTTTGTGCTCCCATGCCAACCATCCTTATTGTAATGCACCATTGCTTGTCTGCCTTCAAGTCAAAATATAATGCCAATGACTCACTTTTCAGATTTATAACTCAACTCCTCACATTATTGGCATTTTACTGATCACATTTCAATGTGCTGAGTTCTGATTAGCCATTTATAGGCACTACACCTGTCAGAGCAATGTAACCATCAACTGCATCCCACCTTCACTGCCACGCCAACATGTCTGTCTGCACCATTATGAACAAACTGTAACAGCAGTGGTAAGACTGTTCTTGTGTAAAGCTTCATATAACAGCCAAATATTTTATTGTGCTATTTTTATTATGCTAATCAAAAGTGAAGAAAATTTCCTTCAGCAGAGGCTCATCCGCCACTTACGCTGAGGTGCTCGTTTCATGTCTCCCGCAGGTGTTTTCTTTTCATATTTTATATAATTAATTATAAAAGGAAGGTAATGAAACAGGTTGTTTTGTATGTATTACCTATTAGAACAGGAATGCTGTTTTAGTCTATAACATTCATATAATTAGTCAAAACTAAAGTCATGTGTAACCTATTCCATTGAGCAGCTGCTGGCATTGTACCATTGTGTAAGCAGAAGACCTTTAGACAAAGACAAAACCACCAACCCACAAAAGTTGTGGCAACTGCCCTCAAGTGTTACCTTGACTTTTGCCCAGCATGGAGCTTTGGGCTAGTCACTTTGGGCTAATACATCTAGGCATTCCTTCTGTTTTATCCTTTCCCTGCTGCTGGTTTATAGCACAATACATCTCATTACTTATTCCAGCCGTTCAAAAATGACTTCTTTTTGTCATGGTAACAAGTAGACAGGCGAGGCAGGGGGTGATGAGTCTCTGATCTGGCCTTTCCTGGCTGCATTAGGTAAACCTTCTA
This sequence comes from Xenopus tropicalis, assembly GCF_000004195.4. Lineage (NCBI taxonomy): Eukaryota > Metazoa > Chordata > Amphibia > Anura > Pipidae > Xenopus > Xenopus tropicalis. The sequence goes on along the minus strand of NC_030684.2, from coordinate 42,661,202 downwards.
CACACTCCAATTAGTGTATCTCAGGGCATAATACAGGGCACGCTCCAGTAAGAGGAGCCAGGGAGGCATACAACATAAAAACTGGAGTGTGGATCATTATGACTAATTTCTACCACTACATAGAAGACACCATTTAGAGATGAGAATTCCAGCTGGGACAGTGCATTGCATGAGAATTGCTCTAGCACTAGGTGGGCAGCAGAGAGGGGAGACTTCTATATATACTTCTATATATGAAATTCTTAATAGACATGATTGTTATAAGATGGCATACAGTATTCCCCTTTCAATCATTAGAACTAAAAGAATAAACCCTAGCAACTGTATTGTGTTGGAAATTGAAAATATTCTGTGGAATGTCAAAGTTGCACATTATCCAATCATCTTTGCTAAACAGAGATAGACATACTAGCACTGATAAAGGCAATAGGTACAGAAGATATGAACACATGGATATATTAACAACATTAGAATTGGCCATACATTTGCCTACTCCCTAGAAGCACTGATCCAATTGGTTGTTGTGCAGGCCAGTTATATACACGGAAGAAGAAGGAAGAGACAGGGCAGCATTTGAAAGCATGCATTCACTTATTGTTTAGATTGACCAGCAGTGATCTGATTGGACAGAATGGTCAACCAAGAGCCAAAATTCATTCCTATTCTTGCTCTCATACATGCCTCACTTCATTTACATCCTTCCATGGTAGGCAATACATTGGTAAACTACATTTGTTCTGAGTCTCATCTCTCACGGTTCCATGTCTTGTGTAACTCATAATGTATTTTCTATGTTGGGTTGTCAGTTTGAGGGAGGTGCATAAATGTGCATAAATTTAGAAACACATTGTGCATGTGAACTTTAGGAAACTATAATGGTGTGTTCTGCATCTCACCCAGTTATTCTGCTGAACAAGTTGCTACTGACCTTCTTTTATAAACATAAGGGCAATGACAGAAGGTACTCTTTTTTCATTTGTGGGAAATTGCTTATCTGGCAGGTGGCAAATGCCCAAAAACATCTTTTGATCCAAAAGAATGCATACTTTTTATGAAGCAATCTGGCATAATCTCAGGAAAACCCGGACACAGGCAATTTTCCACACTTATGCTGGATTGTCTATGTATACTCCATTCTTCCAGATCAACAGGGCACTTTGTTACCCATAGAAGGGGCTACAAAGCACCCCATCAGTCATTGCCCTAAGAGAAGCACAGGAAGATCTTATGTTACAATTTAGTAAAGTTCCTTAAGTAACAGATATACAAACAATGAATGACTTGGATCCAAGGTGACGCCAAGCCACAAAGTTTGCTATTGCACAGTTTATGTATCTCATATCATTACTCTAAACATCAACATCTGGTTTCTTATAGCTCAAGGTATGATTTCCTGATGACTTAAATGTGCTGGAAGGTTGTAAGATGTACTCAAGGTGTCAGGGGCCACATTGACTTCCTGCATCAGCCAAACCAGCACAGTTTGGTAACCTGGTAAAGATCGGATCACATGGAAATCCACGTGGGTGGCTAACAGAAGGTCTGTATTTCCCATAATGGGATGTGTATAACTAGACATGATTGGATTATGTTTGATATTTTCACAATTACAGCATTTACTTTTTTCTTCCACAGAAGTTAATTGGTTGAAAATTCCATTGAAAAAAAGTGAAATCTGCTGATATAAAGCAGCACAATAATTCCAAGTCTCCTGTTACCCCTACTTCAATGTCTCTTCATCAAGCATCTCCCCCGCCAGTACGGATTTCCAGTCTCCCTCCCGGGTCTGCATTTCTGTGCTACAATTCCAGCCCGGAAGGGTCCATATGCCCTTTTTCCAGCCATTCTTTGAGGCCGTTCCCTTAATGACTTCCTTTTGCTTGCTCTCACTTTTCCGTGCTGGATTCCATAAAGATCAGTTTTCTCCTCGGATGTTTGCTGCTTTTACTAACCACAGATTCTGTTATTTCTGTCATTCATGTGGGGCTGGAAAGCTCTTAAATAGAGATACTGTCATCTAAACACTGACATATCCCCCTTGTGTACCTTACCACTTAACCAGTTGTGCCTTTAGTCCTGAAAACGTACATGACACCTGACCCCGGGAGCCAGGAGAGGGCCATGTAAAATGCATCAAACACCCTATCTGATTATTGTTAACAACAGGATACCTCGTTCCATTTTCCCTGTTAACATCAATCAGTGCTCTGGGCTGTTTGATGTGGTAACAGATAAACAGCTTGCGAATAATACCTAATGGGCCAACAGATCATTCTAAGACAAACATTTATCAAGCGCTGTAATTTTATCTCAGCCGAGGAAATCTCTTGAAATCACATTATTTTAGAAGCCTGATTCATCTTGGTGTCTAATAAAACCTCACCACTTGATTAAACCGAGCCATGGAATAACACTGCACTTAGATCTAGATTTATCAAGCCCAGAAAGGAAGACTATACTTTGTGCAACCTTATTATTCTTGGCTATTAGACTATAAAGAGAGCAATATTGGTTGCCAGGTTTTGTGCCTCTGGAAAAGCAACAGTTGCATAAATGAGGCAGTGAAGCTTTTGTGGAACTACACCAACCAGCACATTTGTGCATTTAACTATATATTTGCCTATACTGTGCCCCTTTGATGCAGGGGACCCAATGCTCCTTCTTTAAAATAAATTCTGTCTATTTACTTTGTTTTAATATATAATGAAGTGTATTGGCTTTGAATTCCTCTGACAACATAACATAAATTGTCTGGAAGGCATGGGTTTTTCCTACTTAGCTTCTAAGATCTGGTTGATATAAAGGAAGGTGAAAATCCCTGCATGGCTTACTGAGAAATATGTACGCCTTCCCCTGTTGACACTTTCTGCTTTTGTTTTTCTGTATTTCTATGTGACCGTTCCAAATGTATTGCACCCTCATCTTTTTACAAGTGATCACAGGCAGTAACTAACATGCTGCATGGCTAATTATAAACCACAAAGAAGCATGCTGCAGGCAGAACTGGGTTTTAAAGATGGCCTTACATGTCTAGATTTGGTTGATTTTGACCCTATTGTAAAACCATGATGGCATTGATGGTTAGTTGGTGGGGCTGGTCAGATTAATTAGCTTGCATTTTTTTCTTGCACCATATAGATTGCAGTCAATGGGCATTTTTCTTACATCTATTTTGCGTCACATGCATTGAAGTCAATGGGCATTTTTTTCTTGAACCAAATATGAGGATTCAATGGGCTCATTTTCTTGCATTTTTTTCATGCTTATAAACACATCGTTTTTTTTCCGGTGGGGAAAAAAAATCCACATAGCAAATTCTAGCACAGATTTGTGCCCCCTTTTGACACTGAGAAATATCATCAAAAAATCTCCCCCTATGCATGGATTCCCTCCGGGTTCTCCAGTTTTGTCCAAAACATAGGCAGGTTAAATGGCTCCTTATAAAACTGACCCTATTGTGTGTAAATGTTATTGGAGACTTATTGTAAGCTCCACTGGGGGAGGAACTAATGTCAATGAATTATAATCTCTGTAAAGTGCTATGGAATATATCAGCACTATATAATTCAATAATAATACAGGTATGGGATCCCTTATGTGGAAACCCGCTATCCAGAAAGCTACGAATTACGGAATGCCCGTCTCCCATAGACTCCATTTTAATCAAATAATTCAGAATTTTAAAACTGATTTCTTTTTCTCTGTAGTAATAAAACAGTACCTTGTAATTGATCCCAACTAAGATATGAATAATCCTTATTGGATGCAAAACAATCCCATAGGGTTTAATTAATGTTTTATTGATTCTTTAGTAGACTTAAGGTATGAAGATACAAATTACGGAAAGACCCCTTATCCAGAATACCCTTGGTCCCGAGCATTCTGGATAATGGGTCCTATACCTGTAATACCCAAATTAGGAATTTCAAGGTCTTGATACCCCAAGGACTGTGAATTAAAAGTAACAGCATCTCAGACTGTTGTATCTTAATATCTCTGACCCAAACTTTAATTTATGCTTTAGAATTGTTGCCGTGCCATATTTATCTGCTACCAAGCCCCAGTGTAACAAGGTTAGCTGAAATTCCATCAACGCTGTTTTGTTGGGTATTAAGTTTTGTGACAGCAAGGCGTGCGACACATTGTAAAATAATTTATTTAGCAGTGAAGGAGTTTCTCAGATTTGCTGATCACACGTAAAAACAGGTGTAATTTACTCTGTTTTTCCACACTCAAGTTTAATTAGTACGGTCTGTCTGGCAAATTTATGTCTACCACCAAATAGAGATCAATGACTTTCCTCTTTTTAATGAGCATATTGAAGGGCAGATATTCCCTCTCTGCGTGGTACTCAGACAGCCAGATTAGTAAGAACTAACAGAACATAACCTCATTTTATGTGAACACGTAGGGCACATATTTTAACTATGGCTTCAGATGTCCTTTGGCCAGTTGCAAGGCTTTAACACACACGGCGAATTTGTATTTATTTCAGGTCTTTTGATCAGCCCTGTGAAACAAAAAAATATCTATTTATATAAATGTTAAAGTTCTGTTTAAGTCTTCAGCGTGACGTAATGTCTCCAACTCCATGAGAGCAATGTTCCCTTTAAGACGTGTGCTTGGGTGCAAACGCACAAGTTATGTGACCATAACAAAAATATTGGAGCACACAGAGCGGTTTGTATGGCCAGACAGAATTTTTACCAAAAGTGAGCAAATAAATATGGCCTTCAAGAAATTAGATGGGATAGTGGTTCATATCTTTGACAGACATGGCTGGATAAAGAGATCGAAGGAATTATGACTACGGTTCTGTCTCTTTGGCCTCCACTGCAGGTGGAGTGTAGATGCTGCTGTAGAATCTGAGGTAGAAGGCCTCAGTAGGAAGATTACCTAGCTAAGGTGACCAAGGCCATAGTGAAGTCAGGGACCCCATAAATGAAGTACAGTTAGTGGCAGGAAGATCCTGTTATAGAACACTCTTGGTATGTGTAGGTGGCCCACCTATCCTGACCAATATCCATGTACTAAGACAAAATCCTTATGACAGAACTCTAAGGCTAATGTCCTATGGGGAGATTAGTTACCCATAGTGATAAGCGAGTCTGTCCCGGCAATAAAGTTGCGAATCTTTCAAAAGATTCACGAAACTGAGAAAATTGTCGCCCGCGACTATTTTTTGATGCCTGCAACTATTCTTGTGACAATTTTGGACGTGCGACTATTCTTTTGACACCTGCGACTATTCTTGCGACAATTTTGGCCGCTCTACTATTCTTTTGACGCCTGCGACTATTCTTGCGACAATTATTGGATGCGTGACTATTCTTGTGACAAATTTGGACGTGCGACTATTCTTTTGACGCCTGCGACTATTCTTGCAGCAATTTTGGCTGCGTGACTATTCTTTTGACACCCGCAACTATTCTTGCGACAATTTTTGGACATGCAACTATTCTTGCGACAATTTTTGGACTTGCGAATCCATGCCTGCCGAAACATTTCGCCCATCACTAGTCACCCACGATAAATCTCTGTCCTGAAATGCCTTCCCGCCAGCAATACTGTAAACTACCAGTGGGAAGAAATATGCACTGCCCTTCGTAAGGAAACCGGTGGTTCGCATTATTGGCAGTGGGAAGGCATTTTAGAGAGATTAGTCAATGTGGTAGCAGAGGTTTATTGTGGGCGACTAATCTTCCCCGTGGGACATTACCTTAAAGGTGTTGATAAACAACCAGACATAGGACCTCAACTCAGACACTCAGTTCAGCAGCTTACTGGCCTCTGTGTGGATCCACAATGATCTGGTTAAAAACTATTGTTCAGATATCAGACATAGAGTAATTATTATTATTAACATTTATTTATAAAGCACCAACATATTCCGCAGCACTGTACAATAAGTGGGTTTCATACCTTGGACATACAGAGTAACATATAAAGCAATCAATAACCTATACAAGAAGTGAAGAGAGCCCTGCCCAAAAGAGCTTACAATCTACAAGTTCGTAGATGTTTTCTGTAGCCAGTGGGTCTCATGGATCCAATTGTTTACCCCTTTGGGCAGCTAGATCATGCAAAGATCAATTTGTTTGTCAACTGCACCAAATAAACAGATGTCCCCCAATGGAGAATAGTTTTCTGTTTGGAGTATTACCCCTGTATGTGGCATAACTGTACGCAAGTCTCTCAGTGGTGACTGTTGGTTATGCTTATGCTGCAGTAATGCACACGTCCAAGTGAAAAATAGAGTGTTCATTTAAATAGGTAGAGTTATAACAGCACAGACAGCCTTATCTTTCAAAAACACTCAGAATGTAGAAGAAACAGCAGTTTTCCAAAGGAACAGCTGCTTTACCTCGTGTTCGTTTGCCACCTTAAGCAGTTTCCTTACGTTCGTTAATTTTCCTCCATAACAGGGTCAACGCCGAGGTTAAGAGAATAGCTGATGGGGTCTGATGTTGCACTTCAGATTTTATTTTATTTTTTCTGCCGTTGCAGTTTAATTTGCTGGAGGATATAGAGAAAAATTCCTCAATACCGATCTCCACATGGTTTAGAGAAGGGCAGATATTTCACTACAGAGAGCATTTCCATATAAATGAGTTCAGAATGGTTTGTTTTATATCTTTTGTACGGTTACTTTGCCACCTAAACTCTTAATATCCAGGCATATATCAAACCCTGCATAGCTCAAACTCATTTGTTAATGTAGGTAGGTGGTGCATCCTATGCTGGCTTTAGCCGGCAGAATTATATGTGGTCCAGTGAGGTGGCAAGTACAGGTATGGGATCCATTATTCGGAAACCTGTAATGCAGAAAGCTCCAAATTATGGGAAGCCCATCTCCCATAGGCTCCATTTTAAGCAAATAATTACATTTTTTTAAACCAATTTTCTTTTTCTCTATAATAATAAAACAGTACCTTGTACTTCATCCCAATTTTGCTATATTTAATCCTTACTGGTTGCAAAGAAATCCATTGGGTTTATTTAATGTTTAAATTATTTTTAAGTAGGCTTAAAGTCTGGAGATCAAAATTAAGATCCCTTATACATAAACTCCTTGGTCCCATGTTTTCTGGATAGCAGTTCCCATATCTACTGCATATAACCTACCCTATGGTTGTGTGCTGGGTTTACTCGGATGGGTTGAACTTGATGGACAATGGTCTTTTTTCAACCCTATGTAACTATGTAACTATGTAACTATGGAGCCAGGGTCCTTCTGGAGCTATTTCTCTTGCTGTATAGTAGTTGGTGAGCCAGTTCCTCAAGGTCCAAGCACCCACAGCTGCCTTAACTCCAGGGTCAGAACACACAGCGGCAGAAATCCCAGGCAAAATACACAAACATATCACACATGCAAACATTGAGACAGGAATGTAAACTCTCACATGATGCGGAAACTTCCTTTACAAACCATCATCTGTTCTTTGTTCAGCACCAACATATCACCCAAAATCCTTGATAATTCGCCTCCCTGGAACGGGATAATATTTTTTAAGGATTTATTGTGTGACATTGTTTATATGCCATACTGTTTATTGGGCCGATTACTTATCACTGTTTATTCTTTGAGCATGGGACCTATGATATGGATGTCAAAGCAGTGACCTAGCAGCTGTTGTGAAGAGCATCTCTCAGAATCCTTTGCTAAAGCGATTAATTTGATATAAGGTATATAGACTGCCTTATTTGCACACATCCTTTTTTCTCTTTGGAATGTTAATGTTTTAGTATAACCACAAGAGAGCGACTTAAAGAAATGTTGTATTATGTAGACAAGGTTCCCTCACTGACAGATCATTTGTATGTGTAATTGGTTTTATCTGGTATACGGGAAAAGCTGTGGGATTCTTCTTTAACATGTGGGCTATACTTGGGTTATGGAGTAAGAGGGGATGCTCCACTGAATACACTGGTTTATCCCCTATTAAACAAGGCATTTTTACTTCAGCCTTGTAACCATGACCATCACCAGCAGAATGCCCACAAGAAATTTCACTTTTATCACATGCTTTTTTTAATGTGAGATCAGGCAAGAAAAGAAAGCCCAGTTTCTTTCAATTAGTTAAGTATATTGTTCCAAGATGTGGGCCTGGTCCCTGAACGAGTCCTAAATAACACTGTGGTTGGGTGCTGACCTGAAGGCAAGTTCCAAGCTAGTAAAATAAAACTATAATACCTGTAAAAACTGTTTTAAAAGACAAGCTTTGTCCACATTGCTTAACTTACCCTTCAGGGTACTTGACATTAAATACCATTGCTTGAGAAATACAACAATTTGTGCATTCTTTTAGTGTAATGGAACAACACAGAGTTTCAGTAGGTTGTGTAACACTTGGTAGACCTTGTGATAACTTCACTATAACTGTACGTTGGTAAAGTCCTGTATTATTAACTAATACAAATGTAAAGCTCTGTCCCTTAGTGTGTTCATTTGGAATGATAGGTTGTTCATATGAATAAACATATGTAAAGGTTTCTATAACTTAAAGATTCTGAAATAATGTGATTAAATAATTTTTCTTTAAATACCCTTACTGCCTCTAGGGAGGCTATAAATCTATTGGAGACATCTTAAAGAAACCTAGCCTATCTGTCTGCTCCAAGCTGACCTCAGGCAATTCTCTATAGAGCAGTTGCAGACCTACAAAATAAGATGCCTTTTCTAATCTGTGCTCATTATCCCACCTCTTCACCCACCATCTTGACCCAGTCCATCAACTTCTTGAATTCCTTACCACTCCACATAATAATACCTTTATTCAGCCTTCCCATTGCTATTAAGGCTCTACACCTACTCCCTGAATTACTGAATCTATTCACTTCTTCCCTGCTTTTGAATAATTACATGGTTTCTGACCTCATTTGCCTAATGTTGATCCCTTGCAATCGGTTGTCCACCCACACCCGCAACTAAGACCACTTGTAACAAAGGTTCCCAAAGATTTGCTCCTAGTGAGTCCAAGACACTATTGTTAATTCTTACTCTTTTTGACATTTCCAACCAAGTTAGGACTGGTTTGACATGGATATATGTTTAACCCAGGTAACCACCCACTCCTATAATTATTTTGGTTGCCATGATCCAGTCATTGTTGCTTGGTTGACATTGTATCTTCTAGCTCACTCATGGAGTCCTTCTGGCACATCATTGGGGCAAATTTATGAAAGGGAAAATATGCCAGAGGGAACTCTGTACAATAGAATAGACACGAAGAGTCCTCCTCTGATGAACTGCTGCACACTCTCTGTTCAGCCTTTGATAAATATGCTCTTTTGTCTCCACTATAAAACCTCTCCTCCTTCCTTTTGTCTTTTCTGTCAGTTTTTAAAAAATATGAGTAGGAAACATAAATCTATGTCTTCTTTGTTAGTTTCTTCCTCCTTTTTAAATGTCTCCCCATAGCTTACAGAGTTACCACTAACTCATAGAATCTGACCTTGCATTCAAACACTGCAAATGGCTCCCCACATTCCATGGAAAATTTGGAACTTTTCTTCTGACTTTTCTTCTGAAATGTGTGATTTTTGACTTTGCAGTCCCGTTATCCAGAAAGTTCAGAATTACAGAAATGCTGTCTCTCATAGACTCCATTTTAAACAAATGATTCTAATTTTTAGAAATGATTTCCCTTTTCTCTGTAGTATTAAAACAGTAGCTTTTACTTTATTCCAACTAAGATATAATGAATCTTTATTGCAGGGATCCCCAACCTTTTAAACCTATGAGCCACATTCAAATGGAAAAAGTGTTGGGGAGCAACACAAGCATGAAAATGTTCCTGGGGGTGCCAATAAGAGCTATAATTAGTGATGAGCGAATCTGTCCCGTTTCACTTCACCAAATATTCGCAAAATGACGCACATAAAAAAAAAAATTGTTGCCTGCGACTATTCTTTTGGCGTGTGACTATTTATTTTAATGCGTGGCTATTCTTTTGATGCCCGCGACTATTATTTTGACGCGCAGCTATTTATTTTGACACCGCAACTATTTATTTTGATGCCCACGTCAATTTTTGGACGCGAAGCAAATTTTTCCGTGGTGAATTTTTTCATCCGTTTCGCAAACAATCCGCCAATGGTGAAACACGGAAATTCGCTGCAAATCCATGCCTGGCGAAACATTTCACCCATCATTAGCTATAATTGTTTATTTGGTAGCCCTTAATTGGACTGGCAATCTACAGAAGGCTGTTTGGCACTAAACTGGGTTTTTATGAAACCAAAACTTGTCTCCAAGCCACAAATTAAAAAATAAGCAGCTGCTTTAAGGCCACTGAGAGCAACATCCAAGGGGTTGGTGAGCAACATGTTGCCCCTGAGCCACTGGTTGGGGATCACTGCCTTATTACATGGAAAACAATCCTATTGGGTTTATTTAATGTTTAAATTATTTTTTAGTAAACTAAAAGCAGGGAGATCCAAACTACGGAAAGATCCCTTATCTGGAAGACTCCAGGTCCCAAGCATTCTGCATAACAGGTCCCCTACCAGTATATCTGTTTCTCTTGACCTTTGGTATTGCTTCCAGCACCTTCATATACTGTAGCAAAGCTTAAAGCAAATGCAATGTGCAGTTTTATATGATATCACTGCCACTCATTAGATGTATTCTCTACAACAGTCTTATTATTAAAGCACAGATTAAAAATGTACAATGCAAACAATGCTCACCTCTTCTTAAAGTATTATCAAAGGCATGCCCATACTTTGGAGATGCACAAATATATTATGTATCCCATAGGCCACAGGACTTCTGGCGACTCCTCCCTAGAATCAGTTAATAGTAGCACCTGTACCAGGAATACATACCAGAGCAGCATAACATTTATGCAAATAAATTCTCTGACCTGACAGTTGCTCATTAGCTGTCGCATCACATACAGGCTGCTCTAATGAGGATCCATTACTAATTACACATACTGTGTCTTGCATTGTTTTTCCTTTGCTGTGCAATTATGATTAAATATTTCAGACTCCTCTCTGCTGTGGTCCTAAAGTCAAGTGGCGTTTTACACCGAGGAGAATTTTAATTAAACAACTTCAACAAACTTCATTACACCCACCAATGATCATGGATCAAGAATCATAGCTTCAGAACAGTACTGTGCCCAACTCTCTACAACAGCGATGTATTTCAATGTTGCTTCTTCATCTTCAGCACAGACTGTACATGTGTAGTGAAAAAATGGCAACATAGATGCTTATATGACCAGAATCATGTACAGTTCTTGTGTATAGGGGTGTCACATGGGGTGGGGTAATGGGTGGAGTGGGCGGGGAAATGGGCAGAGTCTAGGGGAGTGTGGCCTTATAAGGGGTAATTTATAGTGGGCATTTAACCAAATAATTAATAATAATTAATAATCGTTTTGGAGACATTTTCCTGAAGCAAATGCTATTTTGTGTACCTAAATAATTGGTTCATGCAGGAGACAGGGTGCTGTGGCAGATACAATTATTAAAACTGTGCAATCCCTGAACCATGGTTGGGATTAGTGGACCACCATATACTGCAGATAAAAGTATGATACTTGTTTTATACTGTTTTATGTATGGCTACCTTTAGGGAGAAAGGGCAACCTAGTCAGAAAGGGTAAGGTGTGGGATGGATGCTTAAGCAAAATTTATATTGTAAAAAGGAAAGTGATCTCAACCACACCTGGTACTATTAACTGTATTTAGATTTGCAATAGTACAGGTATGGGATCCCTTATGTGGAAACCCGTTATCCAGAAAGTCCCGAATTACAGGAAGATAATTTCCCATAGACTCCATTATAAGCAAATAATTCAGATTTTTAAGGATGGTTTGCTTTTTCTCTGTAATAATAAAACAGTAGCTTGTCCTTGATCCCAAATAAGATATAATTAATCCTTATTGGATGCAAATCACCCCTATTGGGTTTATTTAATGTTTAAACTATTTTTTAGTAGACTTAAGGTATGGAGATCCAAATTATGGAAAGACCCCTTATCTGGAAAACCTCAAGTCCCGAGCATTCTGGATAACAGATCCCTTACCTGTACCTATCCCAGTGCCTATGAGAGTGTATATATCCATAAACTGCAGAATGTCATGGTTGGTGATAATCTTCATCAGATCCTCAGTATGGGGTCCTTACTGCTGTGCGATTCTATCAAAGTTTTTTTTCTGTATAATTGGCATGTAATTGATATCATATCCTGGATAAAACTAACCCAAAATCTTGTGGTAGGAGTTGACTATGTGATCCAGATTTCAGTGATAGTTTTCCAGGTCGGAAATTGCATTTGGCCCTGTAAGTTTTGCCAAAATCCATTTTGCCAAATAGACATAACTGGGGAGAAGCTGACAGGTTGATTGATGACACCCTTTGAAGAATGCTGCTGCTGCTCTGTTTTTTTCTCCTATAAACGGGGGCCCACAACAGTCTCCCCTGCTTGGACACCAATAAAGACAGCTGTGAGTGACTGAGCGTGGATTATAGCATTATTCAACCTACACACAGATTAATAAAGCAAACGGCGATTCCTCTCCAAACCATATATCAGATATCAGCTCAGAGAATGGGGAATCTATAGGCACATCAGTGACTTTATCTGGCTGCCTTGTAAATCACTTAACATGTTTTTGTCTCCTGTGCTACATCTCATTTTATGTTTCACGTATGGCAGACGATTTAATGTGGCTATTCACTTGCTGTCAGTCTGTGGCGTTTATATCTGCAGCTGTCAGGTACATGCTATGCCGACTAAGTGAAACAGTATGACAGAATAAGCAGGGACAAAATGATGGCACTAACATTTGCCAAATTGGAAGGTATATTCCAAACTCAGTTACATCCCTAGAATAAACCCCCTGTTGACACTGTGGTGCCTGTATTAGGTACCTACTAAAGGTGCTCATACACGGGCAGATTTAAGCTGCCGATTTGGGACCTTTAGCCCGATTGGGCCCGTGTATGGGCACCCACTATGGGCCTACCTGATCGATATCTGGTCTAAAATTGGCCAGATCTTGTTTGGGCAGGTTCGATTTTCCTGTCCAATCAGGGACCACATTGGCTCCTTCATGTGGTCCTGGCCCGTAGGCACATATACCCGCTGTTTTAATTCAATCATTTGTCCCTAGGGACAAATGATAGAATTACCCCAATATCGCCCACCCGTAGGTGGGCATATTGGGAGAAGATCTGCCTTTGGCAACCGTGCCAAACGAGCAGATCTAAGGCCATACACGCACCGATAACGATATTCGGTGCGTGTATGGCAAGTCGGCGAGTCGACCGATATCACAGGAGGCTGCTGATATCGGTCGACTTGCCGATCGGGCGGGTTAAAAGATTTTGATCGGGCGCCATTGAAGGTGCTTGAGCAAAATCTGCCTTCAGGGCTGAATCGGCAGAAGGAGGTAGAAATCCTATTGTTTCTACCTCCTTATCTGCCGTCTCAGCCCTGAACGATTAGTGGCTGATTGAACGATCAGATTGAAAGATCGCAAATCGCCACGTGTGTGGCCACCTTAGGGCTCTGGCAAACGGGGAAGATTAGTCGCCCGCGACAAAACTCCCTGTTCGCGGGCGACTAATCTCCCCGAGTTGCCTACCCCTGCCATCCCACCGGCGAACAGGTAAGACACAGCGGCGCGATTTCGCGATTTCGCGCGAGTCTTTTTCGGCGATTGCGCCGCCGCGTGTGCCATCCCACCGCCGACTTGCAGTGTCGCCGGTGGGATGGCAGGGGAAGGCAACTCGGGGAGATTAGTCGCCCGCGAACAGGGAGTTTTGTCGCGGGCGACTAATCTCCCCGTGTGCCAGAGCCCTTAAGAGAAGGGAATGAAGGGAATGAAAAAGCTGCTCTTCCTTTCTGTCTCAAACCTTTTCTATTTTCCCTGCTTTTAGTTTACATTGTGGTTACCAGCAAATCCCAAGGCTAGTGATTTATATAACAATAGAGTAAAAAAATTCAATTATGGTTTAATGTACCTAGCCTGATGCAGATGGCAGGCACCTTGTTGTGCCACATGGCCCTTGCCAGTCCAGCCTGTGTCTGGAGTCAATCCCTGCCACTTCTGTTTTACTGTCTCAGTTGTTCTTGTTCAACTTCTAGATGCACAGCTTTACTATTCATTCCTGTAAATAGATATTTATTAGCATTGTTACCCTTGTGTTACATAGGTTGCAATGCAGTGTGCATTTGCTAAGGATACTTGTAGTTACCAATAAGCAAGAGGTGGCAGAAAAGACAGAGCAAGTGCACTATGATACTGGTGGGAGCAATACAAATGTTCCCCGTAAAATGTGACAATCCTCACTCATCAAATGTGACAATCCTTGGACTGTGAGTCTTTTTGTTACTATTACGGTCTGTCCACTGGGAGAAGTGTAAGTGAAAATAAGGCAACATATAAAAATAAATAGTGCATATCATAACCATAAAGCTAAGAGAAAGCAAAGTAAAAGTCAATGATGCTCCTGACAGACAATAGTATCTCTTTGAATATGATACAGTTGCCTTAGGCTCCCACTTGATAGAGCCCTGTCTCATATACTGTTAGATGTGTAATTTCATTAGTTAATACTGAATGTGGTGTGATAGCATCTTTCTGACTAAGCCCAGATACAATAACTTGGCGGGGGGAAACTCACAAAAATGAGGCAATAAGATGAATTTGGTGTTACATTAGAATAAAATGTTTGTTTTCACCAGAAAATCATCACAATCATTATTTTTATAGAGTAAAATTGAAGTTTCACTGTAGTTGCTTTATATTGAGAAACATAGTGGGAAGCAGGACTGGCAAACAGGACCAGATCTGCCAGTCAATGGGAAGACTGAGCCAGAACATGACTGTAAGGGAATGTTCACAGAAAACCCCACTCCCTGCTTCTAACAGAATAAATACAGACAAGCTGAGTCTGTTAGTCGGTGTGCTGGTTGTCTTGGTGCAGCAGCAGTATTGTTACCACCTGTCTAGTTTTGAACTGGACAGACCTGATTTTCTTTGGCCAATCCACTTCAAAATTGCTTGTCAATGTTTCAATAATCTGAAACCCAGACAGAAATCTGGCACCAGTACTCACCCACCCCATCCTTTAGTTCGTCTTTCTGCCCCCAAATGTCATAGCCACGCCCAGATATCATAGCTACGCCACTTGCATGCACACCTAAGCCTCTCTGCCCCACACTGAAGCACAAAAACATGCTTTTTCTCAGACAGCATCATGTGACCAGGTTGTGGCTCAATCTCTAAAGGAATGAAAAGAAACAAAGGAACAAACATGATGCTGCAGCTGCCACATAAATCATGCAGGACTCATCATTTATTGGGACCTGTGGCCCTTGTCCTTGCCTTGATTGAAGAGTAAACTCTGGGTGGGGTTAGGGAGAGTGACAATATAAGAAATTATGGCTTTAGAAAACAATACATATTTAATAATAGGTCTAGTAACCCATAGCAACCAGATGCTTGTTTTCAAACAGCTGGCCAGTAAATGCTACCTGTTGATTGGTTGCTATGTCTTACCAGACCTTGTTTAAATTTTGTACACTTGATTGGTGGAGCAGCAGTAAGCAATTCCAACGACAGCTCTTAAACATACAGATAAATAGGCATCCCTGGACAGAATGAGCAACAGCAACATTTTATATTTATATAAGGAAGAGGAATGTAAAGTCTATTTGCAAACCTGGTTTAATGTTCCTTTAGGGCTCTGGCACACGGGGGAGATTAGTCGCCCGCGATAAAACTCCCTGTTCGCGGGCGACTAATCTCCCCGAGTTGCCTACCCCTGCCATCCCACCGGCGAACATGTAAGTCGCCGGCGGTATGGCAGACGCGGCGGCGCGATTTCGCGCAAATCGCAGAAAAAGACTCGCGAGTCTTTTTCGGCGATTCCCTGAAATTGCCCCGCCGCGTCTGCCATCCCGCCGGTGACTTACATGTTCGCCGGTGGGATGGCAGGGGTAGGCAACTCGGGGAGATTAGTCGCCCGCGAACAGGGAGTTTTATCGCGGGCGACTAATCTCCCCCGTGTGCCAGAGCCCTTAAGCGTCTAGCTGATACTCTCCAATATTTGACTGACCTACAGGCCAAGCACATGGATACTGTATGAACAACGTTGCACATATATGGCTCCCATTCTGTTCAGTCAGGCTTACAGCGTTAATGATCCGAACCAAAGGAAAAGAAGAGGAGCTTTTAGGATAACATGTTTCTGGATAAGAAAGCCCATACTTTTACTAAAAATGTGATGAGTGAATTCCCTCAGTGCTAGGCTTAGGCTACCTTGTCCTACTACTGGTTAGTCAATGCCACTCACACTTATTGGCCCCAGCCCTGTCACATAGCTACATCCCTGGGCATCTCCAGTGTTGGACTGGCCCACCAGGATACCAGGAAAACTCCTGGTGGGCCCAGGTGTCAGTGGGCCCTCTTGCTCTAATTATTTAGTCTATATTATTTAGTCTATAGTCATTCCTTATTTCTGTATGGGACCATGGAAGCTTGATAGATGGAAGAATAGAGTATAGTATGTAGAGAAAAGAGACTGGGATAATAAAGAGTCTGAGGGAGGAGAGGAAGAATTAAAGTTTTGAGAGTGGACCATGGTCCAGGGTTTTCTGGTGGGCCCCTGCCATCTCAGTCCGACACTGGGCATCTCAATGAAATACATAATCAGCGGGTACATCTGCTCCTCTTTCTGCAGTAAAGCTGCTGGCACTCTCACACAAATTTACAACACATATCTGACAGCACCTCACGTGGAAGAGCTATCTGTCTCTGCCGCCATTAGCGCTTCAATCCAGATTATCCTCTATTGGAAATGGAAACCACAAACCCAAGGGGACATAAATCTTTGTACTATCTGCCATTACTTGAAATGCATGTAAAAGTAATGATGCTCTGGGCCCTAATGGGCTAAACCCTGATTTACTGAACATTCTTTACCTTGTTTCTTTAGTTCAATATTAGCCCCAGCATGTGTGTCTTGCAAAAGACAGAGGCCCTGTAAATATGGTTTATAGAACTGCTAATAATCACTTGCATTTTCACTTTTTCTCATGTTTATTTTCAGTGTAGGACACATACAGTAGTAAATTAATATTCAATCAATTATAAATGAACATTTTTGGAAGGAGAGTGGAGCCATCTGTTTACTGATTGTGTGCAGGAAGTATAGGACAGTAGGGCATTCTGGGAGGTTTTTCAAGAAGAGCCATGTGGGGGTTACAGAGCTTGCAGAAACAAACAACATCTTGTGACAAATTATTATACTCTATCCAATGGGATTTAACTGGTAAAAAGTAAAGACCATTCCTTGGTGCTACTATAAGAGGGGCGGCCAGTAGCTAAAGATATACACATTAGATATAAGCAACAAGGAATACATGGACTGTGAGAATGCTGGGTGGATTTTATGCCCTCATTCAATAAGCCAAAGTTGTCTATCCAACAGCAAATAAGTGGGGGCCATTTATAAAAACTGGGCAGTTTTGCACCTGGGCAGTAATCTATAGCAACTAATCAATTAATAGACTTTTTCTTCCAGCTGCAAAAGCAAATACTTGATTGGTTGCCATGGGTTACTGCCGAGGTGCAAATCTGCCCCGTCTTTATAAATGCCCCCTGCTGTGACTAATTCAGCTGACCCAGCACCTAATGATGAGCGAATCTGTCCCGTTCCGCAATGCCGGAAAATTTACAAAACTGCTGAAAAGTTTGCAAAATCGAGAAAAATTTGCGAAACCCGGCTACCACATGACATTTTTGTAATGTGGAATGTGGAATGTCCTTGCCTGCCGAAAACATTCACTAACTACTGGCAGCTTGTTTTCCTATGTATAGGCCCAAAATTATCTCTATTCAGTATCTGAATGAAACAGATCAAAGTAATGATTGGGCAGGGTGGATAATGTAATTAACCAAAGAACGCATTAGGCCCTCAGGCCAACATTTAATCTGCATTACTTTGCCTACAGTTGGAGCAGACAATTCAATAACTTTGGCAAACTCTTGGAAAAACTACCAGATCTTTCTGTCAATGGCCAACTTTGGAGTCCTCTGGTTCCAATCAATATAGAAGAGTAAGGAGTTAGGGATTATCAGTACCTAGTAAAACAAGCAGTATATCAAGCCAGAAGTGCGGAACAGCTGCATGTACTGATCTTCTGACTTTTACAGGTTACCAGGCTATAAATGCTGTCTATCACACTCCTCTTCCAAGGCATTACAGTTTATTGGCTTTGACTTCTTTCTGTGTCTGCCTCCTGCAAATATGGTGCACGTTGGTATTTGACATGCCTGGAGCTGAGAGAATTGCACAGCAGAAAACTCATTGGTATTAACGGCCTTGTGCCAGGCCTGCTAGTTAATGTATAGAATATATGTGTATCTATTTTGTAATGTTTTATTCTTTAGTGTGAAATAAATGCATGTGTTTTCAGCAGCACTATTCGCTGTGAGAAAGGAGATGATCTAGTATGAAGAATAAGGTGTATAAGAAGTAAGTTCTGTATATTTAGATACTTTACAGTATACTGTTAGTAACGTAATAACATTAACATTGTTTATTTACAAGCTGTACTGTTTATCAGGTTCCTGTGCAGACTGTGTACATTTATGAAGCTATTCTTTTTATTTAGCTGTATATTCTAACATGGCAGAATTTACATATAATACACAAGAGCAATGAAGATCCTGTAAATTATATCCTTATAAATGATGCTAGTGATGTCATCAGTTATAATTAGTGCTTAGTTATGTATCTTCTGTCACGACTCACCTAAAATTATTGTATTATGGTAAATTATGTACCCCGTCTTCTTGTAAAATGTGAGAATATTAGAAGTCACCGAGGAGTTCCATGACCTGTATAAGAGCACTCGGCCTTTGACCTTGTGCTTTTATTTGGTCATGGAACACTTCCGTGACTCTGATATCCTTATATTTTACAAACAGCTGCTGGTTTGGTATGTATGTATAATTTTATTTATAAAGCGCCACAAGGGTGCGCAACGCTGTACAATCTTACAGAATACAAAATTACACACAGGGAGGACAAGTGATATAATAAATAAATGCAATAAATATATATATATATGCACAGGGAATAATATAGAGATGTGACCTGGCCTTGATACTCTTACTGAGATACATGGATTCATGGGATGTATGTTATGGACAGTATTGCAGCCATGTTGAGCTGCTGAGGGGCCGCTATTCTAGCAGATGGAGGTGATCTGATGTTCTGCGAGTATTGCTCAGAGTTAGGGGTCCCTGCTCTGTCCTTGCTGTGACCTCCCACTGCTCCTAATGCATCTCTAGCATAGGCAGTGGCACAAGTTTTGTTTCAAACCTGTCTAAAAAAATGAAAGTGCTGAGGAGAGCATGTGTTGCATACCTGGGAGGGCTTACATCCATTTTAAGGTGACCTCGGAAGTTGGTAGTGGGGGCTTTGAGCATTACATAAGTGCTTGCTGTTCTAGTGCCATCTCCACGTGACACCAGGGGGTCTCATTACATTCTCCCATTTCTAAAAAAAACCCAAAATGGTAAGCTTTGAATCAACTATTCCCCTGAAAAGAAATCTCTGTACAGTGTTAGTAAGCTGCAAAACTGAGTAGTTCTATATTGAATAAACATTTTATTACATTATAATAGCTTTGTGCGGCGACATAGGTACCATAACCGGCTCTCATAATGCTACTAGCAGTGCTGCTGCCATAAAAACAACCCAAGCTCAGCGTTCTTAAATACGCCCCGACGTGCCCTTAATGGCCCACTCAGGATCCCCCTAGCCGAGCTTCCCTGGAATAGAATTAGCAATCAGTATCTCTTTGTATGGTTTCGAAGCACTGAAACGGATTTGTGGTACAGCCCAAAGCTACAGCAGCATCTAGTGGTGTGTGAGGGGAATGGGTCACCACATATTTACTCTGCAGCCAAAACCCTTTATTTGGGGGGAAACACACAATGAATGAGCTCTGTTGTCATGGTTACACAGTGCTGATCTCCCCGCTCAGGTCTCTGGCTTCCTTCATTCATCCACATCCCACAAAGGCGATCGGCTCACGTTTTAATTTTTATACAGAATGAATTTTTAAAGGTTTTTATTATTTTTTTAAGTTAGAATCTATTTGCCATGGGAGGCTAAAGGAACACCTTGTAGCTTCAAATACTGTGTATGAAAACTTTCAGTGACATAGCACAATATATTTAGTGCTGTCATGATCACAGGCAAGGCTACGGGCAAAAACAACATTCGGAGGAATTTTTTTAGTTTAGTACTGTTCTTAGTTTTTGCTGAACTACAACTTCTAGCAACCATGCAACTGTCCCACAGTACCGTCCCAGAGGCTATTATCCTCCGTGCAATTATGGACACCATCTCTCCCTATTATACCTGCTATCCCACAGCCACAGTCCCTTCCCAGAGGCTATTATCCCACTGCTACTATAGGCACCATCTCTCCCTACTATACCTGCTATCCCACAGCAACAGTCCCTTCCCAGAGGCTATTATCCCACTGCTACTATAGGCACCATCTCTCCCTACTATACCTGCTATCCCACAGCCACAGTCCCTTCCCAGAGGCTATTATCCCCACTGCTACTATAGGCACCATCTCTCCCTACTATACCTGCTATCCCACAGCCACAGTTCCTTCCCAGAGGCTATTATCCCCCCACTGCTACTATAGGCACCATCTCTCCCTACTATACCTGCTATCCCACAGCCACAGTCCCTTCCCAGAGGCTATTATCCCCACTGCTACTATAGGCACCATCTCTCCCTACTATACCTGCTATCCCACAGCCACAGTCCCTTCCCAGAGGCTATTATCCCCCACTGCTACTATAGGCACCATCTCTCCCTACTATACCTGCTATCCCACAGCCACAGTCCCTTCCCAGAGGCTATTATCCCCACTGCTACTATAGGCACCATCTCTCCCTACTATACCTGCTATCCCACAGCCACAGTTCCTTCCCAGAGGCTATTATCCCCCCACTGCTACTATAGGCACCATCTCTCCCTACTATCCCACAGCCACAGTTCCTTCCCAGAGAAAGGTGCTTTACGTTAGCCTGCTCAAGACTTAAATTTATGATGTATTATCAATTTCCCACTTACTGCATGACCTTTATAACAAAAGTCCTGTAGAAATTAATCTGGCTTTGCTATCAGAAAGATATCTCTGTGGAGATGTAAAGTCAATTTAAGGGGTTGTAACACTTTCTACAGCAAAAAAAAACTGGTACAAATGTATGTTTTGAAGAAATTAAACAACAATAAGGGACATTATTGCAGCACAGAAACAAACATGGATGGTACATCAGAGACACATTTCTGCTACATAAGGTAAACTGATCCTTTTGTCATTGGTGTGGCATTAAAAAGTTGAACTGGGCAGCATGCCAGGCTGTTCCAATGTCATATCTGTCTATGGAGCTAAAGTTATTGAGCACTGTATAACTGAGGCACGTGGAACTCTGGAGCTGCCTGTGCTGCATTAATTTAATGCATGGATAGTGTGGATTACCGGAACATTTGATTTCATAAAGATTGCTATTAGGGAAGGGTAGAAAGGGCATTTGTCCTAGACCCCCAGCTTTAGAAAGAACCCCTTAGGCAGGCAATGTCCTTGTGCAAGCAGAAATGTTATTGTATTATAGAGTTGCTGATTTCCATTCAGGAATGTTAAACCTACAGTATGGCCCTTTAGCTATTCATTTACAATTCCCAGCATCTCAAATGATAACCATAGTCAACCAGGAGGATTATGGGAGTTGTTATTCAGTTAATATCTACAGCACTACAACACTGTTTTCTCAAGTTAGGGACCCGTAGCCTCCCTGCATGGAGCCCAGACTGCACTTATCTTCCCTCATCTGCCCAAAGAAATACTAGTTATAACTATAACCGTCTGTGTAATATCTCCTAGCGACTCAGGGGACAGAGATGTTGATGTATTATCAACAGTTTTCATAAGTGTTGATTTTCATAATTGCCTAAAATAGCACATTGCTGCCTCTGAAAATATCTTCCAAGATGTACAAGCAAATATTCCGTTCTGGACAGTATTTATTATTTAAATATTTGCAGCTAATTTTGTTTGAGCGCACATGCTGGAACTAATTAATTTAACCCAAAGTATACTTCCTTCAGACTCTTAATAATGCACAGTGCCCGCTGCACATTCATTATATATAACTATATTGTATATATTAGCTGTACCATTGCCATATTATCACCAGTGCCATTTCTGCAATTGGTCATTTTGATAACATTACTTCAGGTGACACTTTACCAGGGGCAGCAAAAAGCCAACCATCGCTGTTAACATTAAAAGCCACATTTACTTGGTTTAATTCTGAAATTGTACTCTTTACAGTAAACATTCTAGCTCTCTTTGCTCAGTTAGGAGGTAAGCAACAGGTACCCAGAAGCACCTCTTCAATTGCTTTGTGGGACTACAACCCTCATATGAAATAAATGGACCAAGATCCCAAGGCACAGTACAAAGCACTGCTAAATTCATTACCCTTGTGCTAGCTGGCAGCCTGGCGCAGGGGCAGAATACCTCATTTATTTATTTATATCATCAACAGGAGGCTAAAGTCTGGACAGACCTGATATTATGCCTTATTAAAACCATCATCTTGACTTGCCCTTTGTGACACAATAACCAGTAACTGCAATCACTTCTCTGTCCAGATACAAAGTAACCATCTGATACATATCCTGCAGATGCAATCCCTATCCTTGATATCATATTTTCTTATGATTTACTTAAACAGCTGCACACAGAGCTTAAAGCCTGGGTTGCACCCCCTTGATTAAACTTTAATGGTATGGGCATAGGTGTCTGTCTATTAGTCCTTCTCTGTCTCTCTATACCACTTCTGCTGCCGGGGGTATGATGCACGTAGCTACAACATTTGGAATGTACCACTGTGAGACTGCAGCTTTGCCTGAGTGTTTGTGCACTTTCTGTGTCTCTTGTCTGTATCTCTGACTCATGTTACTGCAGAAGCATGAACTGAAAATGAGTAGACTGTAACTATGCCAAATAGCATTACGCAGGTTGTTGCTGTATATATACTGTATATGGTCTGGATGCCACCTAGATCTCAAAACAGGCATATGTAGAAGAAGTAGAAATGACAGTGGGTACCCCTCAAATGTTATACAGGTATGGGACCTGTCATCCAGAATGCTCCGGACCTGCAGTTTTCCAGATAAGGGATCTCCATAACTTATGTTTGTTAAAAATAATTTAAGAATTAAAGAAACCCAATTGGATTGTTTTGCTTCCAATAGGGATTAATTATATCTTAGTTGGGAAATTATTTTTAAAAATAAGAATTATTTGCTTATAGTAGAGTCTATTGGAGATAGCCTTCCCATAATTCGGAACTTTCTGGATAATGGGTTTCCAGATAAGGGATCCCATACCTGTAGTTGGAATAGGTGCTGCAGCTTTACATTTACCATTTACATGAGCAATATTAGAACCAAATCTCTGCTTGGTTCTGTACTTCATTCTGATGCCTATATTTTGACTCATGTATTGTTTTAGATAAAATTATGTAAGCGGCTATAAACAATGATCTGGGCAAGAAAGCTAAGATTGCCAATTACATTCAGGGCAGCAATTTTCAGCAATTTATAATCTTAAAACCATCTGCTTTGAAGTATGGAACAGGTAAGGTCAACTAACAGAGCATTTTTCATAAAAGAGATTTTTAAAAAGGCAGCTTTACTGTGCTGCTAGTTTATGCTCCTATGTTTGATTATTTTGGGATAACATTTTTTTGTTCCACTGTGCAATATTTCCCCCTCTGTTTACTAAAGCATACTCTCCCTATGGGTTTTTCTTTTGCATTAATGGTTACCTGTCCTGCGCCTGTATAATGGTTGTCTATGGGAAGTTCCTCATTTTCCTGAGGGGAATACAAATTTGCAAAGTAGATGATTGCAAAAAGGGAAAATTTGCTTCTCAGGAAAAAAAGGGGTTAAATTGATTCTTTGCTTAAATGGCAGACTTTTCCTGGAGTCCTTTAAGCTTGGTGGCCATGTGTGAGAAGACAGAAACAGAGAAAATATGGCACCAGCAGTTGAATATGTGAGTGTCAGCACCATAGATTCTACCATGCGTGGCACATAAAGTGTTAAATCATATTCTGGGTCATTGTCCAATTTGGAGTAGAAATCCATATGGAGCTGTACCCTACGTCGGAGCCAGGGAACACTGGGAAATTCATTCAGCGGGATAGTAATGGCGCACATATCTCACTGCTGGAGCCCCCCACCGAGGCACATGTGTGGCTCAGATGAAATCTGATGACGGATCAAAGTTTTTTTCTATTGCTTTCCATATAAATATGATATAATTCCATTATAGCAGGCATTTTTCTGAACTTCCTTCTGTCTTTTCCTATACAGCAGAGGAAAGCCAGACAAAGTACAGTAAATTAACATGTGGGAGTCTCAACATCCCACGACATATCAGGCGTCACAAAACCTACATTTGCTCTTTGCCTGTGAAAAGAAACCCAGCAACAATACAGGACTCAAACTAATCTAGGATTACAGAATCATCAGGATATAAATCTGCTATAAGTACTGTTCATTTTAGGCTGACTAGCCAATGCATATATTTGGCTGTCCATCCATGGGATTCTGGCCTCAGGCTTGGTCTTTATTTATTTATGCTGGTTTCAGCTAATGCCATCATTACCATGGGTCTCACTGCTGCTCCTGACCATATACGCAGAGAAGAGACGTACAAGAGAATCATGGGAACATTTCATTATGGAAAAAATGCAGAAAAGGGAAATTAAGAAGGAAGTCAGAGCATCCTATATATATTAAATCCTCATATTTTGCTGTTTTCTTTGCAGGAAGAGGACTGACAAAGCTTAATATCGGGCAAAGCCCATATGGTGCCAGGAACGAGCAGTGTGTTCTTCCAGATGACAGAAGTCAGGCATTATGCACGCAGACTTGGGATGTTGACAGGTAGAACAGCATTGAAGGAAACAGAAAAAGCTTTTTTGGCCAAGCCTTCTAGAAAGTCTTTGCTAATGACTATTGAAAAACACTGGGAAATTGCTCAGCAGTACTAAAGCATTATTATATTATTACCGGCTTAGGAAGAATCCTTAAATGCCACCATTTCAATAGAATGAGTCTAATCTCTGCTTTCTGAGCAGTGGCCAATTTGATTAGCAGTTGAGACGGAGGCGTTAAATGCGTGACGGCCATACAAGCTCTATGTGTCTACACCATACAGCTTTAGGTGTCTCTACCATACAGTGCTATGTGTCTATACCATAAACTTCTATGTGTCTCTACCATACAGCTCTATGTGTCTATACCATAAACTTTTATGTGTCTCTACCATACAGCTCTATGTGTCTCTACCATACAGCGCTATGTGTCTCTACCATACAGCGCTATGTGTCTCTACCATACAGCGCTATGTGTCTCTACCATACAGCGCTATGTGTCTATACCATAAACTTCTATGTGTCTTTACCATACAGCTCTATGGGGGGAATTCACAAAAGTGGAGGGAGCCCATTTTTGGAGTAAAAGTGGTGGAAAAACTGGTGGAAAACACTTTCTCCAGATTCACAAACAGAAATCCGCCTAAATTCCGACTCAACCGCCACTTTTCTGTTTTTGGGGAAAGAAAGACAGTTTACAGATACTTTTGTGAATTTGTCGTTTAAAAGACATTTATACGACATTTTAACAACATTTTTTCCCGTCATTTTTCCCCAACATTTTCAAAATGGAGTAAAGCTCAGTGTCAGACCAATTCTAAGCTCTTCTGTTTTGTTTGGTTTCACCCAGTCTCCATTTCCCACCTCTGGTGGGGGCCCCATTGGGGGGATCAGTAACATATTAATGGGGATTAGCAGCCTATTGTTAGGGGACAAGTTTCTGTCTAACCCTAGAACAATAGGTGCAAAAAGCATCATTAACATTTTATAAACAAGTAAAACACTGATTAAAAAAAGTTCAATTTATATCTTATATATAAAAAGTTTTTACCTCACATTTGCATGGTTATGCTAGATTTAGCTTAATCAATGAGGCAATAATAACATTTTGTGTGAATATATTGTAAACATTTTTATTAAAAGGAAAATAAAGCCTCCCAGGCAAATGTTTAGTTTTCGCAGCAGTGCCCCCTCTTTAACCACTTCACTGACATTTGCCCCAACTTATCTGTGCCCCCATAGCATGTCCAGAACTACAGAGCTGCATGACAGCATTGGTCCCCACCTGTTCCCAGCAGCCATCTTGGTGGCACATACACACTGGCCCCCAAACTGGGATATTGGGGTACAGGGTTGGAGTGACCCCAACAGGGCACTGAATAAAAACCCAGTGGGCCCTAGTCCTCTTGGACCTCTATTCACCGGGCATGTTGGTGTGTGGGCCGGATTGCTGCTGCCCAGTAATGAGTAGTGGCTAGAGAAGACTGTAAATCTTGTTACAGGAGTGGAATTACACAGAAATATAGAAAACATTGTAAAGCCCAGATTGTCCTGAAAAAATGATGTATAGTTTCCCTGGGCAAACTAAAATTACCCCTCAGGAAATGCCCCAAAGTGAAATGACAAATGGCATATGAAATGCAAAATCCTGCTGGTAAAATCCTTTTGCCATCCGTTTGATGGCACCGACAGATTTACTAACAACTAAAGGCAAATTCATAAAAAAAAGGTCGGGAAAACGACAAAATCTGAAAACTGTCTGTTTAAAAGACAAATTCACAAAAGTGGAGATAGATGTTTGTGAATTAGGTGGAAAATCCGACAAATCTATATCTCCACTTTTATTGTGTCGGAATATCACCACTTTTGTGAATTCCCCCCTATGTGTCTATACCATACAGCACTATGTGTCTATACCATACAGCGCTATGTGTCTATACCATACAGCGCTATGTGTCTATACCATACAGCTCTATGTGTCTATACCATACAGCACTATGTGTCTATACCATACAGCACTATGTGTCTATACCATACAGCTCTATGTGTCTATACCATACAGCGCTATGTGTCTATACCATACAGCGCTATGTGTCTATACCATACAGCACTATGTGTCTATACCATACAGCGCTATGTGTCTATACCATACAGCGCTATGTGTCTATACCATACAGCGCTATGTGTCTATACCATACAGCACTATGTGTCTATACCATACAGCTCTATGTGTCTATACCATACAGCGCTATGTGTCTATACCATACAGCGCTATGTGTCTATACCATACAGCGCTATGTGTCTCTACCATACAGCGCTATGTGTCTCTACCATACAGCTCTATGTGTCTATACCATACAGCTCTATGTGTCTATACCATACAGCTCTATGTGTCTATACCATACAGCTCTATGTGTCTATACCATACAGCGCTATGTGTCTATACTATACAGCGCTATGTGTCTATACTATACAGCGCTATGTGTTTATACCATACAGCTCTATTTGTATATTTAGGGGCAGATTTATTACAGTGCGAGTTTAGAGCTTAACACATAAAAACTCACCCACGTTCTGTTTATTCTTATGGGATTTTTAGAAGCGTATTTATCAATGGGTGAAAGTAGAACTCACTCTTTGATAAATTTGCTTCTAAATAATCCCAAATTAATGAATAGAACGTGGGTGAGTTTTTATGTGTTAAGATCTAACATTTTGATAAATCTGCCCCTAATGCAGACGCACGTCTATGGAACAATGCTTATAGGTGATAATAATAAATTTCAATTGACTTTTAGTAATCCTAGCAATTGGTACACTACAAGCTAATAATGATTATGCTGCCGTTGTTCTCGTAGTTGCACAAAACCAAATAGCCAGCTTCAGCACGACACATACTAATACTTGCAAACCTGATCCTATTGCAGTATATTCTGCTTTTTTTTTTCTAGTTTTAGGAATTTGGCAACAAGCTGCAGATATTAATTCCTTCTCCGGAATGGGCCTCTAGCTGTCACATGAATTTTAGAGAGGGGCCAGTAATGGTTCTCCTCGTATCTTGGGGTTACTGAGACTGCGGATTTCACTGAATGGAAAAAAAAGAATAAAATGGCCCAGTACAATAAATATATCACTGCAAAGCATTATGGTGCTTGCACGTTGTGCAGTTCATGGCTGTGCATTACGACCTCCTTAGGCGTTTTAGACAACCTGAGTCTTTTACAAGGCAGAGCTGAGCGAGGCGATCCAAGCCCCGTTAACGCTGAGTTAATTGGCTAAATACTGTCAGGCCGGGCCATGGCCCAAACCCGCAGCTGCTCTTTATGTCAGCACAATCAATCTCCACATTTCTGCTCCGTGCTGCACACTTTTTTTTGCTCTCGGAATGCGCCGTCACTTTAACCCTTTGCACATAAATAAACTGCCATCGGCTTGGGAATATTAGGCAAATATCTGCCTGCCGTGCTTTCTCCGCAATCAAGAATATGCATAATTATGCATAACTCCCGCTGCAAGATGGAGCCATAATTTCCCTTGATCTAATTAGCCTCCATTAACTAGCATAATATGTGGTGAGACTATGGGGCAGCAGCCAGATTTACCATTTGATGTATCTTCTCTGTATATGTTTTACAGCCCTTTATTAATTAACATTATTGTGAGGACGTCAATAAGCCCTAATAATTCACTCACATCCAATCAGTATGATAATTTGGTTTCAACAGACATGAGGGTTTTTTCCCCCCCACTTACATTTTCATATTTTTCTCCCTTTGGAAATAATAAACTTCATGTATTGCTGCTATTCAATTGAGTGTGAAAGTGATTAATGCTTGCTAATCCAAGGCCAAGAGCAGCCTTCCAGACTTAACACCTTAGCTATTGGAACAGAGATGTTTTAAGCTTTGGCCTGGCTGAACTGGCAGAGTTTCATTACCTGCCATGCTGGCCTAGAGTTTCCACTTCACCACTTTAATACAGGGCACATATAAATCATCTTGAAGAAGGACCTATTAGCATTTCATTTAATTTTATGCTGCAGACTACACTGATTTCAGTGCAGCCATGATAGCATCTAACTCTGCTAACTGAATTTTCAGCTCTGGGATTTGTATCCTGCTTGAAAGAGGTGAGGTGGCAATCCTGTGTTAGACCCCATGGATCCTGCCTATAAACAACTGCAATCTAAGGCTGATGCCACACGTGGCGTTTTTACGCTGTGTTTTTTCTCAGCCTAAAAACGCCGCACAACCCACACAGCCCCTGACTATGGCGTTTTTCAGCCTAGTACTGGTAACGTAGCAAATCCCGTTTCCATGGTGCTAATAGTGCGAAATAGTAAAAAACGCAGCGTATTTCCGCTAGGTCTGGCAGCTGCCTTTACGTATACATAGGAATAGCTTGCTGTGCAAATACTGGCGTATTTCGGCAAATGCTTGAAAAAGCCGTGATAAGGCGTTTTCTAGCGTATTTATACATTGTGTGGTTTGCTTCGAGTCATTTCAAGTTATTTCTATGGATGATGATATTGTGCATTTTTCAGCCGCCGAGAGAATTAGAAAATACGCAGCGTAAAAACGCCACGTGTGGCATCAGCCTTAGGGAGGAATTATAATAAGCACTAAAGTGTAGCAACCAATCAGACCTTTGATTTCATTAGCTATTCATGAGTTAAATGTCTGATTTTACAGGTTACATATATTTTACTAATGCCCCCCATAGCTATGACACATGTTGTTTTGACCATAGATGTAGCTATGCAGAATGCCCATAACTACCTAATGCCACTTCCAGTGACAAGCTCTGGTTATACTGGAGGTCTTATTTCATGCTTCCAACCGGACTGGAGATGAATATGTTTTAATAAATCCAGAACTAAATCATAATCACTCTAACAACATATGGTTTGATGCCAACATCTCTGAGGCCTTTTAGAGGGGGGAATGTTAAGAGTCCAAAGGATAATTATATTGTGCATCAGTTGTTAGATCAAGAGGTTTAAGATCTCGATCGGGTAGGTTAGAAAGTCTAGTTGGATCGGGGACCGCATTGGCTCGGTCACCGAACCGACTGCCCTATTGCCGCCAATATAATTCGATTGTTTGGCCCCAGGGCCAAACAATCGAACTAGCCTACACGCTCCCCGATATCACCCATCCGTAGGTGGGGATATCGGGTGAAGATCCGCTCGCTTGGCGATGTCGCCAAGCGAGCAAATCTTAACGTGTATGGGCACCTTAAAGCTACAGACAAAGGTGTAGGTTGGACATTCCTAAACTACAGATATTATCCATAGTTACATAGTATAGTTACATAGGGTTGAAAAAAGACCAGAGTCCTTCAAGTTCAACCCTTCCAAGTAAACCCAGCACACACAACCTATACTTACCAATCTATACCAACACATACATAAACTATATATACAAACATTAATACTAACTGTAGATATTAATATCACAATAGCCTTGGATATTATGCTTGTTCAAGAACAGCTTTATTTGGGGTGCCGGCCTTTCTGTATATCCAGTGCCATCTTTTACAAAGAGGGGATCTCACAAAACAGATGAACTGCTAATACTAAACTGTATTAGATTGTAAGCTCTTGGAAGCAGGACCCTCGTTCGTTTATTATGCGCATGAATATGACACAGGAGCAGTGGATGCAACTCACCTGCCTACATCACACATATGCGCCTAATGAGCGAGTTTTGGCAATTGCTCGTTATGCGCATGCGAGTGTCACAACATGGCTGCCTGAACCAGGAGCTCTCTCCCAGTGTAGGCAGCCTAACGCTGTAGGGGACTATTTTTTAAACAAAAGACTATTGTTTCCCCCAACCATAGTGCAAGCTCTACTAGCCCATACCTCTGGGGGGAAAGCAATCTTAGGGTGATAGGTGCCCCTTTAAATATGGGTTTGGAAGAGCAAAAATATCCAGACAGTGTAAGTGTCCCTTTAAAAGAATTCAGACCCCCTGAACATAAAGCTTGGGAGACATAGAGAGAAGTTGCCCAGAATTACTGAAAGTGTTATATAATGTGCAGCGCACCTGGTTAGAATTATATCAGTAATACCTTGTCAAAACACACACATGTGCTGATAATGTACGCCTTCATACATTTTATTATTTTTAATAATGCCTATAATTTTTGTGGCCGAACGGATGGTTATAAAACGTAACTCTTAGTAATGCTTTAGCTGTTTCCAAGGAACACAGAAATTGATGGCGGATTAGGGCCGTTGTTCCACTTTATCTGCCCTTCTTGACTGAACTATAAAACTATAAGCAAGTTCTAAGGGGCAACATTTGTAAATGCAAGTTGCTCAAAGTGAAAGTCAATACATAACTGTGAAAACCCAAAGAGATGGGGCTTAATCTGAATAACTGGGCTTTTGGTAAATTGGGCCAACATCTAAGTGGTTTCATGGTTTCAGGGCCTCTGATTGGGCTTAAAATAAAGCGGGGCACAGGTTTTAAAGGAAAAACATATTAAAGGAAAAGCAAACCCTTGAATCACACTGCTTAGAGTGCTCTTCCTTTTTTCTAGTTTTCAAGATATAAGCAGTTTTTTCAGTGCTAATAAAATACATGTGGAACAACAGCCAGTTATTTTAGCTGATTAGACAAAAGAAAATGAATTTAGTGAGAGCAGGAAAGTCTTGGGATGTTGCTCTGCATAGAACTGACCAGAGACTGCTGCATGTTCTCTGCCCACTACTGTCATTTTCTGAGCAGCACAATGTCCCAACACATTCCTTTGTTTTGAGGGTTTGTATTTCTTTTTAGGAACAAACAGGTTAGATAAGGCAGGTGGCAAAGTGGGATAGACAGGCAAGGCAGGCAGAAGTCCAAGGGGTAATACAATTTTGTGAATGATTGGGCCAGGGGAGGCAAGAAACAGGAAATTGGGCAAAAGTCATACACAAACTCTGGGCACATGTGGGATTGCAGCACTTTAGTCCACACGTCATTGTCACTTATCCCCGGGTTTTTAAATTGGGTATGTTGGAAGGCATGGAGAACCAAATTCTTTCTTTTTATACTGCACAAATACGCCAAGCTATGTTATGTACTGGGGGTAACTGTAGGGAAGGTATAACCACTAGGGGGTGTTAGGCAACCCACTGTGTGATAATCACTTACTGGAGACCATTGGCAAGTGCTTCTTTGCTCAGAAACTGTACCAGCTGGCGTGGCTGTAGGTGCAACACATTGCCATCTTCTTCTGTCTCCCAAGGATCTCTTGCGCAGCTGTGTGTATGCACGGTCGAGTTAAAAAGTCAAACTTTGAAGCAATCCAGGAAGAGGAAGAAGATGGCGACATGGTTCCTACAGTATTATTCCAGGCGGTTTCAGTGAACAGTAGCACCAGCCCTGGGTATTATATATATATTGCCATGATCATAGTCCACTGTATACATTTAATATGAGCCACATAGGAACTGCACATGCTGCATGTTGGATAAATAAACCCCCTGATGTATGGTGCTAGTATATATGGTGAAGCTTATTATTATTATTATAATGGATGTAGCAGAATACCTATATGATTTACTTCGATCCTCCTTGCTCTGTATTGGTTTTGTTCTGCCCTTTATACTAATGTGAGTTTGTGTTTAGCATCATTATGAAAAATGGCATTCATTTTGAGGCATTTTTTGGCCTTTACCCAGCTGTCTCTCCCGAGGGAAGGACACGAGAACGGTGACATCAAAGTGCGCTAATTAGGGTCACTTTCGCGAGGAATGCTTTTTTTTAGGTCGCTATCTGCATAGGTGATAATGTGACGGACGTGACAGCTTTGTAAATAGTCATACATGCAAATGTGTCTTCAAAATTAAACCAAATTAAACCAAATTAAACCATATGCATGCAAAATAAAAAGTGAAATGTAGATATTGCATAGACACACAGTAATTACTAGTTCCCCCAGCTAAGCAGGCCTCTGCACTAAGAATTTCTTATAACTATAGTTTGCTTAAAGGGACATTATAATGACCGATGCGGTCCCCGATCCGACTGGATTTTCTAACCTGCCCGATTGATATCTGGCCAATTTCAGGCCAGATATCGGTCAGCCAGGCCCCTCGGTTCTGCCCCTACACGGGCCGATTAGCTGCCGAATCTGTCCGAGGGACCGATATCGGCAGCTATAATCGGCCCGTGTATGAACCTTCTATTTGATTTGTTGTAGTGCCGCCCACTTTAAAGGGCATGTCAACTCCAAAAATAATTGTTTGCTTAATAAAAGAAAACATGATTCTAAGGGGTATATTTATCATGCTGTGTAAAAAGTGGAGTGAAGCATTACTGGTGATGTTGCCCAGGGTAACCAATCAGCAATTAGATTTCAACAGTTAGAAAACCAAAGTAAAGCATCTGATTGGCTGCTATGAGTAACATCACTGGTAATGTTTTATTCTTCTTTTTACACAGCATGATAAATATACCCCTAAGCTAGTGATGAGCAAATTTTTTCTCCAGGATTTGCAGAGAATTTACACATTTCACCATTGGTGAATTGTTTCGCGAAACTTCAGTGAAAATTTGCTGCAGAAAAATTCGGAAAAAAAATATGACGTTGCACATCGAATTGGGCGCGGTCACGTCAAAAAACGATGCAGTCGCGTTAAATTGGGCGCAATCACATCAGAAAGGGAATGGTCTCGCCAAAAAACTGTGCGGTCGGGTAAAAAAAACGCGGAGGTGACCAAAAAAGACGTGAATTTGTTCGTGAATTTTTCACAGTTTCGCGAATCTTCTTGCCGTTTCGCAAATTTTATGGCGAAGAGCAACGAGACAGATTCTCTCATCACTATGCTAAGCAACTTTTTTTTTTAGTGCTTTAAAAGTTATTTGTAAATGTAATTGAAAGCAGCATTTGCTGAATTCCTGTTTTTTACTATTTAAACAATGTTGCAAAGGTCAGTCTCCCCCAGCTAGGCAGGTCTGTCAGTCTGCTGCCTTGTGTTACATTGTTTCTACAGTCTGAGCCACCAGGGACTGGCAAATACTGCTTTTTATAGCAGTTATATATATATATACAAATAACTCTATTATACATTTATAATGAATGCTTATTGTAAGCTTGCTTAGAATTTAGTTTTCTTTTATTTGGCAAAAAATGACATTTTGGGTTGACTTGTCCTTTAATGTCAGTCAGGACAGATGGAGCAAATATGTGTCTCCCATATGCCTGTTAAATGTCCCATACACTGTTTAGAAGAGATATTTTGTGTATACAGATTAATACACACGCCAAAGCATATTGTAACATTTGGACTGGATAAAATAAAGCATCAAATCCTAACTGTGCCTTTTTTTATCCAAACAAAAGCTGCATTTTCAGATTCACAATTTGCCATTTGGGTTCCATATTATCTTTGGGCCACGCGAGCACCAGATAGATTGCGGCGGTTTATTCGGCTGCCTTGTGCCGAGCTGCCTCCCCTGTGCTCTGTTACATCTCTCTCTGGCTATGAGAAAGCGAAACCTTTCAACTTATACAAATGTTTACTTTAAAGCTTTCCTTCTCTTCCTCGCTGTTTGGTTTCCGGATGATTCAGGGGTGTAATTTGTCTTTGTGACGGAAAGCAATACATATAGTTGGTTATTTATATTATAAAAGATCTTAATTCCCAGAGAGAGTGCATTTTCTTGGAATATAAAAAAGGTCCTTGAGCCAGAGCGGAGTTCTTCCTGTGTGTGCAATGCCAGGCTCGTGCCACCACTCCCCAAGTACTGGCCACACTGCCATTAACTCCCCAGGATCTCATATAGCGTAAGCCAAAGACAAATGAAGAGAAAGAAGAATTGCCTCCGTCTATGACAGGCTGACACAAAATATGTCAATCCATTTGTTACACAGCTGTTCCCTCTTTACATTTTAAATCGTTTCTGCTATATCCAAACCATGGACTTAAATACATATTAAGTTCTTCCCCTGACATGCCTATATTCATTCTACAAACGGGAAACCTGGAAATGTTAACACTTTTTCTGCTTTATAATAAAGTAGGTTTTACACCATCTGCCGTTCGGTGCCCCCCCCCATCTAATTTTTTTATTAGAAAGGCACACCTACAGACACATGGTTTTTGGCTTATAACATCATTACATGGGTGGCCAGGGAACAGAGTTTTGTGATTCTACATCTCTGACATGTTTGAAAGTGCCCTTAAAGTAAGTAAACATTTGGCAAAAGCTAAATATTGTATGAGTCTCAAGAATGTATAAAAAGTATTATAGGCATACAACTAAAGATCTGTTTGTCAACTGAGATTATCAAATAAACAGCTATTTGCCTGACTTGGCCACCTGGGCTCTGGGCCATTGGGACTGATTTGATGGATTGACCCCTGCCAGCCTGAAACATATCAGGATGATTTTCAGGTAGAAACTGGTTGGGCATGCCAATGGGAGGGCCCATACAATGGCCAATTAATGGCAAAATTGGGGCAGAAGAACCAAGTTGGCAGCTTTTATTAGTCCTTGTATGGACAGTTTAATAATCATTATTAGATCTTAATCTATCTGGAGCTAGCAGCAGGTAGAAGAGGCTTCTGTCTATGGCAAAACTGGGGTGGCAAGTGAGGGGGCCTGGGGTAGCAGTAAGGTGGGCTGTTGTTGCAAGATGGAATCCAGCAGGGTTGGACTGGGGGATGCAGGGCCCAGCAGGGTTGGACTGGGGGATGCAGGGCCCACCAGAGCTGCCGCTCCAAGGACCCTGCAACCCCCAAAGGGCCCCCGCCGGCGTTTCACCCACACTCCCCACAGGGGACCCCACCACATCCCCTGCAGGGGCCCCACTGAGGATGTCAGTGGCCAGGGGAAGCGGCAACAGAAATTGGGTTTGGGCTGCCAGTGCTCACCAGGGCCCAGGCCCACCAGGTTTTTTCCCGTTGTCTGGGCGGCCCAGTCCGACCCTGGCAACCAGTGGCAAAGGGTGAGTGAGAATGCTGGAAATTGGGTGGGGGGACAAAAGGTACTTCCTTCGGATGACAGTAGCTCTTGGCATGGCTCTGTCTAGCCCTTAGTAGCGAGGAGCAAAACTCATTTTCTCATTTCACTTTGCAGAAAAATTCCCAAATGCAGTGGGAAATAATTAGTATTTTTCTGTTACTATAACAAAGTGTTTTTCTTTGAAACAAAGAGCATGGTGAAATATAATGATTACAGTTTTTCGTGGGCAACACATTTTTTCCCATTGAAACCAGGCAAAAAAGTTTCCTCCTCCCTGCCCAAACCTCAACAAGACCCGTCTGAATTCTTTAAAGGGAGTGTTAAAGGGAACATATACTTAGGAAGGGCAATAGGCTTAATTAAGTGGAAATCATTTGTGATTGCTTAACTGACTGTTCCTTTTGTTCTGCTTTATTGCAACCATTTGATTTTCCTTTGGAAAGGGAAGGTAACAGGAGACTGCATTGTGAGAGCAACAGAGTTATCTCAATTGAGTAATACATCTTCTATTCTTTGTCATCTAATGGCATGTCAAGATTGTATAATCCTCCGAGTTTATCTCCCATTTTCTTTGAAGTTGCATGTGTTTAATGATGCCTGATCTATCCAGTAGTTAAACAGCAATAAAATGCATAACGTACCTTCTTTACAGAGAAAATATTGTGTGTAGCAGCAAACGTTGTTACAAATTACAGTTGCGAGTTAAAGCAGCTCTCTCATTAAAAAAAGTGTGTGCTTCTGTCTTGATGTTGAGCAGAGATGAGTATTGGTGGACAATAACACTTAGGGGCTGATTTACTTACCCACGAACGGGTCGAATGTTTTCGTATGTTTTGCGATTTTTTCGGATTCTTTACGAATTTTTCGTTACCAATACGATTTTTGCGTAAAAACGCGAGTTTTCCTATCCATTACGAAAGTTGCGTAAAAAGTTGCGCATTTTTCGTAGCGTTAAAACTTACGCGAAAAATGCGCAACTTTTCGCGTAAGTTTTAACGCTACGAAAAATGCGCAACTTTTTACGCAACTTTCGTAATGGATACGAAAAACTCGCGTTTTTACGCAAAAATCGTATTGGTAACGAAAAATTCGTACAGAATCCGAAAAAATCGCAAAACATACGAAAAAGTCGCAAAATGTTCGTTTTCAAGTCGGAACTTTTCCAATTCGGGTCGGATTCGTGGGTTAGTAAATCAGCCCCTTAGTATAGATCAGAAAGTGTTGGGTATTTGTGTCTGCTTGCTTAGGGCAGTCATGTGTCCACTCATGCTTTATAAATAGTATTTCAGCTGTGTTTATAACAAAGCACAGGTCATAGCAGAGTCACTTGTGTGTTATCCATGACATTTATTGTTTACATCAATGGAGTAAGTACGTCAGTAAGTAGCAAAGAGGAACACATAAGAAAGCCAAACAAAGGGCAAGTTAGATGTTAAATATTTTATTTTTTATTTCGATTTCTTTTTATTTTATAAAACAGCATCTCTTAGATGAAAAGGAACTTGGAATGTATTACAGAGTTACGCAGTCAAAAAGTACATTTGCGCATTTTTGGACCTCATTTCATACAATATCATAGACACTGTTTTCATTCTTAGCAATAAAATCAATAAAAAAGCTGAAAAGGTAATAATTTCTATATAAGATTATTATTATTCTTTGTTCATACAAGGGCAGGTGCGGGTTTACCGTTCTAAAATTTCACAACTGTCTATGAATGTGATTTTTACAGAGTATTTATAAATCGGTGAAAGTTAAAGTTCACCATTTGATAAATAGGCCTCTATAAATCCCATAGGAATGACTAGTGAGTGGGGGAATTTTATTGACGTGATCTCTTATTTCCCACTTTGAAAAATCTGCTCCATTGTGTTATCATATTCCGGAGGCCTTTACAAAGATTGTGTATTATACACATCAGTCCCTGGGATATGGACCGACCTAGGGGAATGACCAGGGACCCACTTAATTTATTACAAGCTCATAAAAATGCATAAACTTTGCTTTATCACCCAATTAGCCATCGTTTTATTCATTAAATAATATAAGAAGTGTTCTTTCCAAGTTCTCCTCTAGTTTACTATAAGCTTGACTTTCAAGAGTATCAGAAGAAGACAGAAAATAAACATTCCATTAACTAGGTCCCTAACATTCCATTAACTAGGTCCCCAACTGGCCTTGGATTCTCCCCGTAAAGACTCTCATTGCCCCTAGGGGGACCAAGCCTAAAGTTTAACAACCAATGATCTAGCAGGATCTAAATAGGATTAACTACGCTATCAGTTCTATTTGTGCCCAGTACCTTTGCACTGTTGGTGTACGCATCAACAAGAGCCTAAAGTGATACTTTGCCAGCCAACATAGGGTTGGTTGTGAGCAAATGTTAGGGGATCTAAATAAGTGTTACAATATCTTATATGGCTAATCTCTTCCTTTATTAACTTCCTATATTTTTTTTCCTTTCTTATTAATAACTTTGGGAACAAGCATTCACAGAAGTATCCTCTATAGAGAGGGGAAGCGAAAATGCAAGCCTGGTACAAGCAGAATGACAGGGCCATGATTGGGGAGGGTGGGGGAATAAATAAGGACCAGTGTAGATTGGGTTGATGGGAATTATAGTTTTGCTGATAAGAGGAATTAGAATTAGTGGGCTAGAGCAGGATGTGAGGGCATTGCCTCATGATCAGGCAATAACCCGTTCTTTGTCGTAGATAAGGGGTTTGATAGATAGAGGGATGTGTGGGCTGCCCTACTTGGTAGCTGGAAAGGGGAGAAAATAAGCTTCACAAGAAAATATAATTAACAAATTTCAGGCCGATTTGATGCTCAAAGACTGTCTGATGTCCTAAAGAAATTACTAAAAAAGTCAATGAACAAGAAGAACTAAAAACATTTGAAGAAATGTGTTGCTCCTGATGTCCTGAAGAAGGACTTAGTGTAGGGGCAGGTCTGGGGCTGGACTTTGGAGTAAATTAGTAGTTAGGACGAGGAGGAGGCAGGATTGTTCAAATCATTAATGTTAATTAATGTTAATGTACAGGTATAGGACCCATTATCCAGAATGCTCGGGACCAAGGGTATTCCGGATAAGGGGTCTTTCCGTAATTTAGATCTCTATACCTTAAGTCTACTAAAAATCAATAAACCATTAATTAAACTCAATAGGATTGTTTTGCATCCAATAAGGATTATTTATATCTTAGTTTGGATCAATTACAAGGTATTGCTTTATTGTTACAGAGAAAAAGGAAATTCTGAATTATTTGATTAAAATGGAGTCTATGGGAGATGGGCTTTCCGTAATTCGGAGCTTTCTGGATAATGGGTTTCCGGATAAGGGATCCCATACCTGTATTATAAGTTTAGGTTGTGTCTGATGTAAAGGGGTTTTGGGGGATTGTTATTGCAATCTGCAGTCAATCAGTAGCAACAACACATTGGCCATTAGGGGTGCAGTGTTGTACAAAATGACATTGGGACAAAAGTGTGTAATTAAACATCTATAGAATAAGAATGCCAAGGGCTCACCGTAAGTCATTAAGTAATATTTAGAGGACAAAGGATTTGTTCCCAGCAATCTATGCTCTCATACATTTGGCAAGAGTCACCCAGAGCATGAAGATGAGCAAGTGGAACTAATTTATATTCTGGCTCCCCAGGATCAGGGAATGCTCCTTAGAAATGCAGCACTCCATCAAATGCTCTACTTCAGCTAGTACATATATTATAGCACAAATCACAGCAATTTGTTTCCCTCCCTGAATTCGCCACCTCAAGAGATATCATGATCAAGTACAACTCATATTTGTATACAGGGTTTGCTGAATTACAGTCATGTTTAAAATGCCGGGGAAGATTTATCTGAACACTAGTGAAAGGCATCCCTCAATACACTGAGTTATAAGCTTTGTAAGTTAAGTTTTGATGCCTGCTGAAGCAGAAATTTCTGCCTTTGCTTATATGTTGAGACAAGCAATATGATTTATGGGAGCTACTTAATTAATATACATGCTGAAATGCACCAGTTCGCTTACCTATTGAAACCAATTGGATCTTTGCTTTCATCCTCTAACGTTATAACTTGTAGCAGACTAGTCAACGCTAACTGACCTCATATGGTCCTCCAAATGATATTTATGGCCCACAGCCTGTCCAAGGGCTGTTTAGAGTTCATTTACGAGATATCATCATGCTAATATTATGTGATTCTGAGACAGATAACTGGCCCACTTCTCCAAAAAAAAAAAAATATTGGACTGGGCTGTGCTAGAAAAATGTTTTAGGAATAGTTGTGTAGGCCAAATGTGTAATGGGTTTCATCCCATGGTTTTAGGTAATAAACCTCCTTCTGCTCCAATCATAGGGAACAAAGGGAATCAAAGAGAAACGGACATGACAGCCACTGTATCTAGTTTAGTACGTTTAACCCCCAATGAAAAAACCTTCTCAGTAGAGATGTAGCGAACTGTTTGCCGGCGAACTATTTCGCACGAACATCGGGTGTTCGCGAACTCGCAAGTTCGCGAACTTTTCGCGTATGTTCGCAATTTGAGTTTGCGTGGCGTTTTTCCGCTGCATTTTTTTCTTGGCCTAAAAATGCCGCACAAGCCACACATGGCGTTTTTCAGCAAATCCCGTTTCCATGGTGCTAATAGCGCGAAATAGCAAAAACGCCGCGTATTTCCGCTAGGTCTGCCAGCTGCCTTTGCATTTTTACGCAACGCTAAGTATTTTTCAGAGAAATTTTTTCCCTTGATCCCCCTCCTGCATGCCACTGTCCAGGTCGTGGCACCCTTTAAACAACTTTAAAATCAGTTTTCTGGCCAGAAATGGCTTTTCTAGGT
This sequence comes from Xenopus tropicalis, assembly GCF_000004195.4. Taxonomy (NCBI): domain Eukaryota; kingdom Metazoa; phylum Chordata; class Amphibia; order Anura; family Pipidae; genus Xenopus; species Xenopus tropicalis. Next base: position 42,620,374 of record NC_030684.2, on the reverse strand, counting down.
TTTAAAGTTCCCATTGAAGTCTATGGGGTTCGCAAAGTCCGCGAATATTCACACTTTTTGACGTAAGTTCGCGAACGCGTTTTTTTGAGGTTCGCTACATCCCTACTTCTCAGTGCACAAACTGTTGATTTCTCAGCCTAAGGGCTTCATACTGTATTTTTGATGGATTCAGAAGGCCCCTAACAAAACTCACTTATAGGGGCAGATTTGTTAAACAGTGAAATCAGTGCTTGCCACAGTGAAGTTCCTCCACACTCTATTCATTTCTATGGGTTTTCAGAGATGTATTTATCAATAGGTGAATTTACACTTTCACCCATTGATAAACCACTCTTTAAAAATCCCATAAAAAAAGAATAAGGAGTGATGGAATTTCACTGGGAAAGCTCTAACTTCACTCTTTGATAAATCTAAACCTTAATGTTTTGGGATCTTGTATGTTGCAGGATATTGCTTTAATATACCCCCCTCTTTGACATGAATTCACTCAGTTTGGTTTAAACATTATCTGAACTTCTAGGGATAAATATAAATGTATTTTACATAGACATACTGATTATACAGACTGAAAGGAAACCATGATAGTCTATCACAGGGAACCAGTTACTCCGCCCCCTTAGGCTCACAGTGTAATGCAAACCTTTCCTTAACTTACTCTTTTCATTGGGAATTGATTGATTCTGGAACTTAAAGTGCCTCAAAGTGCCTTAAAGTGCATCACCCACTATGGAAAGCACAGGGAATTCAAGCCCCAGAATCCATCACTTCACAGTGCAACAAGGTAAGGTATGGGTGGCATTACACTGTCAGCCTAGAGATATGGGAAAATGGTTCAACAAAGCATTATTTCCTTTCAGTCTGTGGAACAGGTATGTATGTATAAAAATACATTGTGTTTATGTGTCTTTTTATTTATAAGCTCAGCTATTCAAGCTCTAGTCAAAATGGGAGCATATTTTCCATTTAAGTTTCAGTTATGACTTTTTCTTTCACACAGGCTAAGGTAGGTTTCATGCCAAGAGTTGAGCTAATCAAATAGAAATAGGCCTTCAGATTCATTACTATTCATATTGAAACTACCTCATATTATGCTCCACTTTCATTTTGAGCTCAAGGCATCTGTATGAGAATGTAGTCCTATATTCTACAGTATATACAGTAAGGACCACTATTAAGACCTCTATAAGTTTCTCAATTGGTCTGGGGGCTCTAGCAACCAGTGGGTCTGCTTTATTGTTTCATGCTTTCAGTATCCACATTCTCACCCTGTAGGGTCAAAAACCCTGTTGCATTTCATAAAATTGGAAAAACAGTTCTCAAGTTCTACCCAATCTGTGGGCTTAAAGGCGGCCATACACGCACCGATAATATCGTAGGAAACCTCGTGTATGGTATGTCGGCGAGTCGACCGGTATCGCAGGAAGCTGCTGATATCGGCCGACTCACCGATCGGACCAGTTTGAAAATTTCGATCGGGCGCCATAGAAGGCGCCTGACCAAAATCTCCCTTCAGCGCTGAATCGGCAGAAGGAGGTAGAAATCCTATTGTTTCTACCTCCTTACCTGCCGATTCAGCCGTGAATGGTGTGTGGCGGATCTGACGATGTTTTGTGCGACCGATGGTCGCACGAAACATTGTCAGATCGCCACGTGTATGGCCAGCTTTAGTGCTGTTTATATAAGATAACGTGACCCAGTATCAAACGGAGATGGCAGGGACCTACCAGAAAACCCAGGACAATGGGCCCACTCTCAAAACTTTAATTCCTACTCTCTTTCCTCAAACTCTTTATTATCCTAGTCTCTTTTCTCTACATACTATACTCTATTCTTCCATCTATCAAGTGTCTTTGTTCCCATACAGAAATAGAGAATGACCATGAAATAGGCTAAATAGATAGAAGCAAGAGGGCCTACTGATGCCTGGGCCCACCGGGAGTTTTCCTGGTATCCTGGTGGGCCAGTCCAACAGTGAGGTGACCCCCTAAACCTTTACCAAACTTATAGGATGTGGTGAAGCCTGTGGTTTTTATGGGACCAAGGCATTAAATGTAGAAATGAAAAGACTGATGCTAAATGGTTTCCATGATCAGTGGTGGTTCTTGCTTTCCAGCCTTGAGAAACAATATTGTCCACCTATAAGGCTAAGACAGCCTCCTTCATTTAGCTCTGTATGAAATGCAGGTATGGTATATAAAATGTAAAGATTGCTGCCAAACCCACAGACCACAGTATTTATTGCAAACCTAAACCAGAACAGAAGTGGAGGAGGAGCCCAGGCCCCAAGGGAGTGCAGGAACTGATGTAATGTACAGGTGATTCGGACCTTCAAACCATCATCAGGCAGGAATGGTACACAGGAGCACATGGGACCTGATTCTTATCAAATTACATCTCTCTTGATAAATGCCTTTTCCTGTTTTGTTTCCAAGACTCCGTGCATTCAATGTACAATTTAAAGAGTGCCAAAACCACATTTGTTACAGTCAGACATGTACCACGCATGTGAGTAGACATCTATAGCAGCTTGGCGAAGGCTGATTGCAAAGGCATTTCTCACTTCTTGAAAGCAGGAGCCGGGCCCTGTCCATGGAACTGCTCAGGTTTCCTTTTGATAAGCGTTTGGGAGTAAAAGATCCGGTCCTGTCAGCATTACCTGAGATTAAACCCAGCCTGTCAAATTCTACATTTGCAATTCAAATAGGGTTTAACAAATACGCTCTAAATTCTATATCACTGATGAAATTGGTTTGCACATTGGATGGGAATTTTATAGGCTGGCTTAAGTTCTAATGACATCAAAATTACACCCAGATGTCTAGATTTTATAGAAAGTGGAAGGGGGTTTTCCAAGCCAAACAAATATGTATTTATTCTGATGATAGTGTTGCTTTAGTATTGCCTACTGATACAAAATAAAACACAGACAATATCAGATATCATAATCCAATACAAAATACAAATAACTGTTAGGGAATTTTTATACAGTATTTGTAACTGAGTGCTATGCTGTGTGGTTACCAAGTTGCTCTCAGATCCAGCCTTGGGAATCTGGACTGCAACAGAACCCCCCTGCTCCTGGGACAAATAACTGTATGCAAACAATTGGGGGTACCAACAGAATTGTTTTGCCCTACCATTTCTCTTATTTACCTTTAGAATCTGTGAAACGTAGCTATCACGCAACTTTTTTGACACACGCAACTTTTTTTGACATGACTGCAGCAGATTTTTGCGCCTGTTTCGCAAAAAAAATCTGCCAATGCCAGAATACGGAATTTTGCCACAAATCCATGCCTGCCAAAAAAATATGCTTATTACTAATAAAGGGTATTATGCTTTCTTTTGCAGTTTGGGTATTTTCGTTAATACCCATTCAGACATTGAAGGGGTCCACCACAGTTGCAGTTGTGCAGATTTTCCCACAGTGTCGGAGTACCTGTTGACACAGGGGAACCCTGGAGCTACTCCCACCTCTAAACTAAGCAGTTGCTCCAGGGTTCTAACAGAAGCCTACATTAATCACCAATGTCTCATAGTCTATATAAGTAACTGTAAAATAAAAATCTGACACAGGAATGGCATCCCTTATCCAGAAACCCATTATCCAGAAAGATCCAAATTACAGAAATGCCATCTCCAGCGGAGCCCATTTTAAGTAAATAGTGCCATTTTTTTAAAAATGGTTTCCTTTTTTCTCTGTAATAATAATACAGTACCTTGAACTTTGTTCTAACTAAGATATCATTATTCTTTATTGGGGGCAAAACAATCCTATTGGGTTTATTTAGCTTACACTTAAGGTATAGATCTAAATTACAAAAAGACCCCTTATCTAGAAACCCCCAGGTCCCACTGAATGTTTTTTTCTGCAAACCTGTTATATGTTTCCAGGATCCAACTCTAACTAGAAATCAGGCAGTGGTTTAAGAAGCAGTCAGAAATTGCAATTCCAATAAACCTCAAGATTAATTGGATTTCTGGGGCTGGGATTAGTGATCTTTCTAGTATACATAATAAAAATTAAAGGCCCGTTACACTTTGTCTGAGGACATTCCTGACTACAGAATGCCTGAAGTTAGTGTTAAGGTAAGCATGCACTTTAATTTTGGAACATACTAGTTTACATCGGTGTGAACCGATAAAGCTCAACATTGGTCAACAGGTGGCAACCATTAGAAATCCTATAGGACCCAATACACATTTGGGTCTTCCTGTGACCTGTGTGATAGGGATACAGGAACATGGGACTGCAGGCACACAGCTGTGCTACCAGCTGACTTTCTTTGCCCAAAATGCCTATATTGGCATCCAATTACACTCTAAACTGACAGTACATTCATCTTTCTCTAATATGGAAAAACTCGAAAAGTTATAATCCAAGACTGGTCCAACAATATCCCATACTGGGCATGTGCTTTCCGACAGGGCAAGGAAATTACTTGCAAGACAAGTTTTGCTGAAGTCAGAAGCTGGCCGAGGGACAGTGACAAAGCAGGTAACATATTTTGGCAACATCTCCCATGCTTTCACTCATCGTAATTGCTGGAGTCTCTCAGCTAGCTGGAAGCAACACTGTCTTGGGGAAGAACACAAGTGTTAAAATGCAAAAGACATGTAAATCAATGCAGCCTAGAAAACCTCCTAAGCACTCGGGCTGAGAGCAGATTTGGGGCCAAGCCAACTGTATAAGGAATAACCTCAGGAAGAATATATTAGGAGCCCTAAAGACCAGCACCCCTTCAATGCTGGACTTTTCTACCCCAAATCTACTAACACGACGAACAGATCAAACCTTTGGTGTCTGTTATTTTTCATATTTGTAATTCCTTATTAGCATCTTAAAGACTCACAAGTCAAAGGATGCATTTTGGTAATATATCACTGTCTAATTCCCAATTAAAACCATGTTGCCAACATGCGTCAGAAGAAAATTGACACCTGAAATGATAATTTTACTGCCTGGATCTACCTGGATCTCTCCCAGACAGCTTGATGATTAAGTTGGGATGGGACCAACCACCCTCCAGGGCCTTCACACCACATCATACAGTCTGTCATCATTAGCCATGGAATAAGACACATTCACATAGTGCACTTCTTGATGTGGGAGTAAGGGTGGTCAAGAGCCTCTGAATATCCTGGGATATCCTGGGATTCTAGCCATATAATCGCAAAAAAATGTTGTGCCATCTGTCCAATTTCACTCTATATTACTTTATGCTGGCAGCAGGTTGGCACTGTGGTTAGCATAGGTACCAACTGCAATGAATTTGTATGTTATTTGAGTTTCCTTTGTGTACTTCAGTTTCCTCCCATACATTTCCAAAACACATACAGGCAAGTTAAACTGAACCTAGAGCACAGACCAAGTCATTGGCAGGATGGCATCAAATGCCTAGACCTGGTTGAGATCTGAGTGATCAGGGTACAATAGGGTATGCTTAAGATTTTCTCATGTGACAGCTGACACCAATGACAGGTGCTCATATTCATTTGCACCAACATGAAAATCAGTAGGCAAGTCAATGATTTAAGAGCATAAGGTTAAGTAAGCACTTAGGATTTCAAATTGTAGTGATTGTGACATAATGACTAAGATTATAAATAAAACCACTTCTCTGCTGTAAAGTTACAAGCCTTTTTCCAAAAAAGTTGGGACACTGTGTAATAAGAGAACGGGATGATAAGCAATTCATTTCAAACCCTATATTTATCACAAATATATGAATGAAAATAGTACAAATACAACATATCCATCTAAAATAATATGTCCTCAGCTGAAACACTAAGGCGGTCCAAAATGTCTTCTGAAGCAACATCAGCACAAGAGCTATTCATTGCTTCACATAAACTGAACACCACCAGGTTCAATACTAAGCATTGGCTAGAGTGGTGTCCCCAAGGTCCCCATGATAGGAGAAGTGGAAGTACATCCTCTAGAGGGATATATTGCAATTCGCCATTTGGTCTGATGGAAAGGGTTGGTGTAGAGGAAATAGTGATCTAGGGCTGTTTTTTATGGTTTGGGCTAGAGCTGCTGATTCTATTGGATGAAAACCTTAGGGCTACAGTGTATACAATGACATTCTTGACAACTCTGGGATTTTTACTATGCAGCAACAGTTTAGAAAAGGCTCTGTCCTGTTCCAACACAATAATGCCCCCATACAAAAAGCAAGGTTCGTCCTGAATGAGTTTGCTGAGTTCTGACCTAATTGATCTCCTGTACCAAAACTGACTGTGATAGCTTTATTGTGCCATACTAAATGTTTATATAAAGCTACCACAGCAGTGAATATAGGTGTGTACTGGGCCCTCTTTATCTGCGTGAACTACATTGATTGATGTGGCCATACGCCAGGAAGTCGCACCACCAGAAGGTAAAGCTATTTACATGCACAGGGAGTTCTCCCAATTCCAAAATGTTATTGCAGCACTGACTGTGATACATCCCTGATCCCCAACATCGGTGTCCAATCTCATTGATGCTTATGTGGCTGAATGGAAGCAAATAGCACCAGCAATGTTGCGATATCTAATGGGAATCCACATCAGTAGCAATTAAATAAAATATCACATTCTCATGCTCTCTGACTTCTGCTCCCAAGCCCTCTTTCTTCCTGCGATTTTAATTGGATTATAAAATATCACTTAAAAAAAAGTTGGTTGTCTGAAGCTGGGATTGCATTCTCTCCTTTGTGGTCTGGCTCTCAGGCTTATCTTTGTTTTGGAGAGATTTTTTTTCTCTTTCTTTGATTAAATTGTCCCAAAAGGGCTTTGTTACATTGTCTGGGCTTCTGTGCTGACGAATCCTGAGTACGTGGCTGCTGCTATTTAACACTTTAATGGAGTCCTACTTCCCCTATTCTTTGCTGGTAACAATGGATCCCCATGAGTGATATTATACGACTGCAGCATCCCGATCAGCTTTCTCCATATCATCTAAACTCTCCACAGGGACGGTGGCGAAGGGAAAAATACCCCATTATTTCTGGGACCATCAGCAGCTTCTTGGAGTCAGACAGTGAGGTACAGGCTGAATTCTGCACAGCGGCCGTAGTGACAAAAGGGTTATTAGCCTGCGGCTGCTGTCTGCTATGTCTGTCTTTTAATAACTCCCCCTCCCTGGGAGCTCTAGCTAAGGATTATTTGAGAAGAAGAAGGTTTATTAATAGATATCTTAAGGACCCAAAAAACCCCAACAGTCATGGATAATCTGATGGTAACCTGATTAGGGTATTGAATTATTAACATCATATGCTGCCAGAGTAATATCATGCACTTGGAATTTGTGGTCCAAAGAGCTTGCAGTATATGCATGAACTAAACCAACCACAATATTCATTGGTGTTTTTTTTTTGTCTGACTCTTCTTCCAAGCTGAAACTCCCATCAGCCTTTATGAGCCAGGTGCAGGCTGTTGATGAAGGAGACAGTAGTTCAAAAAAGGATGGCATTTTCTGCATTGTTATGTGTGTATCATAGCCTGAGCTGCTTACCTCTTCTGCCATCATCATCATCTTCTTGAAAAATGTTCTCTAGGTCAGAACCTTGATGCTTTTACTCTTAGTCAGGGATCCCCAACCTTTGTTACTCGTGAGCCACAGTCACATGTAAAAAACACAAGCACCATAAAAGTTCATGGAGGAGCCAAATAAGGGCTGTGATTGGCTATTAGGCAGCCTCTATGCACACTATCAGCTTACAGGGGCTTTATTTGGTAGTAAATCTTGTTTTTATTCAACCAAAACTTGCCCCCAAGTCAGGAATTCAAAAATAACTACCTGGTTTGGGGGCACTGAGAGCAACATCCAAGGGGTTGGTGAGCAACATGTTGCCCCCGAGTTACTGGTTGGGTATCACTGCTCTTAGTAATATGTGTTATTCCAGCCATTGTAGGCCCAAAACTGAGTTACATATACTTATATTTAATGCAACTTATTATTGCTGGAAAGCTCTCCATTACTACATATCCACCATTTTTAGTGTAGTCATGGTACTTTACATAGTTCCTAATTAAAACAATACAATCCATACAAAATAAGGCTGAAAAGGGGAGTATACTGCCCCTGTAAACCTAGGATTCTCCCTCGGAACCCATGTCTATTAAGTGACCATTGCCTTTAAAAATCACTATTGGCTATCGAAGAAGGAAATTTTACTGTATGAAAAAGGATCATGGAGACCGCAGCAATTTTGGGTAGTATCTAAGACCACTGTGTTCTTAATACACTGGGGTTGCCAACTATACCTTTAAAACTAGGCAAACATACCAGGCAGATGATTTCAAGGGGGGACGGCAAGCGGTGAGGTCAGTGACTTTGGGGGGGCATGATGTTGGGGGTGTGGCTATTGTGTCACTAAGACTTTTAAACAGAACATTCCCTTGAAAACATAAAGCATAAAATAATTCCTCTTTGTGAGAAAGGGGATTAAAGGAAGACAAAAGTCTTAACATAAAAGGGAGCATCCCAGGAGATCCCCCTTCCTGAACTGCACCTGTTTGCCAATACTTGCATATTCTCCTTGCACACTGAGAAGAAACAGCAGCAGGGGTGACAAGCACCCTCTTGAAAATGGGTGTGCGCATTTGAAGCCTACCCCGACCTGCACCAGAAAATATAATTCTAAGTGACTTTCCAGCAAACATTCATAATTAATAATGGTCTTACAGTACATGCAATATTGCCAGTATCTCATGCTGTTCTCTGCACTATGGCCATTACACCTGTTTGTAGCCAGTTAGTCAGCACATAAGTTCATGGCTGCTGTGCAAAAAGCAAGATAGTAGCAGTGCAAAACTGCTAATGTCATAACAAACGAGGGACAATAAAAGTAAAATGAGAAACATCCAAACGAGGAGACTGGGTTAGGGGAAGAAGAGAGAAAAGAGAAATAATAATTAAATAACCAAAAACAGAAGTTTAATGTTCCACTATCTGGCAAGTATAACGTAAAAAAAAGGCCAGTTACAGATTGTCTTACAATGGCATTATCTCTGTCAGACTTAATGTTACATTCAATATGAAAAATCCCGTTTAAACTGAACATTAATAAAAGAAACCCCTTTACACTTTTTTTCCCCACCGTTCTAATGACCTAGGTCCTAGGAGATCCTTTGAAAAAGAAGACTAAGAGCCGTACCCAGGATTAATGTAATTAAAGGTGCTGTGTTTGAAATAATGAGGTTGATGCCAAGCATTCCCCATATTTCCGGGTTACCTTGTGGGCTTTTCACACCTTCATGTGTGATTTTATAAAATAACAGCTTCTTTAACAGAAATGTACAGCTAGGTCTGCTGGGAGAGGGGCCACAGCCTGCAGGAGAACAAAAGGCTTCCCTTCTAGGTTCTGGACTAATGTGTGAGCATGAAGACTGAATGTCATTCCTCTAAATGGCAGAAGAAGGTTGGTCGTTGTCTCAAGGTCGTCCCTACCTGATAATGACTTTCAGGAGATCTCCGTTCCCCAGAGACAGAGGTGTGCTCACACTTCTGGGCCGGGTGTCCCTCTTTCACGTTCCTTTCTGTAACAAGTTTCTCTCTGGAACATTAAGCCCCATGCAATGAAAGTACATTTTAGATATCAATATATTCATACACTGCATGGAGCAAACCCAAGGTACTTTTGTGCACACTGGGTGTCTGTTTGCGATATTAGAATCTATGCAGATCTGTTGTCTGGCGAGTTACTGGGCTCTGCACCAAGAGAGAGTACAGGAACAGACTAAAGGGGTAATTTACAACACCCATGGGCACAAACGCACGAGCACATCCCTTAGCATTCACCAAAGTAGCACTTGCACCCAGGGGTCTGCAAGTAAGCGTCCAATAAAAAAAAAAAAAACAGCATCAGGAGGTGCAGCCAAGCTATTACTAGCTGCCTCAAGGTGATAAAGCAATGCCCTGATGTGGTCTGCACCTCCAGACGCACTTTACTTTGCACCTCTGAATAATGTACAAGATGTTTGTGGGGGCGGCATGTATAGTAGGAAGAGGTGGAGCCTATAGTGGAATAATTGCTTTTGGGAAGGGACTGTGGCTGTGGGATAGCAGGTATAGTAGGGAGAGATGGTGCCTATAGTAGCAGTGGGATAATAGCCTCTGGGAAGGGACTGTGGCTGTGGGATAGCAGGTATAGTAGGTAGAGATGGTGCCTATAGTAGCAGTGGGGGGATAATAGCCTCTGGGAAGGGACTGTGGCTGTGGGATAGCAGGTATAGTAGGTAGAGATGGTGCCTATAGTAACAGTGGGGGGATAATAGCCTCTGGGAAGGGACTGTGGCTGTGGGATAGCAGGTATAGTAGGGAGAGATGGTGCCTATAGTAGCAGTGGGGGGATAATAGCCTCTGGGAAGGGACTGTGGCTGTGGGATAGCAGGTATAGTAGGGAGAGATGGTGCCTATAGTAGCACTGGGGGATAATAGCCTCTGGGAAGGGACTGTGGCTGTGGGATAGCAGGTATAGTAGGGAGAGATGGTGCCTATAGTAGCAGTGGGAATAATAGCCTCTGGGAAGGGACTGGGGCTGTGGGATAGCAGGTATAGTAGGGAGAGATGGTGCCTATAGTAGCACTGGGGGATAATAGCCTCTGGGAAGGGACTGTGGCTGTGGGATAGCAGGTATAGTAGGGAGAGATGGTGCCTATAGTAGCAGTGAGGGGATAATAGCCTCTGGGAAGGAACTGTGGCTGTGGGATAGCAGGTATAGTAGGGAGAGATGGTGCCTATAGTAGCAGTGGGGGAATAATAGCCTCTGGGAAGGGACTGTGGCTGTGGGATAGCAGGTATAGTAGGGAGAGATGGTGCCTATAGTAGCAGTGGGATAATAGCCTCTGGGAAGGGACTGTGGCTGTGGGATAGCAGGTATAGTAGGGAGAGATGGTGCCTATAGTAGCAGTGGGGGGATAATAGCCTCTGGGAAGGGACTGTGGCTGTGGGATAGCAGGTATAGTAGGGAGAGATGGTGCCTATAGTAGCACTGGGGGATAATAGCCTCTGGGAAGGGACTGTGGCTGTGGGATAGCAGGTATAGTAGGGAGAGATGGTGCCTATAGTAGCACTGGGGGATAATAGCCTCTGGGAAGGGACTGTGGCTGTGGGATAGCAGGTATAGTAGGGAGAGATGGTGCCTATAGTAGCAGTGGGATAATAGCCTCTGGGAAGGGACTGGGGCTGTGGGATAGCAGGTATAGTAGGGAGAGATGGTGCCTATAGTAGCAGTGGGATAATAGCCTCTGGGAAGGGACTGTGGCTGTGGGATAGCAGGTATAGTAGGGAGAGATGGTGCCTATAGTAGCAGTGGGGGGATAATAGCCTCTGGGAAGGGACTGTGGCTGTGGGATAGCAGGTATAGTAGGGAGAGATGGTGCCTATAGTAGCAGTGGGGGGATAATAGCCTCTGGGAAGGGACTGTGGCTGTGGGATAGCAGGTATAGTGATAGTAATGTTAACAAAAATTCGGCTGGGGTTAAGAATGTTTGATTGCTGGTTCACTTATCAAAAACTTGGCTCATGAATTTCTGGGTCAACTTATGACTTAACACACAGATGACGCACTAAACCACTTCAGGGCCACACATACAGAGACAATTAAGAAAGTCTATTGAGAAATAAATGAGCAGCGTCCCCCAGAGCCTGTCTGAGCCACACAAACCCCAATACTGATACTTTGGCAATGAATGGGTTAATCAGAAAGATTTGAAAACTGTTTAATACTTTAAGTCTTTAATTTCTGTAAATCAACAGTGAACTGAATAGTATTTTTGGCCAAAACTTTTACACCCATCTCCCATTCATGCGTAAAATGAACATGAGCCGAGGTTTCTAACAAGCTTCACACCTTTGGCGTCCTGTCTGCTCCCACACAATTTCCGTAAAGGCTCACACAATGGCGTGTAAAATCTCCCAGTTGCCTTTAAGCTCTGCAGAGCGATGAGATTATAGCAATGATGCTCGCCAGGTCTGGTCCAAATAAAGCTGAACATCCAAAGTGCTTGGGGCATGTAATACGTGAACAGAACTTGCATTTGCATTATATGCTAAGTAGTGATGGGCGAAAAGTTTCGCCAGGCATGGATTCGCGGCGAATTTCCGCGTTTCGCCATTGGCGGATTGTTTCGCGAAACGGATGAAAAATTTCGCCGCGGAAAAATTCGCCGCATGTCCAAAAATTGTCGCCGGCGTCAAAAAAGAATAGTCGCGGGCGACAAAATAATAGCCGCGGGCGACGAAACAAGAGCCGCGCGACGAAACAAGAGCCGCGCGACGAAACAAGAGCCACGCGACGAAACAAGAGCTGCGCGCGACGAAACAATAGCCGTGTGACAAAATAATAGCTGCGGGCGACGAAATAATAGCCGTGCGACGAAACAAGAGCCGCGGGCGATGAAACAAGAGCTGCGGGCGTCGAAACAAGAGCCGCGCGACAAAACACGAGCCGCGGGCGACGAAACAAGAGCCGCGCGACGAAACAAGAGCCGCGCGACAAAATAATAGCCGCGGGCGACAATTTTTTTTTGTCGCACAACATTTTCGCCGTTTCGCGAATTTTTCGCCGTTTCGCGGATCTTTTCAAAGATTCGCGAATTTTTCGGCGAAGCGAAACGGAACAGATTCGCTCATCACTAATGCTAAGTATTCATTCTCTTAGTAAGCCTTCTGTGCTTAAGGGGTTTAGATTGAACCCACAATTAACCATACCCCTGCTCCTGGCAGAAGTGCACTTCAAGCTACTGTAGGCCCCTGGACTAGTTATAATTTACTGTCATGGAGTCAAAAAGTCAAATGCTAGAATGAGTGGAAGGGAGTTTAAAGAGGTAGTTTGTCTTTAAATTAACTGTTTGATGGTATGATGGAGACAGTGATATTATAAGACACTATGCAATTGGTCTTCCTAATTCATTTTATGTAGAATTCAGTACAGGCAGTGGCTTGAACAACAGCTTGATGAATAGTAGAGCATTTTTTTTGGAATGAGACCCCCAACAACCTGATAGAATTTTAGATTACAGGCTAAAAGAGGAAGGCAAAAAATTCAGAAACTATACAGAATGCCATCCTGTTTCTGACCATAACCCAACCATTCCTGACTCAGACTGACTCACCCCCTTTGATGGTCAGAGTGGTGGTAGAGCACCCGAGGGGGGTATGGGTGGTTATATCACTAGGCATATGAAGGGAAAGGCCATGCCAATATGAGTAATTTTTGCATGATCCATGCATCTTTAATGTCCCAAAATATAATTGTTTGCTTAATAAAAGAAAACTAAATTCTAAGCAACTTTGCAATATACATTCATTACAAATTTGAAAAGGTTTTTAACTTTATTTGTATATATATAATGGCTATTAAAAGCAGTGTTTGCCTGTCTTTCATTCTCTTTCCTGGTGGCTCTGACTGTTGAATCAATGTAACACAAGGCAGCAGACTGACAGACCTGCCTTGCTGGAGGAGACTGGCATTTGCAACATTGTTTTAAAAGTAACAACCAGGAGCTCAGCAAATGCTGCTTTCTATAGCATTTACATTTACAAATAACGTTTAAAGCTCAAAACAATGTCACATTTGGAAAGTTGCTTGGAATTATGTTTTCTTTTATTAGGCAAAAAATTACTTTTGGGGTTGCCATGTTCTTTAACAAACCATAGATATAGACTTTTTTTTTTTTTCTTGGAAACCTATAAAAATGATTTAAGAACTTCCAATAATTAATAAATAATTAATTTCTTTGCACCCCAATGTACTTCCCTAACATGGTTGCTCTTATACTGCTGATAGCGAGACCTCCTTTCCTCCAGTCATAATAAGTGATCTAGTAGGTATGCTAATACTGGCAACTAAAATGCAGCATAAAAAGGAGCCATTTATTATTTATTCCATTTTGATGGTGATAAACGGAGATTGTGATCTAAACGGACCGATTTGATTCCTGCTCCCTAACATTCCCCTGCAAATCCGTTTCTCCTCCTCTCGTATCCAAGAGAAGCATAAGAAGCTATTTTAGCCAGGTAAAGCCCCCGCTCCCCATGCTTTTATTGCACTTTATTCCCAGCCAAGGTTTATTTTATTTGAGCTGCTTGTTCTTGGATTGGACCTGTTAATCCACTTAACCACCAACTTCTATTTGAAGCAATTTATGATATTGCTAGGCCCAGGCAGGCGTAATAAAAGCTCCATACGATGGCTTCTCACACCATTCCTTCCTGGAAAGCAATCTGTGTTTGCAACTTTGCAGCACAAAATGACTCCTTCTCATCCACTATTCCACACAATTACCTGCTCAACTAGCGTGGGGCCCGGTGACCTGTGCTGCTTTGATTTTTAATCCTGATGGAATAAAAATGAATATATTCTCTTTAGATTGGAACCAGCATCCCTTGCCCCCCCTCTCTCCCCTGGCAATTACTGAACTGCAACATTACCTGGTACCATTCTTTCCCTCAGGCCTTGTTTAGCGCAAAGACTACAAGATGTAGCAATGGTGGAATTATACTCACAGCATGAAAATGTTATTATGGGCCTTGTGCGTTATCAGTAAAGGTTGGATTTAGTCTGACTGAGATAAGGGAGGTAGGGGCAAAGGTAAATTATGTGCTCTGGTTCCCCCAAAGTCAATTTACATGTCTTCTTCAACACTTAAGTAATTACGTGTCATGATATTTTATGGAGTAATTAACACTGCAACTTTTTTAGCTGGTATCTGGTTTCTAGGGTTCAAATTACCTTAGCAACCAAGGGATAGTTTGAATGAGAGAAAAAAGTAATAACAATAACATTGTTGCCTTAAAGAACAATTGTTTTTTTGGCTGATGGGGTCAGTGACCCCCATTTGAAAATTGGAAAGAGTCAGAAGAAGATGAATAATTGAAAAAAATATTAAAAAAAATAAGACCAATTGAAAAGATGCTTAGAGCTGGCCATTTTATAACATACACATACTGTAGTAGAACTTAAAGTTGAGTCACCCCTTTAATCATTCTACTTGTATCAATTATTCTAGTCTACACTGTGTCAGGGTGACTTTAGGACCCTGCTTTGTTGTGGGGTCCATGTACAGGTATGGGACCTGTTATCCAGAATGCTTGGGACCTGGGGTTTTCCGGATAAGGGATCTTTCTGTAATTTGGATCTCCATAACCTAAGTCTGCTAAAAATCATTTCAATATTGAATAAACCCAATAGGCTTGTTTTTCCTCCAATAAGGATTAATTAAATCTTAGTTGGGATCAAGTACAAGGTACTGTTTTATTATTACAGAGAAAAAGGAAATCATTTTTAAAAATTAGAATTATTTGCTAATAATGGAGTCTATGGGAGATGGGCTTTCTGTAATTCTGAACTTTCTGGATAACGGGTTTCTGGATAAGGGATCCCATACCTGTACTATATAATAAAGCAGCCCTACACCTGGTCACAAAAATATAAAGCAGTGTTTGGGGATGAGATGCAAGGACAAGTAATTTAATATTCTTATGACAATATGTAACAATTTCCATTGATCCTTAATCATCACCACAGCCGCCATGGCAATAGAGTGCAGAGGGACTGTATGCTCCTACGAACCTGACTAGTTAAGTACATTATTTTGTACACGTAAGATGACATGAGTTTTACAGCAGGACTGGGTATCTGTACTTAGTGGCATTAAGTGCAGATACCCAGATATCCTTTTCAGAATAACTAGTATTGTTGGATCTTGGTTCCTACTTTAGTGGCCATTAGAAAGGACAATTATTTTCCCCTTAAAAATGACTTTCAATGGCTGCCCAACTGTTATTGCTGGTGTCTTCCTCCTCCTCTCCACCTTAATCTGACATTAGATGGGAAAGATAAGGCCAACATACATATTCTGCCTTAAGATATTTTCATGTCTGCCTCATCCACCATTAATCACTGGTCTTTGCTATGTCTTGTCTGGAATGAGTTGAAATGAGAGAGAAAGAGGCAGAAATGTGATTATGTGAAGATAAATGTTATATATGGCATAAAAGTGTTTTTTTCTAATAGACGATGTTTATGATTTAGGAGTTTCTTTCCAACATACGGTGCGTGGGACTGAGATCATATGCCTTATGTCTGAGATTACTTTCTAAGCTCTGATCTGTGAACAAATCTCTTTGTATTTCTTTATTTTCTTTATTAAAACATGTTATGGATTTGGAGTATTATTTGTCTTCTTGTTCAGAACTCTCTCGAAACTGAAGGCTTCTCAGCAAATATAGGGAACTATTTTCTTTTATACAATCTAACTTGCTGCATGCTTAGGCCTGTGGCCTATTTTATGTCTGCCCAATGATTTCCATGGTCAAAGTCAAAATCACCTCTACGGGCCTTGGTAGACGGGACGTTTTGTTGCCCATCCAGAGCGGACAACAAAATGTCTGAAGTTCCCTTTCTATCGGCATTAATGTAAATGCCCAGTGTTTAAATAGATGCATCATGTAGGGCCCAAAGCTGCCTTGTGAGGAAACCTCAGCCTACTATGCACTAGCAATTTATGTTGTCTATTAATTCTGGTAGGAAGGGAACTTTAGATGGTATTGTCACCAACTCTGGAGGAAATGAAGTGTGGGCAAGAAAACATCACATCTGCCACGAGCCTAAAAATGCATGATTTTCTTTGTCACTAAATGAGGTGTAGTAATGAGGAGTAGTAAGGTTACAGATAGTAAGGTAGTAAGGTTACAGATATGGGACCTATAATCCAGAATGTTTAGGACCTGGGGTCTTCCAGAAAAATGTGGCCATGGACACACTGATATTATCAGTAAGTGTATGGTGGGAGATCAGGCAACCAGTATTGGCACAGGCCTTGGATAGCGGTGGTCTCATTGACTGGGCTGGTTGAAAAACCTTGATCGGCACCCGAGCATCGGCACACATTTAGTACTGAATCATTAGATAAGGTTAGAATTCTTTTGTTTCTACCTGTATATCTGACAATTCAGCTCTGAACATTAATGTAGTCTACGAACGTCCATTGGTCTCAGGAAAGACCATAATTGTAATGTGTATGGCCACCATAAGGGGTCTTTCTGTAATTTGGATCTCCATACCTTAAGTCTACTGAAAAAATAATTTAAACATTAAATAAACCCAATAGGACTGTTTTGCCTCCAATAAGGATTTATTATATCTTAGTTAAGATCAAGTATTGTTACTAGTACTGTTTAATTATAATATAGAAAAAATAAATTCTTAAAAAAAAGAATTTTTTTATTTTGAGAGATGACCTTAGTATAATTCAGCGCTTTCTGGATAATGGGTTTCCAGATAACAGATCAAATACCTGTATTATTTTATAGAGATTATACATCATTCCCATCAACCCCTGCCCAGTGGAGATTACAATCTAAGGTCACATTTACAAACAGAAAGTTTATTTTACTTAAAGGAACAGTAACACTAAAAAATGAAAGAGCTTTAAAGTAATAAAAATATAATGCACTGTTGCCCTGCACTGGTAAAAATGGTGTGTTTGCTACAGTAACACTACTATAATTTATATAATAAGCTGCTGTGTAGCCACGGGGGCAGCCATTCAAGCTGGAAAAAAGGAGAAAAGGCACTGGTTACATAGCAGATAACAGATAAGTTCTGTAGAATACAATAGTGTTTTATCTGTTATCTGCTATGTGCCTGTGCCTTTTCTCCTTTGAATGGCTGCCTACATGGCTACATAGCAGCTTATTTATATAAATTATAGTAGACTTTCTGAAGTAAACACACAACTTTTACCAGTGCAGGCCAGCAACACATTATATTTTAGTTACTTTTATACACTTTCATTTTTTGGTGTTACTGTTCCTTTAAAAACCAGTAAGCCAGTTAACCTGCCTGTATGTTTTTGGAACTTAGGGGGAAAATGGAGCACCCAAAGGAAACCTACACAGACACTAGACTCCTTGCACTGACTGGAATTGAACCTAGGATGCAAGCACTGCTAACTATTGCTCCACTGTGCCGTGCAGTGAAAAAGAGTTTAATTCTAAGCCATTTTTTGTTATACATTAATTACACATTGTCAGTTACAAATATATGTATCGATGTAAATGTACAGGAAACAATATGTCTGTCCTTTGCAATTCCTTGCACTGCTGGTTCTGACTACAAGTACCATTGAAACAATGGTGCAGCAGTCAGCACTTCTTCAGCTAAGATTTTATTTCCCATAATGCCCTGGGCACTTGTTATTCTTTTGCTTTTTGGGCTTATTACATTTATAAATTACTGTAAATCATTGAACATTTGGAATGAATGCATATTGGAAAGTTCTTATTCCATTTACCTTTAGTTTGTAACCCCTGTAACAAGGGTGAAAATGGCTGTTTTTTTAAGGTTCAAAAGGCCAAGTTTAACTTGTGATGGAAGCTTAAAAAATTTGCTCAATCAAGCTCAATCAAGCTCAAATCAGTTTTCAATGGCATTTGGCTAATTCAAAACATATGGCTAAGCAGCATTCACTTCCATTCTTCATAGGGTCTTTTACTGTGGGCTGAGTGCTTTTGGCATAATGGTTTTTCTTTTCTTGTGTCCATTTAAATATAAGTGATTAGGGTTAGTAGCAACCTGCAGCCAATCAGATCATTGCAATGGTCACAGTGCATGTGTGTGTCCAGTGTGACATGGAATTATGGTTTTCGTTTGTTTGTTTTGTGTAAAGGGACAATTTAAAAGAGAACATTGAGGCAATGGTTGGTCTCACCTACAGTTACAGGGTCATTGTCAACATAGACAGTCACTATTTATTGGACCTGGGGTTGGCTGTTTGGGCCTCTGTGTACTGGAAATGACTATTTTGCCTCTGAGCCTAGGCCGGTGTTGTATTAGTTATAGTGCATGCCTTTTATTTTACTGGATTCATCCTGGCTATCTTGTGTGAAGGTCTTGGGCATGTGAACCTGGACCCCCCAACTTATGTGGTAAGTGTAATATGACTTTTATGTCTTTCTAATGGATCACAATACCAGTATTACTAGTCTAAACACCACTCAGGTAGAGAAGTTGTTTTTAGATTTATAGGGTTTGAATCTTTGTAGAACCTAGGAGGTTTCCATTGTATTGGGGTATGAGGTAGAAACATTGGCACTGCTGCCATTAGGCTAGTTGAGAAACTCACCTCAGGCAGCAGTACCACCTAGTTGCCAAGAGCAGCAAAAAGCCATTCCTAGTAACTTCAATGCTGATTTTTCAATCTAAATTTAGTCTCTTCTAATGTGGAGAGCGCACTCTCAAGGTGGCACATACCCTTAACATACCCCTGCATAGAAAAATAAAGTATGATGGTACTCTACACTCTTGAACTTAGGCTAATAAAAGAAGCTACTTTGATAATACAGGTTGAATGTTTGATCTACATGGTTAGTAAATAAGCCTTCAGTATGTTCTCTAGAGCATTAGAGCCAGCACACTGTGTAAAGGATAAAACACTAAAGGAAGAAAGGTTTGTACAAGTGTGAGAATGAGAATGGGGGTCGCTGCTTGGTTCCCCTCTCCTGTCTCCTTGTTGTTACACAGAGTAGGATGTGCTTGTTCAGCCCTAATGCAAGCGGAAAGGCCAAGGCATGTTACCAATCAGCAGCAGGGACGGGTTTGTTAGCTTTCATGTACGGGCTGGAGGTGGAATTTCAGTTGGATTGCTGAAATCATTCTGGGTTGAAAAAGTTATGAAAATATAAGAGTGAATGTTACCACTACAGACTCATATAATGTTAATACTTTTTTTTTTTTACATTTTCATATTTAAATATTGTTTCAGGAGCAGAATGCTCTTGTACAGGTCACAAAGCTCCAATTAAAGTCTCCCTGCAGCCTATAGCAAAATATTGTTGCTTTAAATCCCAATCCCCTGTTCACATAAATGTGTTGGGGTAGATTACTGAGCTTTTTTTTTTTTTTGCTGAACTCAAGTTTGATCACATCAGCCAGAAAAACAAACTTTAGGCAAATTCATACATTCTAAGCAATAGAGTTTATGATGCCCTGTAGCCAGGTTGCAGGGCAAGGGGCAAACAATCCAGCTATTACTGACAATTCCCCTCCATCCCAGGCACTTTTTCACATGTTAGACAAGTTATTTCCTTTACTTTCCCTGTGCATACAGGTGCTGCTGAATCCCCCACTGCCTAAATGTGGGTCCAAGTGCAGTTACCCTTTCTTACACATATAAAGACAGCTCATCCCCCAGCCCTGTGTTCCCCTTAAATAGGCCCCATTGCCATGACAATGGCTAAACTGTACCCCATGGGGACCTGGACCCCATTCTTACTTCCACTTTACTCAAACTGGGAACCAGCATCACTAGTGTTTATAGGAAAATAGAGTATTCCCAGTTAGAATAGAAAAATTATGTTCTTAAAGAGTAAATAACCTTTTTTTACCCTAAAATAACTCTATACAGCTGTAGAAGAACATTTCTCCCTGCATCCAGACTTGTGTAAATACTGTACCAGAAGCAGCTTAAATTCAGCTCTTTCAGCTACTTCCTAGTCTAGGGTGAAGCCCCACCCCTTTTTACTTTGCTGAGCTCTCCTCTCTCTGAGTTTGTCAAAAAGCTGCCTACTGTGCATGCTTGCTGCCTCTGCTCCAATGGTAATCAATTAGGCATGCATAGTAGGCACCTCTTTGGCAAAGTCAGAGTGAGATAGAGCGCTCAGCAAAGAAAAGGAGGCGGCGCTTCACTCTAAACTAGGAAGTAATTGAGAGAGCTGAAGTTGAGCTGCTGTACTTATGATACACACTCTGTATGAGACTGAGTGCAGGGAGAAAGGTATGTTGTACTGGGCTGAATAGATTCTTTTTATGATACAAGGCTTACTTATCCTTTAGAGATACTAGAGACCCTTTTTACACCACTTAGTAAAAGACTCCATAAAGCCAAGTGCTCAAAACATCTCTGCACCCTGAAGGCAAGTACAGGGGCCAAAAAGCCAATAAATAATTTTAGAATATTTTCTGGCGACTGCCCTGTGCAAAGAATTGTGGCCGTATGCCAGAATAAGCAGCTGCATTCCTGCTCGACAAACTGTTGGACCCATATTTAGCTTTTTAATACATTTGCCCCATTGTCTCTAAAGATAATAATTATTGGTAGAAGTGTAAGCCCCACTGTTAATGAATATGATTGCATTAAAACCAGGCACAGTAACAATCTGAATGCCTCTAGTAACACTGATTATTGCTATTAGCGGTAGTCAATTCCCATCAGCCCCCTCGGCTATTTTCACTCCCATTTCAGCAGAACTAAAACAGACTGTGGTGTAAGTCAGTTAAGATCCAACTTAAAAGAAAATATATATTTTTAACAAATATCTAGATACAAATCCAATCCAATTAGCCGCATGGAAACTGGATTTCCATAAAACTCCATAGAGGGGAAAGGGGGAGAATGAAATCTTTTAAACCACACCAAAAGTTAAGTCTGATCTTTGGAATAATATTGTGTCTGGGAGGGCTTCATGTTGCATTTACACGACTCGGTCCAGCAGAATCGTGTGAATGTGTATAGTGTAAAAAAAACCACTATTTATAGAAAATGTAGCCGGGATATCATTGTGTCTAAATATTTTCAATATTTATGCAGAGTTAAATGTATTTTAACACAAATAAAATCTCCACTGAGCATCTGTGTGTATTTGTTTTATGCATGCTCATTTCATTTGGGTGCCTCCAACATCTGGAGGTGTCTGAATGGTTCCAAAGCCAGGCAGGATACATGAGCCAAGCCATGATAGCAGCCTCCCTACATCAGAACAACTGACTGACCCTGTGCCAGCACTAATTCCATGTATCTCTTCTATCCCCCATGTTGTGTTACTGGCACTTAATGGCTGTGGAACACTGGGCAAGATAGGTCCATGTTAAGTAGCCCAAAACTCTACTGCCCACCAATGCCCTAACTGATAACTGCCCCCCCCATTTCTATTAATTCAGTAGCAACCTCCTTCCCTGCCATAAATGTTTTCAACCAACTAGTCCAAGAAGAGCTGTCACCTAACAGGGCAACCTACTTATTCTAAACAAGAAAACCTGCCCCATATATGGTTTTTGAGATCTGATAGGAAAGGACAGTCTGACAAGTTCCAAGCACATGCAATAAATTGAGTGGAAAGCAGGTCCCAAGGCAAGGCAGTAAGTGTGCCCTGTGCAGGTGTATATGTCTAAGCCTTGCCTGTGGCGCTGACTTGCAGTAATTCCTATCTCATTCACATCTGTTTATTTTCATTAGCGGAGCTTTCTGACAAGTGAATGGTGTCTCAGGTGGATTCTCAAGAACTCTGGTTTCTACAAAGACTTTCCACCAAACTGTAATTTATAGAAAAAATATCTCTATGGATTTGTTAACTCATTTGTGTTGTCAGGGTACTGAGGGTTCAGTCTGGACTGTATTTAGTTGCAAGGCCCAAAGCAAACTAACTTTGCAGGCCCCCTTATTTATGTAAAGTACTCCACTTCTCCACTGCTACTATAGGCACCACCCCTCCCTACTATACCTGCTATCCCACAGCCACAGTCCCTTCCCAGAGGCTATTATCCCCCCACTGCTACTATAGGCACCATCTCTCCCTACTATACCTTCTATCCCACAGCCACAGTCCCTTCCCAGAGGCTATTACCCCCCCACTGCTACTATAGGCACCATCTCTCCCTACTATACCTGCTATCCCACAGCCCCAGTCCCTTCCCAGAGGCTATTATCCCCCCACTGCTACTATAGGCACCATCTCTCCCTACTATACCTGCTATCCCACAGCCCCAGTCCCTTCCCAGAGGCTATTATCCCACTGCTACTATAGGCACCATCTCTCCCTACTATACCTGCTATCCCACAGCCCCAGTCCCTTCCCAGAGACTATTATACCTACTGCTACTATAGGCAACATCTCTCCCTACTATACCTGCTATCCCCCAGCCACAGTATCTTCCCAGAGGCTATTATCCCACTGCTACTATAGGCACCATCTCTCCCTACTATACCTGCTATCCCACAGCCACAGTCCCTTCCCAGAGGCTATTATCCCCCCACTGCTACTATAGGCACCATCTCTCCCTACTATACCTGCTATCCCACAGCCCCAGTCCCTTCCCAGAGGCTATTATCCCCCCACTGCTACTATAGGCACCATCTCTCCCTACTATACCTGCTATCCCACAGCCCCAGTCCCTTCCCAGAGGCTATTATCCCACTGCTACTATAGGCACCATCTCTCCCTACTATACCTGCTATCCCACAGCCACAGTCCCTTCCCAGAGGCTATTATCCCCCCACTGCTACTATAGGCACCATCTCTCCCTACTATACCTGCTATCCCACAGCCCCAGTCCCTTCCCAGAGGCTATTATCCCACTGCTACTATAGGCACCATCTCTCCCTACTATACCTGCTATCCCACAGCCCCAGTCCCTTCCCAGAGACTATTATCCCACTGCTACTATAGGCACCATCTCTCCCTACTATACCTGCTATCCCACAGCCCCAGTCCCTTCCCAGAGACTATTATACCTACTGCTACTATAGGCAACATCTCTCCCTACTATACCTGCTATCCCCCAGCCACAGTATCTTCCCAGAGGCTATTATCCCACTGCTACTATAGGCACCATCTCTCCCTACTATACCTGCTATCACACAGCCACAGTCCCTTCCCAGAGGCTATTATCCCACTGCTACTATAGGCACCATCTCTCCCTACTATACCTGCTATCCCACAGCCACAGTCCCTTCCCAGAGGCTATTATCCCCACTGCTACTATAGGCACCATCTCTCCCTACTATACCTGCTATCCCCCAGACACAGTCCCTTCCCAGAGGCTATTATCCCCACTGCTACTATAGGTACCATATAGGTACGGGTGGGAAGGGTCAGCAGAGAGAGTCAGGGAAGGGAGGGATTTGTAGGGTATAACATATATACTGGCAATTACATTGACATAACATGTCAGTGCAGGGTCTATTCTACATCATTAAGAAGGAAGTTTATGGGTCCTACAATAGGAGCAGTTTAAGGGGTTCAGTAGATCAGTAAATCCACTGACCTACCTCCACTGTGCACAACATACTTATAAACAACATGTCACCTTCAGGCCACAGCTACCACTGAATTACCACTCCCACCACAACAAAATAGCAGCTAAAAATTGTCTTCTGGACTTTTCTGAGTCCAGTTGTTTTAGACTTAATTCTACTAGATACTGCATATCATGACCTGGATGAATGAGGATCTTCATAGACTCATTTTTTTAGTTTTGCAGTATTTTCTTTGGTTGGGGCCTTGTTAAGTTAAACTTCAACTTAGAATCTGATTTCAGTCAACAATGTCCCACCCTTCATGCCATGTACCTTTCACAGTGCCATAGTTAAGGTTGGCACACTCCTTAACCTCCAACTATCATCGCAATTTTAGCTGTAAAATAGAGACAAAAGCAGAGATGTGTAGGCTGTGTTAGGCACAGACACTGTCATATATTCTACCTCAAACGTTACTATATTCTATATAAGTAGAGCAATGCTTTTGTGACTGACAAATACTTGAAGAATTTACATAAATCGTATAAGGTTAATCCGCTGGAAAGTAAGCGCCACAACATTCTATCCTGACACACAAGAGACAAAGAAATCTTTCCTCTGAATATTCATCATCTCATTTTTCAACCTTGACTACTTTTTTTGTTTCTTTTATTCTGCTCCACTAATTCCCTTTTGTAAATTGCAGTTCCTCATAACAATATAATGGCAAACTGCAAGAGATGAAAGACCCAAACTCCCAACATTCCAAAGTAATTTTTTTATTGATGCTCGGGCTGCACTAAAAGAACAAGCACAGAATTAACTGTTTATCGTGATTAGCTGTAATGATTCTAAAGGGATTATGGGAAGATTTTACACTGGGATAATAAAGTCAAAGTGATGTCCGCACATATCAGATATCGTGCCTTCCCCTATTTACTTTTGGTTGAAGCAGACAGGGTTTGTTTATTTAATACCTATAAAATGGTAACTTATAATAAAGCAAAGTAAAAAAAAACATATTGGTTAGGGAGAGCGTGGGTAAAAGGAGCGCAAGAGCCCTTCTCAAATGCAAGACAAGCACAGAGCATTCTTGAAACAGGAGGTATTCACATTCCCCATAGTCTGGATCCATAGTTGGTCACAGGGACATTAAAGAGTCATATGCATGTCTCCGCTTATAAGGCCATAAGTGAAGATCAAAACCTTCCATTTGTGGTTTTAAGGTAGTGCTATGTGTGTAACATGAGGTATGTGAATACCTTCAGTTTTAAGAAGGCTCTCGGTGGTTGTCTTGCATTTGAGAAGGGCTCTTGGGCTCCTTTTAGCCCCTTTCTCCCTAAATAATATGGCTCTTTCGCTTTGCTGCTTTCCAAGTCCCAACCACTCAGAAGCCATGTTCCAATATCTTGCACTGATGAGATCTATGAAAATAGAATCAGTCAGTGTACAAGTTTGGATACATGGACTATTAGGCTGTATCTATGCTATTAAACTAGTGGTTCTGGATGCAAAGTTGGCCACAGGGACTTGTGTATGTTTCCACCTATAATACCATAAGTGGAGGTCAAAGTCTTTTATTTTTGGTTTTAAGGCAGTGCTGTGTGTACAGCACGAGGCATATGAGAAATGTATTATAATTTAGAAACCTATCATGTTGCCTAGTGCTGGGATGAAGGATAAGGTTAAGGTGAGATTCTCTTGGCTGAGATCTTTGGAACACCATATTCCCCAGTGACGGACACAGACACAATATAGATATGGGACTATGCTTTTAGGCAGGTGTCTTTAACCCAAGAGGCCTTACAAATACATATTTATTGTACAGTAACATTCCATACAAACAAGGACTGCGAAAGATAACCATAATTCTATTATGCCCATTTGAATATATTTTTATCATAACCCACCCCAGAAAACCATACTGCTACAAGAGTTGAAGAAGCTACTCGGATGAGTAGTGAAATTTCTTCAATGATTACTGAACAAGTCCAGTTGCTTTAGATTTATTTATACTAGATATACCATGACCTGGATGAATGAAAATCTTCATAGTCTGCTGCAACTATTTCTATTTGTAAGTTACCAGGTGCCCATCTGGTTTGTCCATTTATTATGATACCACTGCAAATACTGTTGTTTTTTTATTATATGGTAACATAGTAACATAGTAAGTTGGGTTGAAAAAAGACATACGTCCATCACGTTCAACCATAATGCCTATATATAACCTGCCTAACTGCTAGTTGATCCAGAGGAAGGCAAAAAACCCTCTCTAATTTGCCGCAGAGGGGAAAAAATTCCTTCCTGACTCCAAGATGGCAATACTGGATCAACTAGTACTAAGAGCTATCTCCCATAACCCTGTATTCCCTCACTTGTACTGAGAGCTATCTCCCCTACCCCTGTATTCCCTCACTTGTACTGAGAGCTATCTCCCATACCCCTGTATTCCCTCACTTGTACTGAGAGCTATCTCCCCTACCCCTGTATTCCCTCACTTGTACTGAGAGCTATCTCCCATACCCCTGTATTCCCTCACTTGTACTGAGAGCTATCTCCCCTACCCCTGTATTCCCTCACTTGTACTGAGAGCTATCCCCCTACCCCTGTATTCCCTCACTTGTACTGAGAGCTATCTCCCCTACCCCTGTATTCCCTCACTTGTACTGAGAGCTATCTCCCATAACCCTGTATTCCCTCACTTGTACTGAGAGCTATCTCCCATACCCCTGTATTCCCTCACTTGTACTGAGAGCTATCTCCCATACCCCTGTATTCCCTCACTTGTACTGAGAGCTATCTCCCATAACCCTGTATTCCCTCACTTGTACTGAGAGCTATCTCCCATAACCCTGTATTCCCTCACTTGTACTGAGAGCTATCTCCCCTACCCCTGTATTCCCTCACTTGTACTGAGAGCTATCTCCCATACCCCTGTATTCCCTCACTTGTACTGAGAGCTATCTCCCATAACCCTGTATTCCCTCACTTGTACTGAGAGCTGTCTCCCCTACCCCTGTATTCCCTCACTTGTACTAAGAGCTATCTCCCATACCCCTGTATTCCCTCACTTGTACTGAGAGCTATCTCCCATACCCCTGTATTCCCTCACTTGTACTGAGAGCTATCTCCCATAACCCTGTATTCCCTCACTTGTACTGAGAGCTATCTCCCATACCCCTGTATTCCCTCACTTGTACTGAGAGCTATCTCCCATACCCCTGTATTCCCTCACTTGTACTGAGAGCTGTCTCCCCTACCCCTGTATTCCCTCACTTGTACTGAGAGCTATCTCCCCTACCCCTGTATTCCCTCACTTGTACTGAGAGCTATCTCCCATACCCCTGTATTCCCTCACTTGTACTGAGAGCTATCTCCCATAACCCTGTATTCCCTCACTTGTACTGAGAGCTATCTCCCATACCCCTGTATTCCCTCACTTGTACTGAGAGCTATCTCCCATACCCCTGTATTCCCTCACTTGTACTGAGAGCTATCTCCCATAACCCTGTATTCCCTCACTTGTACTGAGAGCTATCTCCCATACCCCTGTATTCCCTCACTTGTACTGAGAGCTATCTCCCATAACCCTGTATTCCCTCACTTGTACTGAGAGCTATCTCCCCTACCCCTGTATTCCCTCACTTGTACTGAGAGCTATCTCCCATAACCCTGTATTCCCTCACATGCTAACAAGCCATCCAGCCCCTTCTTAAAGTTATATAATGTATATGGTATACTGCTGGAATTAATATGGAATTCATGGTCAGCCAAGCCTTTTTTAGCTCTTTCTCAATCACGTGCAATGTGAGCCTTCCTTACAGATGTGACTGTTACCCTCTCCATGCCCTCACATACACTACAAGCAGAATTGCATGTTTTCTCTGATCTAGGGATTCTGGGTTACTGATGGCAGCAGTTTGTGGGTACCCAATTAAAGATCATACAGGCAGAGCTAACTGAAATGGCTTATAGTTATAGCCCCAGAGTGTCAGAGATCAAGTATGTTAGCACAAATTTAAATACTTCCGCTGCCTCCATTAACAGTATCACCATTTACATATCCTCCCTCAAACAATCTTTAAAGCAGACTTCTGTGCAAAATGAAATAGCTCCTAATGATGCATTTTGGCATCACAAAATAGCATGTTATTTGGCCTCCGTTCATTGTTATGCTTTAAAATTACTTTAAAACTATTCCCTCTCGTGACTGCTTCACCACAGCAATTTTAATGAATCCTATTTCATTAAAAAACACACACAAACAAAGCCTCAATGAAACAAATGTATGGAAGCAGCAATAAAAATCCTTCCCAACAAGAATGTCTGTGTGGATGCTACCAGTTGTGTTCTTGTATATGATTTGCCAATACATTGGATGTAGGGTGGGCAGTAAGAATATTTATAGAGAAGTTTCTGGAAGCATGTAATGCCTCTGTGTTTGTGTTAGAACTATCTGTTCATTTATTTCTCTGTTCTACCATAGACATAGGGGCAGATTTTTTGTATTTTACCACTGGCTTTTTGGACAGGTCTGAGATTTCATAACCTACTTTAATCTAGGGGCAAAATGGTTTAAAAAAAAAAAGATATTTCTTGATTTCAAGTGTTTTGTTTTTACCATACCTTATCGTGCCCAGACAATGCTACAGACATGCCCCCATGACATCTAGACGTGCCCTGTTACACACAGATTAGCCACATCTTCCACCCAACTGTAGAGAAACATTTAGAAAACTCATGAAAAATATGGGATCATATCTCTGTACTTTCTGAACCTTCCAACATCTTTTGAGTCCAATATATATCTTTTGAGTCCAATATATAGGGGCTTCTGGGCTAGGGGAGTAATCCAGGGCCCCTCAATTTTGTTTTGACATTGAAAGTGATCTTTCTAATAGCATATAATAAATGTAGTAGGCATGGTAGATATAATGAGTTCTATGGAAACTTTAGAAGCAACAAGGCAGTGTATGGACTACAGAGCCATAAACAACACAAGGTTCCTTGATTATGTTGGACACCAAAAATGATTTCTTAGTATCAGTATATTTCAGAAATCCTTAAATGATATGTCCAAGATATATGGGATTCTGGGCTAAGGGAGTAATCCAGGGCCCCTCAACTTTGTTTTGACATTGAAAGTGATCCTTCCAATAGCATATAATAAATGTAGTAACCATGGTAGATATAATGAGTTCTATGGAAACTTTAGAAGCGTCAAAGCAGTCTATGGACTACAGAGCCATTAACAACACAAGGTCCCTTGATTATGTTGGACACCAAAAACAATTTCTTAGTATTAGTCAGTATATTTCAGAAGTCCTTATATGATATGTCCATCCTGTTGGGCCCAAATGGGTTTCTGGGCTGAACACTTTTAGCTTTGTGACAGTGGTAAAGGAATATGGCCTGTAATTCCATGCATGGGAGCAGGGGCATATCAGTGGTCCGTGTTTCAGGAACTGGACCAGCACAGTAGTAATAAGTAAAACTATGCGATGCGTTGATTAGCGATGAGTTGTCTTCGCAAGCATTGCGTCTAAATTAATGCAAGTATCCTTTAGTGAATAGTGAGTTAAGACATGAAAAATTAGATGCAATAAAATTTTTACAGCATGCTATAAATAGTGCTCGAAATATCAACCTTATGGGGCACATTTACTAATCCACGAATGTCCGAAAGCGCCCGAATGCGTTTTTTTTGTAATGATCGGTATTTTTGCGATTTTTTCGTCGACATCGCGATTGTTTCGTATTTTGCGCGACTTTTTCGTCGCCGTTACGACTTTATGGTATATTTTCCGCGACTTTTTCGTCGCCGTCATGAAAAATCCGGATTGGTTTTTCCACCGTTTACAATTGCTCAATACGAAAAAATCGCGCAAAATACGATAAAGTCGTGACGGCGATGACAAAGTAGCGCAAAATACGAAACAATCACGACGGCTACAAAAAAAAATCGCTAAATTTTAGTTTCCAATCCGTTTTTTTCCCATTCGGGATTCGGATTCGAGGATTAGTAAATGTGCCCCTATGTGTTTTATTTCCATGTAAAAAAAAACACCCATTAACTTGAATGAGAAAAAAACACACATTAGGGTTGATTCACTAAAGGTCGATATTTCGAGCGCTATTTATAGCATGCGTTAAAAATTTTATCGCATCTAATTTTTGGTAAAGCAGTCTTTTTAACGCAATGCGGTCACGCGAAATAAAACGCATGCGATATGATACTTAACGCATGCGATAATACTTTAGCGAATCGTGCGTTTTTTCACGTCAATTTTAAGGCAAAAAACCATAAAAATAACACTTATCGACCCTTAGTGAATCAACGCTATGGTGAAAATCTAGTGCAGATTCTCAACCATTTTCTCCACTCACGAATCCGCAACTAATGTTATAAAGCATTACTGTTAATCATCTTGCTCTTCTGTCCGCCATCTTGCTCTACTATACTTGCTATCCCAAAGTCTTCCTGCCTACACCTGCTGCCAAGTGGATATTCGCGAATATTCGCGAACTTTGCGAACCCCATAGACTTCAATGGGAAGGCGAACTTTAAAACCTAGAAAAGCCATTTCTGGCCAGAAAACTGATTTTAAAGTTGTTTAAAGGGTGCCACGACCTGGACAGTGGCATGCAGGAGGGGGATCAAGGGCAAAAATTTCTCTGAAAAATACTTTGTTGCCACAGAGTTGCGCAAAAAACGCAAGCTATTCTAGCGAAAATACGCGGCTTTTTTGCTATGTCGCGCTAAACACCATGAAAATGGGATTTGCGGAAAAACGCCATGTGTGACTTGTGCGGCGTATTGTACAATACTTTTGCGACGATAAAAAACGCGGCTGAAAACGCGGCGCGAACCCAAACTGCGAACATACGCTGAAAGTTCGCAAACACCCGATGTTCGTGCGAATTTGTTCGCCGGCGAAGGGTTCGCTACATCTCTACTTGCAAGACTAAAGGCTGATATATAAATGGCAGACTTGTGATAAAGGATATTGTCCATCACACACCAATAAGCAAACCAGGTTAGGTGGGCTGATACTGAGCGCTATTATGGGAGAGGCAAAGAAAAGAGGCAGAGAAACCCGGCATGGCTCATCCCACTGACTCCTGTCAGAGATCTAATTCTCCTCGTTAACATTCCATATTAACTCTTGGCAACGATTTATGAAAACCTCCCCTTACTAGCAGTACTCTGTACTGGATTAATCATGCATTACTGTGGCAGTAATTTGTGATGGTATTGGATGTGTCACAGAGCTCACAGGCAGCAGCACCTTCCTCTCCCTCCCTCTCTCTCTTTCTCTAAATTCATTATCTATCTCATTCAGGAAAGCATCTTAATGTGAGAACAGGCTGGGGCCTGATGTGTCAGACAGGGATGGAGGGGAGGAGAAGAAATTAGAGTAAGTCTGTTTAACATCTTCATGATTTACCTTTCCGCCCCCTACTGCATCTGCTCCAGATGTAACAAACACTCATTAAGCTATGACACACTGGCTTGATGCATATTTACTTTCACACCTTTTTTTATTAGTGGTCTGGGTGGGAAACAAATCCAATATCTCAAAGGGACTTTAAAAAAAAATCCAATTTTTGGTCTTAAGGCAATAAATCAGCAGTGCTGCGCTCCTGAGTAATGGCATTCCCTGAGGTTAGGAGAATCAGTAGGTAATATATCCCTGCTACATCCACATTATTTTGTCATATAATAATGCAGGGGACAGACTTATTTATCATGTCTCGTAGCTGTTGCACAATGCGGTACAGTATAAGGCCGGACACAATGATTGCATGGGAAGCCTCTATGAAGATGTCTGGATTCAAAGTTTCACCCCGCTGGCTTTGTGATCATTTGCAGCCCGCAGGAACTGTGAAATAACTACTTTGCTAATAATAATCTTTTTATACGGTTATATTTCCATGAGACAGATACAAATGATTTTTCTTGGCCCGGGGCCTTCATGTCAGCCAGCGGAGTTCTTTATGCCTTGGTGAGTAATGGCCCTGGAATCTGTTCCTGGAGGCTGCACCATTCGCCCAATCCATCTCTGAGGGTGCAGACACACAGCAGCTCTGCGAGGGGTACTCTCCAATCTCCACCTGAGCCTTATCCTTCCAGATACATGCACGCAAATGCACTGCTGGCCCCAACAAGCGCCCAGACACGTGGACTTTGTGGCCGACAACATTCAACTGTCAGGAATCAGCTAACAGCATGATCATTTTAAGACATGTCATACAGGTTGAAGATGAGAGCTAGAGGGGAGGACATATCCAGTTTGATGTATTCCACGGGAGGAGCCCAACATATTTCATTGGCAGGACTTTGCTAAAAGCTTTCTTCCATTCCCTGCCAGGAGGCCCACAATGCATTGCTGTACAATTTGCAGATGCACTGCTTTGTAAGTGAAATGGATCCTATCCAGCATTGTATTTCAGCCCTTCCAGCAACTTGGGCTTTTCCTCAGCAATTCTCTTGTAGAACCTTCAATGCTAGAAAGGTCATAGGGCAACAATTACAAAACAGTTCTAATCCCTCTAAATGGGGGGGGGCTTTCTTTAATACACCCACTCTCTCTCTATGTGATAGCGTGTCTCGTGGATTTCCCCTTAAGGCAGAGTTATTGGCAAAATTACATTTAAAAATTCCTTAATAGTTGATTGATGGCTTCCATATCTCAGTGATGTAAAATGTTAGTACTGCAAGTTTACGAGCTGGGAATAAAAGGCTGTTTGATTTGCTTAGCTGCTGTTTCTCTGAAGTCAACAGGACCCGGATAGATCAAGCTGTACTGAAACTCTCCAGCAAACACAATTCCCCTGTGTATCCCATTGTTCTGAGGTTGGATACATTTATTATTTTCCCTTTTCTCAAACAGTATGGCTGTCTGTACAAGCTCTGCTCTGAAGGCACTAGGAATCTTCACCCACAGAGACTGCAATCTAATATCAGTGTCAGGGCCACAAAAGTCATTGTGAGACAAATACCCGTGTGGTAAATGCTGGAAATATGGGTACTAGGGCTATTAAATATCAACCCTTTCAGATGGGTTTTTTGGTGGTGCCCTGCAAAATGAGGTGTCCAGAAACCAAAGCAAGGCTAAGATTCAGAAGGGTATACTATTGAGATAAGGTGAAACTGCAGAAAGGAACAATACCTGGCAGAACAATTGCAATATGCATGTGCTCCCAAGTCCACAAACCAAGTTTGGAAAACTGGGCAGCAAAATGGAAAATGAGGTTCAATGTTGACCAGTGCAAAGCTTTGCACTTTGGTTGAAATCATATAAATGCACATTATACACTATATGGTAGTGTGTTGGGGGGATCCTTAATTGAGAAGGATCTGGGGATTTTTGGAGATAACAAGTTGTCTAATTCCAGGCAGTGTCATTCTGTGGCTACTAAAGCAAATAAAGTGCTGTCTTGTATAAAAAAGGGCATTTACTTAAGGCATTTTGCCCCATTAAAGGTCCCTGGTAAGGCCTCACCTTGAGTATACGGTGCAGTTTTGGGCTCCAGTCCTTAAGAAGGATATTAATGAGCTGGAGAGAGTGCAGAGACTGCAACTAAACTGGTAAAGGGGATGGAAGATTTAAACTATGAGGTGAGACTGTCAGGGTTGGGGTTGTTTTCTCTGGAAAAGAGGCGCTTGCGAGGGGACATGATTACTCTGTACAAGTACATTAGAGGGGATTATAGGCAGATAGGGGGTGTTCTTTTTTCCCATAAAAATGATCAGCGCACCAGAGGCCCCCCCTTTAGATTAGAGGAGCTGAACTTTCATTTGAAGCAGCGTAGGGGTTTTTTCACGGTGAGGGCAGTGAGGTTGTGGAATGCCCTTCCTAGTGATGTTGTAATGGCAGATTTGTTTCATGCCTTTAAGAGGAGCCTGGATGAGTTCTTGAACAAGCATAGTATCCAAAGCTATTGTTATACTGATATCTACATTTAGTATTGATGTTGGTATATACTGTATGGTTTACTGTATATATGTGAGTGTATAGATAGGTCAGTATGGGTCTGTATGTGAGTGTATAGATAGGTCAGTATGGGTCTGTATGTGAGTGTATAGATACATCAGTATGGGTCTGTATGTGAGTGGATAGATAGGTCAGTATGGGTCTGTATGTGAGTGAATAGATAGGTCAGTATGGGTCTGTATGTGAGTGTATAGATAGGTCAGTATGGGTCTGTATGTGAGTGGATAGATACATCAGTATGGGTCTGTATGTGAGTGGATAGATAGGTCAGTATGGGTCTGTATGTGAGTGTATAGATACATCAGTATGGGTCTGTATGTGAGTGGATAGATAGGTCAGTATGGGTCTGTATGTGAGTGGATAGATAGGTCAGTATGGGTCTGTATGTGAGTGGATAGATACGTCAGTATGGGTCTGTATGTGAGTGGATAGATAGGTCAGTATGGGTCTGTATGTGAGTGTATAGATAGGTCAGTATGGGTCTGTATGTGAGTGGATAGATAGGTCAGTGTGGGTCTGTATGTGAGTGGATAGATAGGTCAGTGTGGGTCTGTATGTGAGTGGATAGATACGTCAGTATGGGTCTGTATGTGAGTGGATAGATAGGTCAGTATGGGTCTGTATGTGAGTGTATAGATAGGCCAGTATGGGTCTGTATGTGAGTGGATAGATAGGTCAGTATGGGTCTGTATGTGAGTGGATAGATAGGTCAGTATGGGTCTGTATGTGAGTGTATAGATAGGTCAGTATGGGTCTGTATGTGAGTGTATAGATAGGTCAGTATGGGTCTGTATGTGAGTGTATAGATAGGTCAGTATGGGTCTGTATGTGAGTGTATAGATAGGTCAGTATGGGTCTGTATGTGAGTGTATAGATAGGTCAGTATGGGTCTGTATGTGAGTGTATAGATAGGTCAGTATGGGTCTGTATGTGAGTGTATAGATAGGTCAGTATGGGTCTGTATGTGAGTGTATAGATAGGCCAGTATGGGTCTGTATGTGAGTGGATAGATAGGTCAGTATGGGTCTGTATGTGAGTGTATAGATAGGTCAGTATGGGTCTGTATGTGAGTGGATAGATAGGTCAGTATGGGTCTGTATGTGAGTGGATAGATAGGTCAGTATGGGTCTGTATGTGAGTGGATAGATAGGTCAGTGTGGGCCTGTATGTGAGTGTATAGATAGGTCAGTATGGGTCTGTATGTGAGTGTATAGATAGGTCAGTATGGGTCTATGGGTGTGTGTTGGGGTTGAACTTAATAGACGTTGGTCTTTCTTTAACCCAATGTAACTTTAAAAAAAATTATACTGTAATAAGCCAAAACCCTCAAAACTGCGAATGGTTCTTCCCATCAGTTTCTAAGGTTCAAGTCTGTTAAGAAAAACAACAGATTAGAAAGTACCTTCTCAGCAAGTTCTGGACACAATTCCCACTTCTATGTCTTTTTCACTTATGTAGCATTTATACCGTCCAAGGCAGAATACACAGCAAACAAATTGCTTCCCAAAAAATATGCATGACTGAGAGCCTGAGAGAAAACGAGCACGTCATTAATTTTCCCGAAAATTATTCACACTGTCAGGCTGGTTGGATTAGTTAAAGCAACCCAAACTATTATAAAGCATCCCCCTTGTAAAATTCTGCTCATCACAGCCAAATTATTGTATTTCTTAATTGTTTCGCCATATGGCTCCTTTAACTTTGCTCTCAGGGCAGTTGTCTTGTTTATCTCATTGCAAATCTTCCATACAAGGATACTCCAGGACAAACCTCATCTCATTGGAGACAATAAAAATAGATAATGCGCAGTTAATGCCAATGCTGCAGGACAGCCAGCTGTGTGTATCTCCTCTCCAATAAATAATAACACATAATTCAAAGGCGCAATATAATACAATTAGAACATTAAAAGAAACAAAGGGTCATTTATAAATCAGAGTAGATTCCTTTCCTCTCCAAAATACCTTTTCCAAAGCTGGTGGGCGTACATAGAGTATGTTATAGGCAGAGAGAAAATACAGACGCTTCATTAAAGCCTACTAATTTATAACAGGGCTGACATTCAGCATTTTAAATTAAATCCTGAGGAAGGGTTCCCACGCATGGAATCTGATTTGGGTCCAACAATAAGAGCAAATATGTATTTATTAAAAATGGACAAAGACAAGTTTAGAAGAATTGATAAGTAAGAATGTGGGACATTGTACTGTATCTGTTATTCAATGTGCTGCTCCAAGTGCTCCAAATCTCTCCCCATCGCTGGTGACTTCCTTCAACTTGGTTGATGTCAGAGAACTTCCTTATGGTGACCAAACCCCCCGAACCTAGGTGAGCGTATGCTCAAGGAGATTCTGCATCTGCCCAATAATCACACATTTGCGGTGTCACTTCAAAGATGATGCCCACAAGCTATTTGAAACAAGGCATGTTGAGTCATCACCTGTGAGTCCTACCCGAAGGTATGGGCTCCGATGCTCATGTATCCAAGGCTATTACCAATGAACAGCATGTGCTGGCAGATCCACCTTCACCAAAGCTAGGTTGAGAACCACCAAGTCTTGGCCTAGGGTCAAGCCCAGAGGACTATGACACCTATCCAGGGTGCACAAATCAAACACAAAAAGGGTGCAGAAGTGTACGGGTGCAATGCCATTAATCGCCTTGGTAAGGCTCCAGCTGGCGGGCTGGAAAAAAAAGGAAAATACCTCCCGCCTAATGGCTGGGGCAAAGGAAGTGAAGCATGATTAGGCAGAAGGGGCATGTGCGAAGCCCCCGACGAAAAATAAGCCTCTTTCATCAAGCTTCAGCTTCATCACAATTAGCAATAATCAATTACAAGGCATACTTTGGGTGGAAAGAAGTGGATTCATTTGAAGTTTCGCAAAAAATTAACCTGCATTTTTAGTAGAACAGCATTTTTGTGTATCCTAAAGAGTATAATATACAGATACAGTATAAGTTACTATGGTTAATGTTAGTGAGAGAGGGTCATAACAACACTATCTAGCAGACTCTTGAATGCCCATTTGGGCATGTTTTAGTCCATAAGGCTAGTATTTTTTGGAGATGCATCATTTTTGGATTTGATCAATCCTTTGAAAAAATTTGATCCAGCATCAAGTTGAATCTGAACTGTAATTTGCTTATTCAAATTGGAGTACTTTACTTTAAGGCTTTGGTGCATCCATAGGTCACTCAGCGTTCATTCATTTAAGACAGGGCGAATATCAGTGCCCAGTGGATACCTAGGGAGACAAAGCTTTTTCTTAAAGAGATTAGGGATGGACGGAATAATTTGGCAGGCATGGATTCGCAAATAATTGTCACGAGTGGCAAGAAATTACGCATGTGACAAATTATTTTAGACACGCAACATTTTCACCGTTTCACAAATTTTTCGCCATTTCACTAATCTTTTCAAAGATTCACTAATTTTCCAGCAAAACGAATTGGAACTGATTCGCTCATAACTAAAAGAGATATTAACAATCATTAGTCTATATCAAACATGGTCTATTCTGTCCTAGACTTACAGCCAAACAGTAGTAATCCAAATCTCACTATCTGGTCACTAGACCGTGCCTCACAGTTTGCAGTGAGCAGACTGGATGATAATGTTTTATAATAATTCTAAGTAGCCATAACGCAAGCCCTTTATAGAAGCTAGGGAAAGTCTGCAGCAGGAATATAGCCACACTTATATCTGTATCCTTCCATTGCATGCATAAAAAACATGGTCATTGTCCCTTGTAGTATGATGACTTTGTTCAGTGTATGCGCTAATATGTATTTTATTACTATACAAATATGTATATACACAAACAGAATAAAAATATACATTTCTTTTATTACTGTACATACATATATAAACATATTTTTCCACAGAGATAACAATAGAAACATACTAAGTAGAATTTCCAGACTTATTAGCCCTGATTCCATACAGTCTCAATCCCATGAACACACCTTCAAATATTAGAATAAATCAGAATTAAAGTAGCCAAACAAGCAGATCTGGGCCCGATTTGGCCAACCATATACAATGCTAGATTGGACTGATCCAGTGGTTAAACCTGCCTGATTTACAGCCAGATGCCAGTCAGATAAGTTCCACAAATGGGACAATAAGCTGCTGGTCTGGTGGAACCAAGTTGGCTGCTTTTATTGGCCTGCCTATGGCCGCATAAAATACTGTACCTTCTCAGCTATCCCATTTTATACCAATTTAATAGGTGCCACTATTACTAAGATAACTTATTGAGTTAAACGGAACTGCTAAAGATTGGATCCAAAGATACTACTGGTTCATATCCAATTTTCAAGTGTGTGAACATTTACAAGTCACTAATTCCTCTGGTGTTCCATCATACATTCTATACCCAACCATGGCTGCTTCCTTTGCTATAAAGCTATTTGAACCACACACAATGAATATTACAGTCTGCTTGCCTTTCAGTTAGAAGTTCAGTGGTCA
The DNA here is from genome assembly GCF_000004195.4 of Xenopus tropicalis. Classification (NCBI taxonomy): domain Eukaryota; kingdom Metazoa; phylum Chordata; class Amphibia; order Anura; family Pipidae; genus Xenopus; species Xenopus tropicalis. Next base: position 42,581,890 of record NC_030684.2, on the reverse strand, counting down.
GACACTGTTTCCTCCAGAAATGCAAGAGTTAAGACTGAGACAGGCATGCAAAAAATCTTGGCATGGATGGATGTCTGGAATAATTACTGTATGTACATCTAGCTCAGTGTACCTGATATAGTATGTTTTACATCTCAGGTGGGAGATGGATCTGAGGGCTTTTCCATTATTATTCCGATTGGTTTCTGAAATGTCAGAACAAGTTAATACAATTTGATCTCTGTTTTCTTAGCTGCGTAAAAAGAACCTCAATCACTCTCAGGCAGTATGAAGTCAGTGGGAATATACAGAGCTCCCAGAACAATAATAAATGAAAAAAAATTGCAGTCTAAGAGATGCAATGAGCAGAAAACCATCACCCAAAACCCAACTCATACAGCTTCATTCGTTAAAAGACAGCAGGGGAAGCTAACAAAAAGAAATATTAGTGCTGGAAATGGATGTCCAGGTTCCACTTATGTTATTGATTCCATTTAACGTGGTAACACTAAGCAAAACATATTACAGGTTAACACATTACCTTAATCCTACTTTCCAGAGTGTAAAAATATAGGCAACAGGGGTAAATTTTAAATTAAACAATCAAGGTTCAGTTAGGGCAACATCTGTGGGACACCCTTACAGTTCTGAAACAGAGTACAAAGGGACACTGACAAATGGGTATCTAAGAACCCGGTTCTCTTTGTAGTTCTTGTAGTTTTATCTATTGATAAGGTTATTCGAAAAGGGATAAGTATAATACCTTATTTATTCCTTATCCTATGCCTTATCTCCATTCATGCTAAAGTTAATTTTATAATGTATATCGGAGTACAATCATCCACAGTGGGCAAAGCAGAGTAGATGGCACAACACAAATTTGATTCGCTAGTTTTAGCTTAAATCGAAGAAAGTTTCCAAATCCCAACAAGTTTAGTGGTGGATACCACAAAAGCATATGTAGATCTCTCCTAAGGAACAGCCCAAAGTGATCAACGCCATTGTACCAGGACAGGATTGAAATTGAAAGTTTGCTGCAGGGTGTTAGGTCGATGATCCAATAATATTTTCATTTGCCTTGCCAGTTGTAAAGGAGAGATACAGAAGCTCCATTAGATCTGGTTCATCTTTTTTCCTTCTTGGATAGGGTCCAGTGTCCTCTGTGCTATCATCCCTTTAGGGTAACTAGAACAGCCCTCATGAAGCTGTAGGTTGTGAGTTGTGGTGGATGCTCCCAATAACCATGACCCAGGCATTTGCCCAACGCACGCTCACTCTACCCTGACTACCAATTACAATGTGTGACATATCATTTTGAAGTGATACTGGCACAGCTTTATTAGTTACAATAATAGTACAAAACCATAACAAACATGATACAATAAGAAAGAACATACCCTGTATGTATATACAGACAACTTGTAACACCCAGCTCAGAGGATACACCCCCATCAGGACGCTGCTGCCACCTTCTAGCAATCTTTTTTCCAACATTACTTTGTAAAATCTTATGTCATCAAATCTTTTCACAACCACCACCACAACTACCACAAAACAATTCTTTCACATACCAAAAAATGCCCCTCCCTGACAGACTGACAAAAGGCCACCAACTGTGACAACTACCATGATTATACTGACCCCATGGGCTTCAACTGGACACCCCCCGCCCATATCCCAGCTGACTAATAGCTAGTGTGCCCTGCCCCTCTAAGGCAACATATTTGACAAGCAAAACAATAAAGTAAAACAACAAAACCACCCCTTACTATGGAAGGCGGGTGGGGAACATGCTGTCTGCTACATGATCTAAAATGGCGGGTGAGCTAAACCCAAGCTAAGTAACTGGCCCTCTCCTGCCCCCATCAAACCCTCCCCAAAAATCAAACTAACCTATGGGCATTACATGGTACTGAGCCTGGGTCAAGCCCTGCTGCTATCTGTGGCTCCCATGAGAACTCCACAAAAACCTACATCAAAATAAAGATGTCAATCCGATTTAATAACGCCACTATTTCCTTATCTCAACTTCATTATCTTACTAGTAGCTTAGTTTATGCTTTACTTTACTCATGTCCCAATTTCTTCCCATAGCCAGAAGGTGAGGTTCTCCTCCTCTCCCATAAGTCATGTATACGTGAGAACATTCGAACATGACAGGAACTTAATTTGTTAAAAATGAAAGCTGCCACATAAGTACAGGTGGAGGACCTGTAATCCAGAATGCTTGGGACCTGGGGTTTTCCGTATAAGGGATCTTTCCATAATTTGGATCTCCTTAAGTCTGCAAAAATAATTTAAATATTAAATAAACCCAATAGGCTTGTTTTGCCCCCAATAAGGTTTAATAATATCTTAGTTGGGATCAAGTACAAGCTACTGTTTTATAATTACAGAGAAAAAGGAAATCATTTTCAAAAATTAGAATGATTTGCTTATAATGGAGTCTATGGGAGACGGGCCTTCCGTAATTCTGAACTTTCTGGATAACATATCCCATACCTGTATTGAATAAAAATCTTGGCACCACTGTAGAGAGACAGAAGGACTCATGACCCACAGCAAGAAGGTGCTACTATATTTCCACCTTTCACAGACTTCTATGAACCTTATTCTATAAGGTAGAGGTTGGATTCCTTTCAGATACAGTGAGTTTATTGCTGTCTTACAGTGGCCTGTGTAGGGAGCCTATCTTAGATAATAGATACAGAATGTCAGTTCCCCTTATACGTAATTAAAATTTAATATATAGAGAAAGAATATTCTTGTCCATACAATAAGCTAAGCCTCTTATTTCATTGTCTGTTTATAGTAAAATCTACTTAAGGTAATCCTTGCTGCATTACTTATGTGTTATTTATAAATACATCTATTTTGCCTTTCAGTTGTCTAGAATGTCAAAATATATTTTTGTTCTCTTATCCAGAGGCAATATAAAAGTTCTGTTTTCCTCAAAGGACCTGGTTGTAAAATGTCAGAGCTTGCTAGCATCCTCAGTGACCAATGAGCAACTAAACATGGAAGTCGGATAGCTTATCTCATTGTGTCCACCAAGGAAGGAAATGGAAAGTGACAGGTACATATACTTACACCATACCAGCAGACAGAAGAAGGGAAGCATTATTCAAAGAGAAGCCTGTACATTCATGCAGAATGAGACATTTGATCTGGAAGCACAAGGGTGATGACCAATTAAGCAATTCAACAATAATTGTGATGGACGCAAATGTCCACAGCTCAACGATTCTCTGAAGATGCTGGGAGCTGCAGTTCTGTTTAAACCTAAGGCCCATCTATCCCTGCTGTGAAAATAAATAAAATGTGTTAAAATTACAAGCTGGTATTTTCCGAAGCAGTGATGGAGTGCTCCTACATTCACTTTGATGTTCATTTGTTTTGAGTTTATTATCAGTATACAGTTCTGAAAAGCTTTGCCATTTTACACATCATTAATGCAATCGTGTTTATGTGGTTTATCCAGCTCTAAAAAATGCATCTGCTGAATGATATAATAAAGACACATTTAGCTATTTAAAAACAGCTTACAGGCTCACATCTTTTTCGCACATGGGGCTTTGGAAACAAAACGAAGGGCAGCGACTGTCTGAAACTCATGGTAGAAAAATGCAGGGAATTGACTTCTGGGAAGTTTGCTTTGACCTCAGCCCAATCGAGGCTGGAGTTGTCTCCATTTAAACCACTGTTTTCTCTCCCTTGAACCAGTGCATTCAATCAAAGGAAGGAGGTTTCAAACTGCTCATTAATCATTTTCCGTTCTATAAGCAACCAAAATGCTTTTGTGCCTTTGTTACACACATGGAAGTGTGCGGTTACTTTTTCATTGAGTGATTAAACTATCTGAGCAAAGTAAGCCCAGATCCTAGAGTGGGCTGATGAAAGCAGAAATATGGAAACTGGTCTCTCCTATGATGCTAAGCAAGGTAGCTGTACTTTACTTGTAATATCAGTGACACAAAAGAATTGCACATTGGATTCTGATACATGAACAGAGTAGGAGAATGCTGTTACTACTAAGGTATAACAAGCTACAGCAGAAGAAAGAACCAAATTGGATAGTAAGTAATGGTCCTGGGCCATAGGGAGTTGCCAGTAGGAGACCTAAAAATAACTTAGCCAATTAATTTAATTCAGCTCAGTCTGAACTGTGCCATTAGTAGGTTATTACAGCTTTGAAAGCCTTCCTCTGTTTGGGTAAATGGGATAAAGACTACCAGCCATAATCACAGACTCTGTCATTAACTGATAATTCCTATTTGTGTCAAGGGCACCGTAACCTGACCTTTACTTATTACCCGTAAATTCATTTTAATGGTGACTTTTAGATCAACAGAAAGTGATGGATAGGAATGAAAAAACCTAGGGGCAGAACTTTATGAAAGGGCCCCCTAGTGCAGAACTGCCCATACCTGGTTAGAACCTAGGAAGCAATATGTAATATAGTTGTAATATAACTGTTGTAACTGGGCTCTCAGAAGACCAAAACTAGAACAGTCAGAGTAAATCACAACTATACCTGGTTTAAACTTTGGTTCAAACTGATACTGTGTCCTTTGTCGTCCAACAAGTATTCATAACATGGTTACAGATAGGGAAAAACTTCAAATGTATAAGTAATCCTGCTATGTTTACCCCAACTCTCACCATAAACAGTCCTTTATCTGTGGTTCCTGCATTATCCAGATAAGCAAAGTATTTACCCCATGACTTGCCTTCTGCCCCCCATCAATAGCTTTGTACATTTTCTTTCTGGATAACGGGTTTCCGGATAAGGGATCCCATATCTGGATCCCATATCTGTACATCACAAAATATATTTGGATTGTGGGTGATGGTTCATTAATACAAATATGATTTCTCCACAAACCAGTAAACATGTAGCATGACCTTCACGTATATAATGTATCCAGGCAAAGCAATACACTGATCAAGGTGAATCAGCCAGCAGCTAGGGAATCTAACAAACTACAACCACAGGCATTTATGTTAAGGAAGGCTAAAGGGACAGATACCACATGAAGGGCCATGCATCTTATGGACACCTATTGTTTTGCTTGTTTGGGCTGACAGCTGTAATGATTGGAGCATTGGGAAGTGACTCCTCTTTGAATCCTCATCTGCCGATCAACAAATGGACCAATCTAGTATGATGACCTAGTGCAGGGTGTTAGATTGCTGGCTGTTCTCCCCACTTTTACTGCTTATTCTCCTCATTTCCCCTTCCATGTCCACAGCTTTTCTCAACGCCCTGCCTGGCTTCCAGCACAAAATCCGTATTAAAATAAACACATTTTAACAGAAATGGATGAAACATTACAGGTAGTGGATGGAACTGTCAGACAACCATACAAATACCGAAAATAGTTCAATGTTGGCCGTTGGCCTGCCTTTTACCTTTTAAATTGAACCCATAGGATCAGCAAATAGCTTTAATTAGGATAGCACCACTGAATTCTACTTGGAATGGTGCGCACATATATTCCCCCTGTGCCGTACATTTTATTAACAAAAAAAAAAGGAAAAGAAAAGAAAAATCCGTCCTCAGCTCAACCCTTATATATACTGACAGTACACTTTGCATCGCCCCTCTTTTGAAGTGGCATCCAGACACCTCTCATTTGAAAAATTAGTTCTCACTGGTAAGCAGAAATGTTAAACAAAATCTACATCTGGTCTTAAGTACTGCCCAACTTCAAAGCCTTTTATTGTGTCTATTAAGGGGGAGCACTGGTCATTTTTGTACACGTCCTGTTCTCCTTGAAGGACCTGGACATAAAAAGCAGAGAATGCCCAAGTCAGCAGTGACCAATATGAGGGATAAATGTGCTCACTCTGGCGGAAGTATATCAGTCTGTACACAAAGGACAAGAATATAAACTGACTAGTACAAACACTCTGACCACACCAATCGGCAGAGCAAGTGAAGCGTCCGACAGATAGAAACATATGCTAATTTAGGAGGAAAAGAGAAACAGCTCCCAGCAAGATGAAACAGATGAGCAGTAATATTTTTTGGGCATGTGCTAATACTGGTAATGGATATATATTAAATCCAAATACACAGCTAATCTACAGTTCATACTGAGGGCAAAGCGATTATATCTACTGTCAGACATTTTCTCTAATTTTATCTAGCTAAAAATGATCACGCATAATAGTACATAAATGGGTTCATTGTGTAAAGTGCCTTGACTGCACTGAAGAATCTCAGAGACTCAATAAGCACTTGCATTTTTTTTGTAAGTTCTCCCTTTGCCTAATAGAAATACGCGTATGTAAAGCCAATGTTCCATCCTATTTCTTGTAGGCCATTATATCTAGCTGTTACAGAATTTTCTGTTGCACCACAATATAGTTACATAGGGTTGAAAAAAGACCAGAGTCCATCAAGTTTAACCCTTCCAAGGAAATACTTACCTATCTATACATATATACTAACATCAATACTGTAGATATTAGTATCACAATAGCCTTGGATACTCATCCAGGCCCCTCGTAAAGGCATTAACAGAATCTGCCATTGCAACATCTCTAGGAAGGGCATTCCCCAACCTCACTGCCCTCACCGTGAAAAAACATCTACGCTGCTTCAAATGGAAGCTCCGTTCCTCCAATCTAAAGAGGTGACCTCTGGTGCACTGATCATTTCATTTGTATGGGGAAAAAAAAACATCTTATCCCCTATCCCATAAAAATGATCAGCGCACCAGAGGCCACCCCTTTAGATTAGAATATGTTTTTGTATTGTAGATTCTGCTTTAACTAGAACTGGGATCCCCAACCTTTTTTAACTCATGAGCCACACAAGCATGAAAAAAAATGTTCTTTGGGGAAAAATAAAGACTGTGATTGGCTATTTGGTAGCCCCATGTGGACTGCTGGCCTGCAGGAGGCTCTGCTTGGAGTAAAACTGTGTCTCTGTGCTTCCAAAACTTGCTAGAACTTTTAAAATTTGTATCTATTTTGAGGTCACTGGGAGCAACATCACGAGCCACTGGTTGAGAGCCACTGGTCTAGAAAGACACTTTATCCAATAACTCACCTTATCTGCTCCCAAAGCCCTCCTGCCTTAGGCCTCATTCATATCTGTATTATCATTATGAACATGACAGCAGCTGACCTGCTTGCATTGAATATCAGGCACGTACATCCTGAAGCTGCCTTTCCATTGTTGTGCGAGCAAAAAACACCCAAAATCACGTGTAACTTTAGTAAGAGTTAGTAGATGAAAGTGTGGGAAAATGCAGAAACAAAGGAAACTGCGGTCACGCAAGCACCAGGCACACATGGTTTTAACTGTGCCCATGCTTAAGCCAAGAGAATGATGGCAGCCAACGATTCTCCACTTCATTCACAATACGCCCATGTCCTCCGTGACCACCAGTTTATTACTCTTTCTGATGCTTCTGCTCCTTGGCTTCAGTTGCCATCTTTTCTGGGAAAAATGACTGGCTTTCTTGCGTCTGTTATATAATCTATCATATAAACTTTCCTTATCAACAAAAACATTGCCATAAAGTTATAAATAATGTAATACAAACAGATGTTTGTGGTGACCAGTAAATACCACTTGCTGGTTGCTATGAGTTACTAGACTTGCAAAATTATTACATAACCCTAAACTGAGTCCAATCCAAGAAAGAAAACCATTCCACAAATCCACACAGTTAACACATCCTATGCTCCTATGCACTGTGTGATACTCCAGGGACACACAGAGAGACTTATGAACTTACATGGTGCAGCAAACTATGGCAAAAAAGGGAAGGGGTGCAATGAGGTTGTGACCACAAAGTACATATAGACAGCACCAAGAGATCCTCTGCACTCACTCCTTATCAATATATAATAAATGTCTTAATGTCCTATATATATTGATAATGGGTGAGTGCAGAGGATGTCTTGGTGCTGTCTATATGGTGCAGCAAACTATAGAAAGCATAAAAACCATAGTCACGGCATCTGTGGCAGTTAAATGAATATGAGTGCTATGGGTTACTGCACTGTTAACAGTTAGCACCTGGGTTATTGAATTAACCCCAGTAGCTTCTAACCTTGAAGATGACAGCACCCAGACCCCTTATAGCCAATATGGCATGTGGATTGCAGTAAAATTGCCATGCTGGTTACCATATTGAGAACTAATCATCTTATCTCAATTCACTGATGGATTGCTGACCTGCAATAGGCACTTCCTGATCTGAATGACCAGAATTAGCCTCTATTCCCAACGATGGCCCAATGGTCTGGCAGCTGTTATATTTTCTTCTTGGCCCAAGGCAGATTTATTGCCTCCTTTCATCTCAACTTAGTTCAGGGCTACAGAGTATTAGTAAAACTGGGGGAATAAGAGCAGACAGCTGTGGTACAGCCGGTACTGTTTCTCGCTGCTTTGAATTGCCAGAGCTGTCCATGTCTATCCATCCTCAGTGTGTGAGTGTTGTGAGAAGAGGTGCGCATGATACAGAACAGTACCAAAAGCCCAGAGGAAGGAGCTGTCTGTATGGAATGATGGCTGAGCACTGACTTTAGATCTTTTTCCTGCAAAGTAAGTCCATGTGGTATACAAGTCACATAGGAGATGGCCAGTACAGCGCTTGATGGTTTGAATTTGATACGGGCCGGGTTTATGATGAATACGTTCTGTGTCTGTAAATGAAGGCATTAAACATGAATTCGCAGTAAATTTTACATGTTCCTTCGGGTTCCATTATTATTATCTAAATGTAACAAAATCCTGACACTGACAGCAATGAGAGCGCTCAAACAATGGAACTATGTAAATATCCAATGATTGGAACAATGTGCTCCCAGACTTCTGCAGGAGAAGCGTGTTCATTGACCCGCGGAGCAGAGATAAAGGAAGCGGAAGCAGTGAGAGGCCAAAGCCCAACGACTATTGTTACAGGTTCTTAATCATCAATCATCAGGATTTTTAAAATATGGATTTTTTGCTCAGGGTACACAACATTCTCCTGGTATTGACTGCCTAAGAAAACAAAGGCCATTACTATATATTTAGACAAAAGTATATATTTCAGCTGTTATAAATATATAGGCTGCGGTATCATGGAATTACCAACATTGCAGGCTGCGGTTTACCACAAAGGTATTGTTTGTTTCCAGAGGGGCACTGCCAGTAAGTGCAAAGTTTACTAGACTTACAGAAAGGATGGACAAGAAAAGGCACAAAAAGGTATAGGGACATACAGTAGTTGTAGTAGCATTATATCTTTATTCGCACTTACTTTGCGTACAGAATGGACCACATGCTATGTCAGCCCTTATGCTGCCAACAGTAACCTACCCCAGTGGGTCCTGGTTGATAACCTGCCAGGGTAGGTTACTGTTGGCAGCAGGGTGTGGGCATAGCAGGAGGTTCATGGAACTTGTGTGCATATATAACAAAGTTCTATAGGCCTTCTTATGGAAAGGCAGCTTACAACTAAGTTTAACCCAATTCTGGTTTTCCAACTATCCCGATGACAAAGCATAGAATTACAATAGAGCCCAGACACTAAGGTAGACCTCTATTAAGTGGAAGTAGGGAGTAGGGATGTAGCGAACCTAAAAAAAAAAGTTCGCGAACATACGCCAAAACCCGCGAATATTTGCGAACTTTGCGAACCCCATAGACTTCAATGGGAAGGTGAACATTAAAAACAAGAAAAGCCATTTCTGGCCAGAAAACTGATTTTAAAGTTGTTTAAAGGGTGCCATGACCTGGACAGTGGCATGCAGGAGGGGGGATCAAGGGCAAAAACTTCTCTGCAAAATACTTTGTTGGCACAGAGTTGCGCAAAAAACGCAAGCTATTCTAGTGAAAATACGCGGCTTTTTTGCTATGTCGCGCTTAAACACCATGAAAACGGGATTTGCGGAAAAACGCCATGTGTGACTTGTGCGGCGTATTGTACAATACTTTTGCGATGATAAAAAAACTCGGCAGAAAACGCGGCGCGAACCCAAACTGCGAACATACGCTGAAAGTTCGCGAACATACGCGTTCGCGAACACCCGATGTTCGCGCAAATTTGTTCGCCGGCGAACAGTTCGCTACATCTCTAGTAGGAAGGGCACTATTCATAATTGCAGCCTTAATTGGCTCCTGATACGAGATTTTTCTTTTCTTTTATTCTGTCCATTTGGCCAAAAGAGAAGGGCAGGTAGAACTGTTGTTTCAGTCATCTTGAAAATCTAGAAAAAAACAGAGTTAAATTGGAAAAGAAGGTAACCTGTCACCCTAAGAAATAATTACAAATCCTTTCATATCATGTTAGATGAGCGAAATAAACTATACTTACACTATATAAATTATTTCAATTTTGTTTCTCTCAGTCTTGGAAGTCATAATCACAGTCAGCATATTAAAGACAAACTATAACTTCAGAAGTAATACTGAACCAACAGATAGGCCATTTAATATGATATAAACTATTAAAGAATCTTATGAATCTGAAATATATATATAAGTACATCAAACACATATAGAAACAGCCGGCACTCACGAAACTTAACACTAAGGATGCCTGGGTGCAAAGTTGAGAAGAAAGCACACAGAAAAAAATCAGAAGTCGCACACACAGGTCTTATGAAAATAAGAAAAAAAATATTTTTTTATTGCCAAAAAAGGGGAACTAACGTTTCGGCTGTGCGACTTCTGATTTTTTTCTATATATATAAGTAAATATTGCCCTTTTACATATTTTCCCTTGAGCCGCCATTTTGTGATGGTCTGCATGTCCCTCAGAGATCGCCTGACAGGAAATAAAACAGCACGAACTGTAACAGGAAGTAGTGTGAGTGTAAAAGACAGAACTTTGCTCATTAATTGGCTGATGTGGCCTAACATGTATGTGTGCCTTGGTTTGTTTGTGTGCACCGTGAATCGTATCATCCCAGGAGGCAGCTCTTAATTTGTAAAAGGGCAGTTTTCTATTTAGGAGTATCCAATGGCACCTACTACTAAAAAATTAAATGGTATATTTATATAAAATAGGGTTTAACATATAAGCTATTTTATTTTATGTACATTTTTATAGAGATTGTTGTTCAGTGGTATAGTTTTCCTTTAAGGTAAGTTACTAAGACAAGCTTTGCATCATCCCAAAAACTTGTGAATGCGTCAGAATAAGGGGCGTAACTACAGAGGGAGCAGACCCTGCGGTTGCAGGGAGGACCAGGAGTGTAGGGGGCCCAGTATGGCCCTAAATAATGAGCAATTTTAAAACACCTTGAAAGAACAGGTCAACTTATCAATGTTTTGGGCCCTAATTGAATTTGCTGTGGTGCCTAGTAACATCCAGTTATGCCACTGGCCAGAATGGGAGACCTAATGCCCATGCCAGCCCACAGGCTACACAATTATAGACCATGAACGCGTACAGTATGGATTGGGAGTCAATACAGGCCTTAGAATTATTGGTTTTTTGTTGCAGTTGGCCCAGTACAAGCACATTTACCTACTGGGACTCTTCATCAACAACATCCATAACCAGTGAGAACATATAAAAAAAACATTTCACTAGTTTGCACTTGACAGAAATTTCATTTTCTTTATATGACATAGGTACAAAGGTGAAGGGCGTGGCGGGACATTGGAACAATTTTGTTTCTCAGAAGTGAGAGCCAGCTTTACCAACAACTGGAAATGAAAGGGGCCCTGCTAGAAGCATCACTCTGGACTGCATTAGACACCTGGCTTCCTGGATGATGGACAGTCCCTTGGCTAATACCCTAACAGTAATGCGGTTCTCTGTAGTGTTGTAGATAAAAATACGTTACAGTTCTCTGCGAATGAGATCATGTGATCAGCAAATCCTATAGAGCCAATGCCAGAACTCACACTTCTTTATAACTTAGATCTGCTCTCTTGCATTGCTCACAAAGCCCTGCACATATGTAAGCAAGCTGAGCTCTTCAGCCAGGAAGGGGGGTGGTGGTTTATGTGCCAAAGCAGAGTATTTTAGTGCCATGTCGTCTGTGTGATTACACATGCCATGCTGAAGAAACATTAGAAAGCTTTTACAATATGCCTGACATAAACAGAAGATGACAATAAAAACTGCAGCGAGACACAGAAATCCATGCTTGCCATAAAATGGAGAGTGCGGCACTTTGACATAAACAGACACAGATTTTACATGGTGCATTTAACTACATTCTGCAAGTACAGGCCAAGCGAGAGTTTGACGAATGGAACCTAAAATCTGTGTCTCCGTGTGTTGTATCAAGTTGCTAGAGCTGGCACGGCATGCACGTACAGACATCTGGCACATAATGCCCATTACCCCTTGTCTCTACTTGTCACTGTCTCAGAAGATACAAAGGAAGATTTATCACTGGGTTTTTTAATGGGGATTTAGCCTGGAATTCAACCTTAGGATCCAAGATCTGGTATCAAACTGATTGCCCCCTTTTAATTATAATGTCTATTGCAGAAAGATTGCCATATGGGCACTCACTAAACAGTATGTGGATGCAATTTTGTGTACGAACCAACCATCATAAAAATATTGGATTAATTGCCAATAGGCAAGAGTTCTATGGTGTGTACATCCAATGCCTTATACCTTCTCCAACTGCACCAATGGGAACTTTCAAAGTTACATAAATATATATCCCCAACCACAGACACTATGTAGAGAAGACATGAGTAGCAACTCTAGGCTTCCTATAAAAAACTCCATTGGTTCTTCATTTAAGATTGACAGGAAATCAGACCTGAAGGCTTTGGGGATGATACCTGTGAATTTTTAATGAATGTTTTTATAAGAAGCCTGTAGTTGCCGCTTAGTTCTTCTAAGAAGTAAACTTGCACTTAGCTAATTACTGGGTCATTGAGCCAAATGACCAAATAACAGCAGGCCTTGTACAGTCGGTATAGACAATAAAGCCACACGCTTGCCTACATGATCAAACCTTCAAACCTAGCCAATCAAAAAGGGTTCCATAACACATGAATTTTGATCAGATGATATGATCAGTGTATGACCAGGCATGAAGCAATATTAAACTACTTATATCCATGACCCTGGTAGAGATGTAGCAAACTGTTCACCAGCGAACTAATTTGCGCGAACATCGGGTGTTCGCAAGTTCGCAAACTTTTCGCGCATGTTCGCAATTTGGGTTCGCGTGGCGTTTTTCCGCTGCGTTTTTTCTCGCCCTAAAAATGCCACACAAGCCACACATGCCGTTTTTCAGCCTAGTACTGGTGACGTAAGCAAATCCCGTTTCCATGTTGCTAATAGTGCGAAATAGCAAAAAATGCCGCGTATTTTCGCTAGGTCTGCCAGCTGCCTTTGTGTATACATAGGAATAGCTTGCGTTTTTACGCAACGCTGTGTCAACAACGTATTTTTTAGAGAAATTTATGCCATTGATCCCCTTCCTGCATGCCACTGTCCAGGTCGTGGCACCCTATAAACAAGTTTAAAATCAGTTTTCTGGCCAGAAATGACTTTTCTAGGTTTTAAAGTTCGCCTTCCCATTGAAGTCTATGGGGTTCGCAAAGTTCGCAAACTTTCGCACTTTTTGGCGTAAGTTCGCAAACGGGTTCACAAACTTTTTTTTTGAGGTTCGCTACATCCCTAGAGCCTGGCCAACAAATGTGTGAGAGGGTTATGTAGTAGCATTGAACACCACAGTTCAGCAAATCATTATAAGGATGAGTACTTGGTCAGTCTAAACCAGTGATCCCCAACCAGTGGCTCAGGCAACATGTTGCTCCCCAACCCCTTGGATGTTGCTCCCAGTGGCCTCAAAGCAGGTGCTTATTTTTGAATTCCTGGCTTGGAGGAAAGTTTTGGAGACATAAAATACAGTTGTACTAGGAAACAAAGCCATGTAGGCTGCCAGTCCACATAGTGGGCTAATAAAAAGCCAATCATAGCTCTTTTTTGGCACCCCAGGAACATTTTTCCTGTTTGCATTAGTCCCCAACTCTTTTTACATTTGAATGTGGCTTACGGGTAAAAAAAGGTTGGGGATCCCTGCTCTACCAATATGAAGCCTGCTTTTATTTATGTATATGTTTTTCTAAATATGCATTCCACCCCACAATGACAGCTCTGCAGAAGGCAACAATGTAATTTATTAGCCAATGTCCATCTTGTAGGCCAGTGCCGTCCAAGATTTTCCGTGCTGCGGGCCAATTATCCACTGTTTTACATGTTTCCAGGCCAGATTATTATTAAACAATGATGTCATACAAAGAGACATATGGAGATCTTGGGCATGATGGGGGCGGGGATAAATCTCTTGTAGGACCACATGTGGCCCCTGTTGCAGGCTAATTGTAATAACTGGTGCAATTAGCAACTCCAGCTGTCTCTTTTGACCCAGTTTCCAATGTTTTCTTTTATTTCAACCTACCATTCTACCTCTAAACACCCATACAATATGTTATCACCTCCTAGCTGTACGGATATGTGTAGCAAAATGGGAAGCATGAAGCAGATGATTTCTTGGCCTCTGATGTGGGAATCCACTCTTGGGAAGCCCGTCTTTCAGTTTAAGTATTAAGTGGAGTAATAAACAGCTGAATCTGCAGTAAAACATCTTCTTGGATAAACCTCACTCGGTGTCAGAGTCTAAGAAGACAGAGGATCTTCTCTCTGGCTCAGAGCACCTGGAACACGAACCACAAACCCTCCAAAAATGTATCAGCGATAGCCGCAAGAACGCAAAGTACTCCTAACAACATCTTGAGCCCTGTGTTTTTTTAATCTCTCCTTATAAATCATATTATAGGCCTGTAACATTAGACAGGAAAGAAATATGGATGAATGCACACAAAAGGGATTCAGTACGGGGGATAATCTCTGGAGGGCGCCTGTAGATAACATGTTTATTGTGCATTAAAAGCACAGGGTGACTTTTTTAAGGGCAAGTACACCTTTCATAGTCATCCCAATAATGCAGTGTCTGCTTTTCCAGGTTTAGTGAAAGTAAAAGAATTCGTAAAAGCAAAAATGTCCCTAGAGTGAATGGAAATGGTTGTGTGCCCTAATTAGCCACCATTGCAATTAAATGCCTTTCATAAACGAAACGACATCCAGGGGTGTATTTAGTAAAACTAGAGACAAACATCACCAGTGATGTTGCCCATAGCATCCAATCAGCAATAAGATTTGCACAGCCACCTACAAGTTAAGATCTGATTGGTTGCTATGGGAAACATCACCGGTGATGTTTGTCTCCAATGTCACAAAGATATGTCCCTTATTATTGTATACAGATGTCAAAACCTCCCATTTCAGATGTATACAAGTATCTTCTATATAGACATATCCAGAAAAGCTGGCATTTATACTTCTAACTTACTGCATTGTTTATAGGCAATGTAAAATCAAATAATTACACTAAAGGTGCAGGATCTATTATCCATCATTCTTGGGACCAGTAAAAGTACTGTTTTACAGGGTTAACAGGAATGGACTCTAGGGGGCTGATTTACTAAGACACGATTTCGAATCCGAATTGGAAAAATTCAGATTGGAAACGAACATTTTGCGACTTTTTCGTATTTTTTGCGATTTTTTCGGCGTCTTTACGATTTTTGCGTAAAAACGCGAGTTTTTCGGCGTCTTTACGATTTTTGCGTAAAAACGCGAGTTTTTCGTAGCCATTACGAAAGTTGCGCAAAGTCGCGATTTTTTCGTAGCGTTAACACTTGCGCGCAAAGTCGCGCCTTTTTCGTAGCGTTAAAATATAAAAGGCGCGACGTTTCGCGCAAGTTTTAACGCTACGAAAAAATCGTGACTTTGCGCAACTTTCGTAATGGCTACGAAAAACTCGCGTTTTTACGCAAAAATCGTAAAGACGCCGAAAAACTCGTGTTTTTACGCAAAAATCGTAAAGACGCCGAAAAAATCGCAAAAATACGAAAAAGTCGTAAAGACGCCGAAAAAAATCGCAAAATTACCGATCATTACGAAAAAAACGCAATCGGACACATTCGGCCCGTTTGTGGGTTAGTAAATGTGCCCCTAGGTAAGATAGCCTTCCTGTAATTATGAGCTTTCTGGATAACGGGTTTCCAGATAAGAGATCCCATACCTGTAAAACGGAACTAGTAGATTGTACCCTGCACCATTATTTGCTACCTGGTAAGAAAGGATTATTTGAATGAGCGGATGAAACTTGATGGGCACACAGAGGTGTTTCCACTGATTTCTTTTGCACTTTGTGCTAAATTTATGTAGTTTCCATGTTTAAAAGTGTAGCAGTTAATTTTAGCCTTTAATTTGAGCTTTATTCAGGAAAGACTTTTAGCTCTGATTTAGATCATCCCCATAATCTGCTATTGTTGGCACCATTGCAAATGACCATACTAATGAATAGTTTATATTCTAAAGAAATGAATAGCAATGTATTGTATGTAATTATGGCCCATTCATATCAGTTAAAAATGATATTCATGTGATACTATTATGAATGAATTCATTAGTTATACATTTATACATATAATTCTTCCCCCAGTTAGACACCATTGTTTTCTAGCAATTTAAAAGGCATGTCACACTCTGCTGGCACTGGCAAGAGAAATGGTCATCAATTTTGGATCAATTTTGCAATAATTTGGCCAATAAACTTTTAGTATGACATAAAGAATAATATTCTGAGACAAACTGCAGCTGGTCTTTATTTTTTATTATTGTTATTATTGTGTGTTTTTTAATTACTTCACCTTTTGTCCAGCAGCTCTCCAGTTTGGAATTTAGTAGCCATCTGGTTGCTAGGGTCCAAATTACCTTAGCAACCAGGTAGTGGTTTTAATGAGAGACCAGAATATGAATAGGACCTGAATAGAATGACAAGTTATAAAAAGTAACAATAATAATAATATTATAGCTTCACACAGCAATAGTTTTTGGTTGCTAGGGCAAGTGACCCCCAATTGAAAGCTGAAAAGAGTCAGAAGAAGAAGAAGGCAAATAATTTAAAAAAAATGAAAAAATAATGAAGTCCAATTGAAAAGTTGCTTAGAATTGGCCATTCTATAAAATACTAAAAGTTAACTTAAAGGTAAACTAACATATAGTTTATAATATGTAAACTACAAGTAACTATGAAAACCCAAGGGAATTAATTATTGTGCATAGAAAACCAATTGGAAGTATTAAAAGAGAATAAGCTGTGGGAAAATTGCATGAAAAAATTAAATAAAAGCATGAAAAATGATGCACTTTTAATACCTCCTATCAGAATAAAAAATTAATCACACTGGTCATTTACGAACAGCACTGGGGCCATTTATAAATGCACTTGTGTCAATACGGCATCTCCTGCTAAATTGTGCCTATTGCAGGTTCCGCCACCCTGAACATGGTGAAGTACTGGGCAAACCTTAAATGCACACTAGGCAGGACCACCCCCCTTGTCACCCCATTTGTGAATGAATTTCCCCAACCAACTTACAGAAGGGCAAAATGTACAGGGGGTAGTCAGGCAGAGGAGGAACATACCCAGCATCCCTCGATGGATGTACCCATGTGCCTCTTCTGCCTACTCTTAGTTCTGCCCTTTGTGAAGCAGTAATTCCAGGGTGTCCATAGCAGGTGCATCAATAGACTTCACCCACAAACATTACAAACTGTGACAATGTTAGCAGCAGATTGCATCTAATTTGGTACCAAGCGTTTGTGCAACTATGTTCCTTTTAAAGCGTTAGGTGCAGCTCCATTTGTGGCCACAATTACACTGGAATTAGGAGGTAGAAACAGCATTAAGGATAAAGAACTACAGCTTCCCCCATCATGTGATGCTTCTTACTGCAAATCACTGCCAGGGAAAGTCTCCCATTGAGTTGCTGGTTCTGGAAGAGAGAAAGTTTTCACATTGATTGTACATAACAAGAGCTCGGGGGATTTCAGGGAAGGGAGTGGTGCAAAGAAGAAAGAGGAAAGTAGGAGGGAGCTGCCTTCCAAAAAGTGACATACGAGGAATAATCGATCATCAAGAATAGAAGAGGCAGGAGCCAAGAAATCACACATGTGTAATGGAACACGGGGCTCTTTATGAGAAAGGCATGCTAAGCACAAAGCTGTGTCAGTGCATGTAACTTTGATGCCGTATTGGAAGAGGCAGAGAGGGGTTCACAAAGCCAAGAACATCTGCGCTCGTACTCTGGTATGGGGTACTACAATCCATTAGCAATCATCTTAACCCCCTCTGTACTCATGGGCCCCAATCCAACGAGCAAAAATGATCACGTTCACTCACATGGCGGGTGGCTAGCACTTGTTATCAAGCATTTGACGTAGCAACGCTGGAATGAAATTTGACCGTACAACAGAAATGGCCATATTTTAACCATTCATTCATGTTAATTTACTCACATTTTAAAATTTTACATTTATTACCTGGGTGATTAAACTTCTCGTTTGCATGGAAACACTGCAATATGTTAGATCAGTGATCCCCAACCAGTGGCTCAGAAGCAACATGCTCCTCGCCACCCCCTTTGATGTTGCTCCCAGTGGCCTCAAAGTAGGTGCCATTTTTACATTTCTGGCTTGGAGACAAGTTTTGGAAGCACAGAGATACAGTTTTACTCCAAGCAGAGCCTCCTGCAGGCTAGCAATCCACATGGGGCTACAAATAGCCAATTGCAACCCTTATTTGGCACCCCCAAAGAACTTTTTTCATGCTTGTGTGTCTAAACAACACTTTGTACATCTGAGTGTGGCTCACAAGGAAAAAAAATTGGGAATCCCATGGGAAATGTCCTGTTCTGCCGAACAGGAAGTAATGTGGGCAGAGATATTTATTTCCATAAGAATGTTCCACTTATCTATGAAAAGAGATATCTACATATGGGTTGATATGCAAAAAAAAGTCCTAAATTGCATACTTGAGGACAGGGACCTTCTTCCTCCAGAATCCTTTATTATATGGCGTTTAAACTTTTTAACTGTGAATATTTATTGTATTTATATATAGGAGAAATTGACATGCAAAGCAAAATGACAAGAATCAAATGTTTAGGATCCTGAGACTCTCCAGATACAATTCCCCATCAGTGTTTTACCTATATGGGCGGCACGGGCTTTGTCTGCACCAAGGCCTGCACCTGTTGGGGTATGCCGGGAGACCCATGGCACAGTGTCAGGAAGGCTAACGGAGCCCTGGGTGCTGGGGAGAGAAAGCAAACTCTGTGCAAATATTGCCCTGGGCCCATAACACTAACTCTCAGCTTCAAACAGCTGGGGGATTTGGGGAATTGAAGTTTCACATCCCAGCTTTAAATATATATCGGAAGACGTTTGGGGACTTTCAGTGTCCTCACTATGAGAATATGCAGAGACACTGCCGCCTAATACACCTACGGATTCATTAGCATCAACACTGAAACCGTCTGTTCTGCAGATATTAATAGCGGGCTCATTTTTATTTTTTTCATCATCTCCCCTGCCGTATTTGCATGATTAGGATCCTTGACATGCCTTCACACCTCACACTGAACGATAAAAGCTGGCACATTCCCCAAGGAAACACGCCGCCTTCGCTGACCCTATCTGCACAAATAAAATGTATGGGATTCTGTCGCCTGCGGCTGCAACATATATTTGTTATAGTGATTCATTTCACGCTGCTTTAGAGCTCCTTGCTGCCAAGCTGGGCTCAGTCACCTACAAACCTTGCTCTGTTTTGAATCTGAAACAGGCAGGTGTTCTAGTTAGCAGGACCCTTACAGCACTGCGGCCCCCTGTATCACTGGCTGCTTCTTCTGTAGCACAGAACTATGTGGTTAAATGAAGGGCGCTGGGGGTGTACATATCTACTCTTATTGGCAGTGTCCGACTGGCCCATCAGGATACCAGGAAAACTCCCGGTGGGCCAAGGTATTGGCGGGCCCTCTTACTTCTAACTATTTGGCCTGCTTCATGGTCATTCCTTGTTTTTGTATGGGAACAATGAAACTTGATAGATGGAAGAATAGAGTATAGTATGTAGAGAAAAGGGTATGGATAATAAACAGGTTGAGTGATGAAAGGTGGGTCCATGGCCCATGGTTTTCTGGTGAGCCCCTGCCATCTCAGTCCAACACTGCTTCTTGGCTATTATCACATCCACGCTATGCAGACAGTTTCATGTTATTTACTGAAATGTAGTTATCACCCAAGTTGTGCCAAAATTGCAATTTTACATAAAATAACACCAAGAATTGTATAAGGGCAAGATAATGTCAGATTTTTAAAGCGATACTGACTCGTTCTTATAAAATTCCATAGTATCATGTCAGTATTACTAAAGGGTTGCAGCACCTAAATATTCCTGGCCAACCAAAGCTTCCCCCAGCCCAGAGTCGAGACTCTGACAGAGTCTGGAGGAGACGCAACCCTTCCATAGGCTGGATCCCTGTTTTCATTTGTAATTAGCCTGTCCTAGACCATCACAACAGCGGAGGGGCCTTTAGCTGATACAGCTTTGTGGGGATTTGCTTTTTCACCCGAAAATGTTTGCTTACCTGCCCTAAAAAGTTGCTGTGTGTTTTGTTTGCTGAAAAAAATACACAGTAGGAAAGCCTGCAGGGCAATAACATGGCAGTACAGGTATGGGACCTGTTATATAGAATGCTCACAATCTAAGATTTACAGATAAGGGATTTTTCTGTAATATGGGTCTCCATACTGTAAGTCTACTAAAAAAATAATTTGAACATTACTTAAACCCAATAGGATTGTTTTGCATCCAATAAGGATTAATTATATCTTAGTTGGGATCAATTACAAGGTACGGTTTTACTATTACAGAGAAAAAGGAAATCATTTTTTAAAATATGAATTATTTGTTAGATATGGAGTCTGAAAAATGGGTTTCCGTATAACAGATCCTATACTTTATTAGAGTTTTGCAATACATTTGCAATACATCACCAGGAAAGAATGCAGTTTTATTGTGCCAGAAAAAAACCCAGCAACATCCCCATGAACTGGGGAAAACAAATTTTATATGTAGATGTATATATGTATGTATGTATAACTTTATTTATCAAGTGCTACAGGGATATGCAGCACTGAACACTCTTATAATATACACAATTACACACAGAAAGGACAAATGTTATAATAAATAAGTATAAATACAGAGATTAAGTGCCATGAGGTATGAGACACAGTAGGAAGGAGGTCCCTGTGGGGGTCTGAATAATGGGTTTCCGTATAACAGATCCTATACTGTATCAGAGTTTTGCAATACATTTTGTATCACCAGAAAAGAATGCAGTTTTATTGTGCCAGAAAACATCCCAGCAACATTTCCATGAACTGGGGAAAACAAATTTTATATGTAGATGTATATATGTATGTCTGTATAACTTTATTTATCAAGTGCTACAGGGATATGCAGCACTGTACACTCTTACAATATACACAATTACACACAGAAATGACAAATGTTATAATAAATAAGTATAAATACAGAGATTAAGTGCCATGAGGTATGAGACACAGTAGGAAGGAGGTCCCTGTCGGTCCCTGATGGAAAAATGCCCATTCACTCCAATACATTTGACACCAAAATAATAATAATAATAATAATAATAATAAATGCCTTTTGACTTCAATATATTTGAGGTGAAAAAAAAACCCATAAATAAAACAACCCCATTGACTCCAGTGCATTGGGTGACATTTTTCCCATTTCGCAATTTTTTCCACAGTTTCTGATATTAATTGACCATGCTCAAATGTAACGGAAGATAAATAAATTGCTTTTTTAATTATCTGTATAAACTAGTCGTTAGCATTATTGTTTGCAACGTCGGCAAAAAAAAAAGTTGGCAAGATTTATAGCGTGACCTTAATGAGTGTTAGAAAAAAGTCATTATTTACAGTCCCAAATATGTGCCATCTTCAAGGAGGTCTCAAAAGATGCCTTATGTGCAATTCAAATTTGAAATGTAATACCTTTCTAATGAGGACTATTACATTATACCATGGAGATTTAGGGGGTAGGAAATACAATTAGCATCATAATGTTTAATTTAATGCTTAATTTAATCACTTGTATCATTAAAATTCAGTCTTTATGCATACGATATAGTACTGCATATTTTTAGTGTGGGGATGTTATCTATAGGCAGGCTGAACTGCAGTCAACTACTCAAATAGCTATAAGGGCATTGGCAAAAAATACCGACATATATAATATTATACAGTCAACTGCTTTCTACCCATAAATCATTGTAATTGCCCTATGATTTAATCATTATTGTCATCATTTATTTATACAAAGCCAGCAAATTATGTCTGTTGTAACATATGCCATGCAATACACACACTTCTATCTATTGCCCCAGCTGTGTAACAAGCGAGCATAAATATTTAAAAAATTGCTTGTGGGGCCAATACTTACAGGAGGAAACCAATGGACGCACACATGGACAGCCCTTGATAAATGATGGCAGAGGCCCAGTTACTGCCATCCCAATCTTTTTAATATATTGACTAGGCTATACAGACTGTATTTTGATTAGCTAGGTGTACAAGGGAGTTTCTAGGACTGATATACTGTATATTATAAGTGCACTAATATGAACACAACCTAGTAGGTCTAGTATAGGCAAAATAAAGAAGAAAAATATTTGATTGCCTGGTATATGTTTTGCAGTAATACTTAACAACCAAGTGGGTGCAGCGACTATAATAAAATTATGTTTGATTGGTTGCTGTAGGTTAGTGCATTAACCCTTAAGGCAATGGCACATGGTACATTTGTCACCTGCTCTTAATCTCAGAAAATTCTTTTGTATTGGTGTCAGTGGCAATCCCTGCTGGTAAAACATCTGCATTGCCCGGCAAAATTGTCGAGCAGGACCATGCACACTGTAACCTGGCATCCAGTGCACATGACATGATCCGGATTGGCAAATGCCTGGGCACCAGATATCCCACAGCCAGATAGCTTTGCTGCCAACCTCACTGCTCTGTTCTGGATTGTTGGACCCAGAATGGGGAAAGCAAGAATTTGTGCAGGAGAGCCACTGTGTCAGAAGAGGTATGGTGGGTGTTGAGGTATTTTAAATGTGGGATTGTCTAGTATCCTCATGGTTACTATAAGCCCACTGCTACTATATGCAAAATCTCTGCCAAGTATAGCTGCTATCCCACAGCCACAGTCCCTTCCCAGAGGCTATTATCCCCCCACTGTTACTATAGGCACCATCTCTCCCTACTATACCTGCTATCCCACAGCCACAGTCCCTTCCCAGAGGCTATTATCCCACTGCCACTATAGGCACCATCTCTCCCTACTATACCTGCTATCCCACAGCCACAGTCCCTTCCCAGAGGCTATTATCCCCCCACTGTTACTATAGGCACCATCTCTCCCTACTATACCTGCTATCCCACAGCCCCAGTCCCTTCCCAGACGCTATTATCCCCCCACTGCTACTATAGCACCATCTCTCCCTACTATACCTGCTATCCCACAGCCCCAGTCCCTTCCCAGACGCTATTATCCCCCCACTGCTACTATAGCACCATCTCTCCCTACTATACCTGCTATCCCACAGCCCCAGTCCCTTCCCAGAGGCTATTATCCCCCCACTGCTACTATAGCACCATCTCTCCCTACTATACCTGCTATCCCACAGCCCCAGTCCCTTCCCAGACGCTATTATCCCCCCACTGCTACTATAGCACCATCTCTCCCTACTATACCTGCTATCCCACAGCCCCAGTCCCTTCCCAGAGGCTATTATCCCCCCACTGCTACTATAGCACCATCTCTCCCTACTATACCTGCTATCCCACAGCCCCAGTCCCTTCCCAGACGCTATTATCCCCCCACTGCTACTATAGCACCATCTCTCCCTACTATACCTGCTATCCCACAGCCACAGTCCCTTCCCAGAGGCTATTATCCCCCCACTGTTACTATAGGCACCATCTCTCCCTACTATACCTGCTATCCCACAGCCCCAGTCCCTTCCCAGACGCTATTATCCCCCCACTGCTACTATAGGCATCATCTCTCAGCAAAAAGTAGATAGACAGAGACAAGCATACATAAATGGATAGTGAGACTGTACATGAGTAATATGGAATTCAGTGTTTGGTTAGTGCTAGCATTAGCATGAAATATCGCTACCCTTGCAGAGACTAACTCACTCATTTACTGAATTTAATCTCCTTTGGTCTAAGATGGTATAAGACAAAATGATGCATTCCGAGTTCTCTCATTAATATGGACAGTACTTATTGTTGGTTGATGTCACACAGAATAGCAAATTTAGGAGTCTATTCCAGTATTCGGAGCAGCTAATTGGACTGTAGTTGTGCTTGTTACGGTCTCGTTGGGAGACTGAATAATTTTGTGGCTCATTACGAAGCATTTTTAGTCACTGAACTTGGCCTCACTGGTTTATTTCCAGCATCAATATAGCCTCGTAACGTGGAATTAAATCTGTGTAATTGAAGACAGAACAATTTCACTGAAATGTATTTTCTGGTCCAGAAACCCCAAACACCATTTATTTGTGCCCATGAACCTTGTAAGATATGATGAATCTAGAGCTTGCTAATTATCCTTACTTGTTCAAAGCCAGATACTTAAAATGGATTTTAATTATGAGAAATGTGTATTTATAGCCATAGTCTTTGTAGAAGTTCCTCATGCCTGTTCTTTTGGGAGAATTAATATCTATGGAAAACTATGGAGGGAGAGGTATGGAAACCTTGGGTACCTTTTAGTCATGTAATTCTCATCTTGAAAGAACTGAATCTGACAAGCACCCTATTGCCTCTACTATAATGACATGATATTTACTGCATATATGTTGTGTTTTATTGGGAAATGCTTTACATTAGCCATTGTAGAGGTTGAGCGGAGCCATCTTTATCCCCTGTATTATTCAAAATTTGTAGGTAATCTGTATGTTTGATGTATACACTATTTTGTGCTCAAAATGTTGGATAAAACTTCTGTTTCTTACAAGAAGTCCCAGCGAGTGCAGTTCTCCCTCTCCCTCTCTCTCACACAGAGACAAGAGATCCTCTGCACCCATTATCAATATATAATACACAAGAGCCATAATGTTATCCTTATATCCTTATAAACGGTGCTTAGTGATGTCATCAGTTTTAATCAGTGCTTAGTGATACTCGCTAAATATGTGTATTAAAACAAATAAAATACCCCCTGTTGGAAAGTATGAGGATATTATAAGTCACTGAGGAGTTTCATAGCCTGTAAGCACTCAGCCTTTTATATGGTCAAGGAACAACTCGGTGACTTATAATTTTACAAAACGTAATTCACTATTATAGGGCATTAAGATATTCTATGCATTAAACTACTAGGAAATGCCCTTCCCCTTAAACAAAACAGGAATTGTTTGTCCATATATTGCAATGTATTCAAGCTGGCCAACTGCGTCAAAGTCATCCCCAGTCTGGCCAGTCCTACACTCAATTTATTGTCATTCATGAAGAATTCTACTGCTTCATTATGCATTTTACACAGGGACTGGGTTTTACCTGCATCTTGCTTGCTTTCAAGTTTAAAACTCCCAATGGGTTGCCTTTTTTATTGGCTTCAATGGGATCACCTGACTGTAGCTGGGAAGGGTGGGAGCTTCAACATGGAGCTGGCCACTGCTTCTGTATAAACTATAGCAACAAATGGAAAGTTGTACTCACCAACACATTTTTAAACCATTAGATAAAAGTGCAATGAAGCTGCAACCTCAAAATTGATACAGGCAAGAGGCATTCTGTGCATTAAGCTACTAAACAATACCCTCTCCTCAAAACCAAAACCTGTAAAAAGATTTATTATAAATCAGTACTTTTATACTCAGTACTATTATAATCAGTACTTGGGCATGTCACTGCACCCCCAGGTTAAAATATAAAGATAGCAGTCTAAAGTCCATGTCCTTCATAAAACACTCAGGAGGAATGCAGTCCTCATACTTGTACATAAGGTGACAAAGCCCCTTATACCTTCTTATATCCTTTTATAAAAAATAACACTTAAACAATATTCTTCTGCATTTTGAAGCAAAAAAAACAAACAAGGTTTCTGTATAATGGAACCCAAGCTTTGGTTTCACATTAAGTATTGTATTTTAGAAGATCATGATGAGCCACCTTAAAGTGCATTGGTTCCAATAAGAACGTTAATGTCAGACAACTGAAAGATGTTGAAACAGGCTGAACAACTTATTTTAAAAATGATGGTACAACCTTCATATAACCCCTTGCCCCCCAAAAATCAAATACCTCAGTGTATCAATGACATTATTACACTATCCCTCCTACTTATAAGAAAGGTCCTATTCAAATTCTGGATGCAATGAACCAGAAAGCATGCCAATGGGCACTAAACACATTTACTGAACATTTGTTGTGGTTATACTGCTATTGTAGCAATACATGGGTGGGTTTATATGGAGAACATTAAGTGAGGCCATCCCATAATTTAATAATATAGATGTTTCCCATAATTTAAAACAGGCAGCTATCTTACTTATTTTAGCAGATTTAATACAATGGCATTCAAATATAATAGTAGGTATTAGGTTAGGAATTCTGCCTATGCCATTCATAAAACTTAATGACAATTAGCAGCATGTGACAATTTGCTTGTTGCTCCTACCCGAGACTATGGAAGTCCTGCACCGTTACCAGGGGTAAGTACAGGGCTTTCTTTGCATCTTTCACCTAATAAGCAGTCCATGTAAATGAAAGTGTACACCTATCCTGCCTGCATGCTGCCCCTTCCCTCTCAGGCAGGGTCTTCCACACTTGTACTGTACCCATTTCTTTTTATCCATTATAAAAACTAAGTGGATAAACTTTACGAGCACAATAAAAAAGTGAAGCACATAAAACTAAAGAAGTCAAGGAGCAACAATACAGGGAGTAAAGGTGGCCATACACATAGCAACAATGATCTTTTGGGGGACCATTGGATGCACAAAAGATCGTTCCCACCCTCCACTGACATTCAGGGATGAATCGTCAGATATGGAGGTAGAAACAAAGTCTACCTCCACCTGCTGATTCAACCCTAAAGCCCAAGCCCCTTAACTTGGTTGATCAATGAGACGCCCATTATCCGCAGCATTTGTGGTATAGGTTGCCTCTTCGAGCCGCCATACATGCACCGAATATTATATGAAACAAGGTTTCGTAAGATAATATCAGTGCGTGTATGGCTTAAAAGTCAGGTAGGGAAGAAAGATACAATAAAAAAACATATAAGGAAATGGTAAGGAAAACAAGTAAAGATTGCCTTTGTGGCCTGGCAATCTGTAGCCCTATATTAGTAGCCCTATATTTCCACATATTTGTTCTTAATTCTTAAGGGTGACAACTCAAGGGCTACTAGTATCAGCTTCTTTTTACAAAGCCCCAGAAAATACCCTGCCATAGACAATACTGCGAATTGCCTCTGCTAAAACACACGTAGAGACAATTATCAATAAATGATCAGCATTGTATTTTTTACTAGTCACGACAAGTAACTGCTGCTAGTAGCTCCATGTGTCTTCACCCTAAACGAAAGAGGGGAAGCAGCTATATGGTTAGTCAGATGAGTAAACAGTAGGTAGGGCTGTAATGTACCCATCAAATATTTTCAAAGCACCCAACTCCAAAACCTTTAACTTTTTCATAAACAGACATAAATTTGCACAATAATCATGACTTCCCAACAGTTCCACTTACCCTCCCAGACCAATATCCACATGATATGGTGTTTCTATTGCTGCACCCCTGGTACATATTACATTTCTGTGGGCTCCATGATGTCCTCCAGGTGACAGATGACAATGAAATATCATTAAATTGTTGCTTTTTAGCTTGGCTTTACCTCACAAAAAGTGCCCATATTTTACTTACACAAATCATAGTGTTTACCTAAACCCATAACTGGTCAGTATGACAGGACATTAAAGTAACGAAAGGTACGTGCCTTATGCTCTGTATAGAAGGAAAGTGTGTAGAGCATGTATTCCCTTCCCTGTGTGCTAAAAGGGAGAGCTTTGGCAGCCCCTCTTGTCATTAATATGGGAAGGCGGTGACAGCTATGTGTTTGTAAGCGTCACAATAGAATGTGAGGCACATGTTTCTCCAGTCTTTGTATTATCGCCAGGTTTAGTGCCCCCTGATTTCTGCTTTGTTCTGACTTCATTTTAGGGGGCCACTTATATTCAGATAAACAACTAAATGTGTAGCTACACACATACCCGCATTAATTTCAGCAAAAAGATGAAAGAAAAAGAAAACAATTTGTTGTTAGATGTGAGAGGCGAGGAGAGCGAATACCCTCAAGCTCTAAATACACGGCATCAGCTTTCAGAATAAAATCCATATAAACACTCATTCTGGCGCGTATCCCAGGGTCTACTGAGAGAAAGAAAAGAATCCTATATTAAACAATTACAATGAATGAAATGGCTCGGAATGTTTTCTTTATGCAGAAGGCTTTGTTTTCCTACTCGAGACGTGTTTTCGATTACGCCAGTTTCCGTGCACCCATATCATGTTTTCGAAACCATTTATTTTTATGGCATTTTTTGCTGTTATTACTGGATTTTTTGGGGTGACCTGTCATATATACTGTCTGCAACAAGATTGGGAGCACATTTAGGAGGACTTTTCTCCTACCCTGTAGAAAGGCATCCATCAAAAGGTTTTCTACTGCCAATAAATTGGTCTTGCACCCTTCCATCTTGTTGAAAGTAAATCCTCACCATGCAGGAAAAAAATGCAGAATAAATGCAGTAAAGAAACATGATATAATTCCATATCCCTACGCTCAATTTCCAAGAGTGGAGCTCTTCCAAATGGTGTCCGAGTACAAATGAATTGTTCCTTACTTAATCTGTAATCATGCCATTTTGCTCAAAGATTTTCCATGCACATTTTTTTTTTAAGTTGAGGGTATTAAAGGGTATAGCTGTATAATATCATACACAATTCTCACCATAGTAAGTGTGCTTTCAAAGACTTTCTAGCTAACATATAGTTATACAATTGACTTACTTAGTAGATAGTAAAATGTGAGCTTTTAGGACAACATGGATCCCTCCTTTGGGCATATAATAATACCAATAATACCATGTCTGAAGTTTTCCTTGAACGCCTGTTTTGACCTATTGCTAACATGGTACAAAACTCTGCTATTAATGTATAGTTGCTATCCATGTTTTATGATCTATAACTTGGAGTCAGAAAGGATTTTTTCCCCCCTCTGTGGCAAATTAGAGAGGCTTCAGATGGGTTTTTTTTTGCCTTACTCTTGATCAACTAGTAGTTAGGCAGGTTATATATATGCATTAAGGTTGAACTTGATGGACGTGTGTCTTTTTTCAGCCTAACTTACAATGTTACTATGTGAGGCCACCTTCTTCTGACAGAAACAAATGAAATTCTTGAAATGCCGGAGTGAACCCCTTTTTCCATATCTATGACTCCTGACATAATAGATTATAATAGAGTGGTGATTCCAAAAGACTTAAGCACTAGTTTAATTGATAAGAATAAGCGTTCTAGTTGTTATAGGTACACATTTAGCAAAAGTAATATCTTCAGATACCTGTAACCCTAACCTGACAATGTTCCAAATAGTTGAGGCTGGGGGTGTGACAGTAATTAGCATGTGAGCCCTGATCAATAAAGAACTGCACCATCAGTAAAAATGAAAAATGTTGATGTTTTGACATTGATATAACAATAATAAAGTTCATATTCCTGCCATTACCCCACCTCAATTACTTTTTAAAAAAATAAGTCAACCTTTTGAATCTGGACTACAAGGCTTACACTCAAAGCTACTGTTGTGTGACTGATACATCGTAGGCTATAGAACTGCCTGTTCATAGACCCAACAAGCTCTGTGTAATTAAGAAGAGGCAGACCATTCATTCCCCCCCCCCCCAACCCCAGTTCTCTGGTCAAGAACACTATATACAGGGAAAATGGTTGTTCTCCTCATGCTTGCACTGGTTAAGTTAATCAATATAAAGGCATCACCTACTTTATATTTTCCTGTTTAGATTTATGGCCAATGTGATGCTACAATGCATTGATGCTTGATTTTCCAGTCACCCTCTAAAACATGCAAGTTAATTGGCTCCTAATTCCCCTACTGTATATGAATGTGATAGGGACTTAGATTGTAAGCTCCACTGGGCCAGGGATTGATGTGAATGATGTATAATATCTGAAAAAATGTTGTGGAATTTGTCAGGACTATATAAATAAATATTAATAACCAAATCACTTGTGAGGTTTGTAGCAAATTAATATGGGTTATGGAAGTACTGACTCTTACCTATTTTACACTATAGCAGCGCATACCCTCTTGTTTGATATAATTATTGATGTTCCAGATGTGACGGTTGTGCAAGGAGACAGCACTTCTGTTTGTTCAGTGGATCCCACACCCATTTGTCATTATCAGTTCTCACCTCAACGTAATCCAGAATTTCATTTACTTCCATCTTACCCATACATCACCATTATTAGATTTCCATCAGCTGAATGTCACCTTGGAGTAATATATTTCAATATTTTATCCTTGGACAATGTTTAAATATTGCCTGTATATTATTTAGACACCATTTGCGCTACTGTGTCTTTTCTATATATATATATTTATATATTTTTCAAAAGCTTTTCAAGCAATTTTTAGGCCTATTTCTATATTTTAGCCACTGACTATTGTCTTAGTGACGGTGACTCTAGTAAAATTGCACTGAAACAGTATTACAGTTCTAAATAAAAAATTAAGTTTATTTGTAAAACTGCATCCAATACTACAATGT
This sequence comes from Xenopus tropicalis, assembly GCF_000004195.4. NCBI lineage: Eukaryota > Metazoa > Chordata > Amphibia > Anura > Pipidae > Xenopus > Xenopus tropicalis. The sequence goes on along the minus strand of NC_030684.2, from coordinate 42,551,100 downwards.
GGGCATTTCTTATTTGTATTTACTTTACTGTATGTATATATATATATATATATATATATATATATATATATATATATAGCCCCATAGATGTATGCCGTGCTTTACAAGGTGAAACACAACCAGGGTTATGGTTATTAGGGCTCTGGTACAAGGGGAGATTAATCGCCCGCGACAAATCTCCCTTGTTGCGGGCGACTAATCTCCCCAATATGACATCCCACTGGTGAAAATGTAAATCACTGGTGGGATGGCATACGCGGTGGCGCGATCTCCGAAGTTGCCTCTCAAGGCGACTTCGGCAATTTCCGCAGATTAACTTTCAGCACACAGTTCAGATAATGACAATAGTTCTGAATTTTTTTTTTCATTTTATCTTTGGACTTATGTTCCTTTTCCTGAGCCTGTATTGGCCAATTCCACTTTATGTTTGTGGAAACATTTAATACTTGGCCAATAAACTGACATATCATCCTGTGTGTACCAAGATGGAGAAAAGGGATGAACATGTTCTAGGGTTGTATTTCCCACAGCTGCTATTGCTTTCAGGTGCCTGTACAGATTTCAGATAAGCAACATGTAAATGCAGGTAAACTAGGGAAGTCACTACTGATATTATTAATGTCACCCAGGCAACAGACCGTATACCGAAAGATCATTTATCAGGCGGCAACGTTTTTTTTTTTTTCATACCCAAGGCATGATCCCATTATAGGGGAATTACTCTTTAATTGATGCATAATTATTTCCTTTACAGATAATTAACCTATTGACTGTGTACACAGCAGCATCTGCATTCAATCACATGTAACTCCCACCAAGTGTCACCAGCGAGGACATTAATTTTATGTAACATACTTCACACTTACATCAATCACAGGACTGGCGAGGCGTCCTTAGGGAGATGCAGCTGGGGAGAGAAAGGAAGCGGAAGGGTTGATGAAACTGGGAAGGACATAAAAAAAGCAGGGGATATATAGATCTATATTTATCGACCTGTGTCTTGTGAACAACTTTGACTTTGATTTGTTTCAAAGACTGAAAATATGGAGCCAGGCAGGAAAGTCCTAAGTGGTTGAGGGAACCTGGGCAAGTGATACAGTACTGGACGCCAATCTTGATAGAGAAGTCAATAAGTATGGAGCACTCATACACCCCTGACTGCCTCATATTTCTTCAGGAGTGTTAATTAAAGTAGAACTAAAGCTTAACAAGGAAGGACTGAAATGCTACACATTATGTTTAAGCTTTTGTACCAACCCAAGGCAACCACAGCTGTTTGGCAATTAAGATCTTTGCTTCCAAAAGTGAGCAGCTCTTATTCTTCTCTTCTTCTTCTTTTCTGCTGATTCCCAGCACATGCTCTGTGCTGCTGTTGGTTACCTCATCTAAGGGACCAATGCTCAATATATTGTACGTATATATATATATATATATATTTATATATAAAATATAAAATTCATAGGACAAGTCACAATTAGTAATTAATTCTGATTCTCATTACATGACAGTGATTTGCATCAGAATGTAATTTTCAGCCCTGCGGCTGTGCAGGCAAACCTCATTTTCTGCTTGATGATGTATGACGACGAGTACCCCTAAGCCTAACTACTCACAGCACACTGAGCATGTACAGTTTCACTGACACTAACAAAATCCAAGATGGTGAGCTAAGCTCTTGTGACAATGAAGGTCTTTATCATGACTGTTATAAAGATGCTGAACCTTTAGGCTGGTACAGTAAGTTCAGTATATAAAATATGGCATTTCTAGCCATATTAGTTTTAAGGATTTATTTTTCCTCTCTAAAAGGTTAATGATTAGAAAATATACACAGGAGTAAATATACACAGGAGTAAAATAACAAGGGGTTCCAGGGTTGCACCAGGCTCACCATGGGCACAAGAAAATCAATATTTCAGAAAACTGCAGTTTTCAACCTGGAAAGAACCAATTACAAAGCCACTAAGGCTATTTTTCAAGTTAGCAGAGCATATGTAAAAAGACTATTCTAAACTTTTCATTCTCCACGCCTATAAACCTTTAACTATATTCAATGAATTGTGATTGTCATTTATAGATGTTCCCAGGAAGGGGAATTACAGCATAGTCTGGTCCAGCCCTGGGTGGAATTCATTGTTATACCTGCTCACTCATATAGTATAGACACAAGACTCCTGTAGCACCCAATAGTGAAGACTACTCACATAAAACATAATAGGGCTACAGGTTGCCTGGAATCAGTCATCATAGAATATTAGAATATAGGTGGACACATTCTCCCATAAAAGGCATCACAACAATGCTCCAGAAGCAGCACAACTGACAGAAAATGCCATTGAGTAGACATGTATTAGAAAGTATAACCTGACATTTAATAGAGCAGGTCCCATTGTATCTCCTCATCCATGGCTGTTACAAACAGCTTTCTCTGATGCTGAGGAGCGTTGTTCCAAGAATGCCCCATTTGGTTCCCATGATTTTCACACATCTTACATTGTTAGGCTGCTCGTTAATTCCTCTACGTGCTCCCCAGAGGCTCTTAACTTCCTTCTTTGAAATGACTTTGCAGCGTGATGATGAGAGCAATCAAGAGCAATCAGACTTAATGAAGATATTAACCAGACCAGAGCGAGAGAAGCTCCCTCGGGAATCACCACGGAAACCTTTGAGGAGCATCAGGAAAGAGAATCAGGAATTAGCTGTAATAATATTACAATAATTATCTCCCTACAAATAGAAAATTTCCATCCCCTTAGCACTTTGTAGACTTTATTTTAGCTGCTACTTTCATGACCTGAAAGTTCAAAGCACGTGAACATAACAATGTGATTTGCCCATGTTAATGGGTCATTAAAATCCTTTCTTGATAGTAACTCATTGTGTTCCAAGAGTCTTGAAAAGGAAAAGGCATTAAGGGAAATTGATTATACCTAGAAATCTAAAGCCCATTTATGATTACCCTGGATGCAAGAGTACTAAGGGGTGCTAGTGAGCTGGCTGCTCAATACAGCACCAGAACAAACAGAAATTGCCTAGAAAAGAATGTATGCATATAATACCCCAGGTTACTACATGACTTTATGTCCCCTTTACTTGAGCATGAAAAGAACCCGGTGCCTCTGCTATGCTTTTTTTCTTCTTCCTTCTCTCGTGTTTTATGAAATTTGGCCACTGATGGCCACTGTCTCATTGTGGAGGAGATAACCTCACCAGAGCAATCATGGCTGCTCCCTCTGACATAATCACAACATTTCTTGCTAAACATGGCAGATTAATCTACGGCTAGGGTAACTCCACCCAAAGACAACTTGATCTTTTTGAAAAGAAAACATAATTTCAAACAACTTAGCAATATACATAAATATATACACAAATACACAAATTCATACACAAAAATTTGCTGCATCTTCAAGCTTTTTAATACAATATTATAGTTTGGAACAGTTCCCTAAACCTAGTCCCCTGTTCTCCCGCTGATCTGACTGACTACTTTGAGACTCAAAAAAAATGTAACAGTAGTTGACTGTCCTTAGCCTGCCCTCAGCCTGCATCCTCCCAATGCTACAATCCCCTGCACACGTGATGTCAATAAGGAAAGGAACGTCACAGTGCAATGCATTGTGGGTTATGTAGTTCCTGCATGCTGTCTGCAAGCGGTGGAGAAGTTGTTACAATTTGTAACATCAACATTTTAGTCCCTCCTCCCCTGCAGAAAGAGAACTGTTCTGCAGCTGGATTTCAGCATATAACAACTATATTTATTTATACAGATTACGGTTTTATATATATATATATATCTATATAGGGGGGTGTCTGTGTTGTGTGGGGCTCTTTCGGAAGCCAAAGTTCCCCTTTAAATATAAACCTATCCAAGATAAGACATCCCTTTTATATTCAGTGAACGTGAAAAGAAACACCCTCATACCATACTGTAAAATGTATTTAAATAAAACCTCTGTATAATAGGACATATTTTTCCCTTAAAGGAAGCTTTGAGAACATTCAGTGTTCACAGTAACTACTTTTTTTCAGCTCTACATCAATATATGACATGAACGCACAAAAGCCTGCAGATGCTGTCATGCTAACTATGGTTGGAAGATGGTTAAAATCCACACAGCGCGCACAATTACCCAGAATTACACTTTTATCTTTAAAATAGATGAGGAGGAGTTGGATGGGGATGACAGTAGTCGAAGCAACCTGCCTTTCCTGCCATTGTTGCTATATAAAGTTTATCTGCAGAGCTTGATTGCATCTTATCACAACAAGCAATGCGCTGAGAGCTCTGTATGCCCCTTTCATCATACGACCTCCCTGCCATTTCACTCAGGAACTAATTGCCTTGAATGAGTCACTGGCACAACATCCTCTGTAAGCGACTCCTATTGTGGATTTAACCCCTCTGCCAAGGTGCAGCTTCCTTTGGAGTAAAATGGCTGGGGACAGGAGAGGTGGCTTCCTCTGAAGAGGGTACAGATCATTTAAGACTGTAAGATATGACAGCACAATTACAGTTACAATAAAACCCAGGCAATGCAGAAATAGCTAGCACTTTTATTATTGTGATATTACATCCATAGCTTCCAACAGCATCAGACTGGGATGTCCATGACCCACTGGGGCTGCCACCTCAGGGGCCCACCACTACAGTCACAAGCCCCTGTGCATGGCAAACCCAACATCACCTCCCCCTGTCCCTATGCACCCCGTACCTTTTACTTCTTTCTTACACCATATCAGGGATGGGGGATGGCAGCGCCCACTGGTACTGGCAGGGAGTGAGCCTGGGTCAGCGGGGCCCACTGGATCTTTTCCCATTGCTTCACTTGAGTTTTTTCCCAGTGTCCTGCCAGCCCAGTTCGACTTCCAACTTCCGAGGAACAATTAAATGTTTCACAAACAGACTATAAGAAACAGTGGGTAGTGCTAGTTTTAAAGGGCATTGGCCCCAGGATCGTAGCTTCCTGGGGGAGATGCTTCTAGATAAAACCAAAAGATAAAAGAACAAAGAAGATTTTTTTAGTGATTATTGTTAAACACCGAGCATGTCAGACCTACATTTCCTAAGCTGCAGTTAAACTGCAGCTTTTTGAGGGTGCAAGTTGGACATCCCTGACTTTTTAGTTTTTTCCTCTCATATGGCATTCCCAGCATTACTGCTGTAACAGGAGGTCTTTCTTTGGAAGATTCCGGGGGTAAGGGGTTTACATCTGCATTAATCCTTTGATCAACACACAATTCTCTTCTGACATGTTACTTGGGGATCTGTAGATCTAGGAGAGCTGTTGTTTACTATGGAGGCTGTACCCACAGGTGGACAGGACATGGTAGACCAGATTTCTTGCACTGAAAGTTCGGTTTGGGGACCCATCCAGCCCTGACACCTCTGCTTTGTGCCATTTCACCCCAGTGTCAATTGTATGGAGTATATCACTGCCTCTAATGACTATGACTGGAATTAATAATCATTCCCTCACTGACGACATAAATTAAGTTGCCATTAGAATCACTGCTGATCGGCTTTTCTCTCTGTCTGAACAAGAAAAATGGGAAGGAGTTCTTACATGCTTTTCTATGTTTTCCTTGGAAATACTTATATCCTATAAGACCATTTAATGGCTAGCCAGGTAAGCAGAATTACTTAAGACGCTAAACATGAGTTCAAAATTGGGGGGGGGGGGATAAAACTGAAGATATTATCACTATTTTTTATCCAGCATGCTGTATGTATGTGTCAGAATGCCATCTGACTGCACAGTTTGTATACTTTTGTTGTGTTGGTGTCAAAAAGAAGAGTAGGGGTATGCTAAAGCATTCCTTAAGTAGAATATTTTATTTTGTTCAAGTTTAGTATACATTTAAAAATTCACTCTTTTATTGTGCTGCGTGTTGTGCGAAATCAGATTGATCTGCTAGTCTGGGCCCTGGGTAAATGATTGCGTCATAATGCTGGTCTATGCAGATTCATCAGAAGTGGAACACATCAACAAGCCAATGTAGTCCTCACCCAATAGGATTTTCTAACTTGCCTTCTAGATACCCATAAAGCTGGCCATACACGTACTGATAAGATCATACGAAACCTAATTTTGTACAAATTCGGTACAGATAATTTTCATACATGGCGATCGGTGGTTTAGTCGATCAGACAGGTTGGAAAACTCTGGTTGTCTAACAAAAAAATCTGTGCATGTTACATAGTTTTTTTATATAGGATTAAAAAAAGACCAGAGTCCATAAAGTTCAACCCTTCCAAGTAAACCCAGCACACACAAATCTATACTGACCTATCTATACACTCACATACAGACCCATACTGACCTATCTATCCACTCACATACAGACCCATACTGACCTATCTATACACTCACATACAGACCCATACTGACCTATCTATACACTCACATACAGACCCACACTGACCTATATATCCACTCACATACAGGCCTATACTGACCTATCTATACACTCACATACAGACCTATACTGACCTATCTATACACTCACATACAGACCCACACTGACCTATCTATCCACTCACATACAGACCTATACTGACCTATCTATACACTCACATACAGACCCACACTGACCTATCTATCCACTCACATACAGACCTATACTGACCTATCTATACACTCACATACAGACCCACACTGACCTATCTATCCACTCACATACAGACCCATACTGACCTATCTATCCACTCACATACATACCCATACTGACCTATCTATCCACTCACATACAAACCCATACTGACCTATCTATACACTCACATACAGACCTATACTGACCTATCTATATACTCACATACAGACCCATACTGACCTATCTATATACTCACATACAGACCCATACTGACCTATCTATCCACTCACATACAGACCCATACTGACCTATCTATATACTCACATACAGACCCATACTGACCTATCTATACACTCACATACAGACCCATACTGACCTATCTATCCACTCACATACAGACCCATACTGACCTATCTATCCACTCACATACAGACCCACACTGACCTATCTATACACTCACATACAGACCCATACTGACCTATCTATACACTCACATACAGACCCATACTGACCTATCTATACACTCACATACAGACCCATACTGACCTATCTATACACTCCCACACAAACCTATACTGACCTATCTATACACTCACATTCATAAACTATATATACAAATATTAAATCTAACTGTAGATATTAGTATCACAATAGCCTTGGATACTATGCTTTTATTGTGTATCTGACGATATCCTTGGGGGACCTAAACTTTACAAAGTTATTATTATTGTTATTATTAACATTTATTTATAAAGCACCAACATATTCCGCAGCGCAGTACAATAAGTGGGTTTCATACATTGGACATACAGAGTAACATATAATGCAACCAATAATCGATACAAGAGGTGAAGAGAGCTCTGCCCAAAAGAGCTTACAATCTACAAAGTTACTGTTGTACAATTGGTGTCAGCCAACTATTTCATGTTCAGAACATCCTCAGATTTGTATTTTAATGGCTTTATCCTACAATTTCAGTCTGAATGTTTTGCATCATTGCTTTTAAACGTACAACCGATATCTGAAGGTTCATCGAAGAAGACTAAAATCTGAAGGTGTATGCCCAGTTGGACAGGCATTTGAGAAAGAACCATACATGGACCAATAAGCTGCCAAATCTATATCAGACCCTGTATGGTTTATTTTATAGTAGTATACCCAGCCTAGAAGAACAGTATTTGGAGGGCTGAACCATGTAAATAGGGTTGAATAAAGAAGGGATAGTGGGCTACAGACCATAGAAAGGGGAACAGCAGACCTAGGCCCCAATTCCAATAGTTTATATTTATATTATATGCTATATGTTGATGTAACATTGTATTGAGACTTCATGAGCTACATCATGCAGTTTCATTTTTGAAAATAACTGGATTTTATGAGAGACTGGTTCTCTGGGTGTGAAGAGCTTTGCACAACCAATTTTGATCCTTGATAACCCCTTCCATATTTGTTTTACTAAAATGCCAACCAGATGCCAGTCCATCAACACTTAAGTAATTTTACAGCTATAAAAAAGCAAATGATCTTAAAGCATGTGTTTAATATTATTATTATTATAACTTGTGAATTTCCTGTCATTGCTGAATTTCAAGCAACAGCTTCTGGCTCGGAGCTATCTCTTCCTGTGCAGCTCCTAGGGGGCAGATATGAAAGGTGTTACTTTAATCAGCTTTTTATTCTACCCAAGGTCACTCTACTATGGTGTTAACATGGACACCGGCTTTTATTGGCCCCTTTGATGTGACCATGGGTTTGTTAGGCCCAAGACACACGCACTTATGAATGAGACTGGAGATAAAACGTGCAGATATTCTGGTGTCCCTGTTTGACTTTCTACAGTAAATATTGTGCAATAAAAATGCTCAGTCAAAATCTGCCCTTCTATAATTTGGCTTGACACTCTCAATTGTTTTACAGTTATATTTATAGCCTGGTGCATCTGGATCGATACACATGCGCCAAAGTCAGTTTATTTTAATTACATAACAAATTTCAGAGGGAACAGAGTAAATTCAGCAGGAGTGAACTCTCCAACAAATCTGCTGAACATTGAGCGGGTAGTTCGGCCATCTGACCTATTCAAATGATGATTTCTTGGTTTTCTGAATGGAGAGGCCTTACAGTCTTAAAGGGGCAATCTACTTGATCAAATATGAATTTGGAAAAGCATACATTGTAGTAAAACATGATAATCAGAAGCCATGGGGCCTCGTATGACTATATTAGCTGGGCCCTCCCCTAAGGGGACCCAGTCATTAACACCTGGACCCCTAGGCAAAGTTCTGACCCAGGCAGGCCTGATCCACCCATTCATGGCTCATTATGTTGAAGCCCTGACCTCACTCCAACCAAACCTTTTTGAATCCCACCCACAAGCCCCATCCCCTCCGTGAAGCACAAATCACACTTTTATGTCTTTTGGGTATCCCTCTGTCATTTGTCCCCCAACTGCAGTACCCAATGTGCCCAATGATGGAAATCCTGCTTGCTTATACAAATGCAGATAAATGTATATATGCAGATAAATATGCTGTTTCTTGCAGAATAATCTGTGGCAATGGTTGTCACACTTTATCTATTCAGTCCAGCCTTTGGTCAGGCACCCCTTAGGTCATAACATGGTTACAGATATAGTAAAACAGTCTAAGGCGAAAGGCCCACAGAGCGGTTCAGTAATAGATCTCTAATATCGCAGGCGACTAACTGTTCCAGCAACAATAGGAGTTGCCAGTGGAAAGGCCATTGCATAGGAATGTGAAGGGCATTCCACCAGCGACTCCTATTGTTGCTGGTGAAAAGCCATTTTGAAGTGGTTAGTCGTTCTCAATAGCTCTATAGATCTATTGCAGGCGATTAAAGCGCTCTGTGGGTCCTTAGCCTAAAGGTGGCCATTCAGAAGCAGATTTGCCAGCCTTCAGACCTAGTTGTTAGCTAAAAATCCTGGGGCAAGGACAGCATTGGCTCACTGATGTAGACCTTTCCTGACAGCCTGCATTTACCTTTCTTATGACCTGATCATTGGCCACATAATAGAATCACAATAATATCACCCAGCAAAAAAGTGGCCATATTGGGGAAAGATCTGCTCGTTTCGTGAGATCACCAAATGAGATCTTCATGTGTATGGCCACCTTAACAATCAATGATCCACAATTCCAAGATATAATAGATTTTTACTCCTAATCTCACCCTAACTGACCTTCAAGGTGAGCTTCAGGTGTACTGAAAAGTCAAAATAGACATTTTCTGAAATTTCACTTATAATGGCCTATAGGCTAACTCCCCTTGCCACTGCTCCGGGCCCCCTACATTCGCACTCAGCTGATTATTTATATGAAAATATGGAATTGTACACAATGTTTATAAGGATAGATAATCCTGTTAAGCCATGATCTTCACTTTGTGTCTTTGAAGTAATCACATAACTAGAATTTCCAGCATTCCAGAGACAGCTGTTGGCTGTCAGAAGGATTCTGGGAGTTGCAGTTTAGCAGCAGCTGGATGGACAGTACTGATGATAACATTAAGGTTTGATTTGATTATTTATATTGCCATTCCAACATCCTATCAGTGACCAGTGCCAACTATATAAACATGATTTGAGACAAAGAATCCCACACCATCGAATTTATTGATGCACAATTCTATGTCAGCCAAAGCCTACTTATTTACACCCAACTCTTGAGAATCAAATTTGAATTGCTGGCCATCCCTGCATTTATAGAAGGGTCCTTGTGAACATGAGCGGAGATTCAAGTTAATGATTTATGCACCAGTCAACTCTGGCATTAGCTCTAATCTTGCTCTTATTAAAAATGACAACAGAGGAGACAAGGGGCTCCATATGGGGCCGTCAGGAGGAGCTGCACTGTATTGTTTATTTTATAATCCTTTTTGCCACATCTTGGGTGGTTTTAGTTAAGGCCCTGCAGGGGCCAGAGAATGTGTGTTTATTACACAAGTCAGGACTCAATATTAGAGCGGCAGGAGAGGGCTGAAAAAATAATCACTGAAGCTGTGCCAGAGAAATGCAAGGGCAGACAACCTCTGCTCAGCTTGGAAGAGACCATTCAACAACGCAGCCTTGCATAATGCCTCCATTAAGCACTCCATTCTCCTTTCCATCTCTACTGCAAGGACCCTTGGAATTTTCATTGAGGTGATCAGAAAGCCTTTTAGTGCATCTAAAGCTAGTTTATTAGATACATAATGTACAGTACTCCAGACATGTTATTGCTTATAAAGCCATTTAGGGCCACAAGCAATCGACATGATGTTTTCAAAACTGAATGAAATAGGAAATGGAAAGGGTTTGTATGGATAGGTAACCAGTTAAGCCTCATAATTATATTAAAAAAGTATTTTCTCACATTTTAGCTACCTTGTGGTTGCCAGGGACACTTACTAGACTTACTAGAATGTAAAATAAATTCCAGATTGGATAGAGATAAAAAGTCAGAATGCAAGTTATATTATAGGTATGGGACCTATTATCCACGATGCTCGGGACCTGGGGTTTTCTGGATAAGGGATCTTTCTGTAATTTGGATCTCCATACCTTAAGTCTGATAAAAAATAATTTAAATAATGAATAAACCCAATAGGATTGTTTGCTTTCAATAGGGATTGATTCTATCTTAGTTGGGATCAAGTACAAGGTGCTGTTTTATTATTACAGAGAAAAAGGGAATCATTTTCAAAGATTAGAATTATTTGCCTATAATGGAGTCTATGGGAGACAGCCATTCTGTAATTCGGAACTTTCTGGATAATGGGATAACGGATCCCATACCTGTACCAATGTCTAAATCAATGAACCCCTGCATGGTCGGCTTCATCTTTCATCTTTTCTTCTTATTTACTAAATGAAAAAATGGGGCTTACTAACTGCATTTAAGAAGGTGTTAAGTACTAACCCCTATTCTCCTCTGCCTGTAGAGTTCTGAAAAAAATTCGGCCCCATTAGAGCACTAATATTCAGCCCAATTCATGGGTGTCAGCAATAGTACTAAGTGGGTCATCTTGGGCCAAGATAACCTACTTAATATTCTTCATGAAACCTGTGACATTGGGAATTTCTTGTACTAAGGGTTTCGATTTTGGCATAAACATGCGTACTTGCACACAGCACTGTGGAAAGATAATCACTGACCATTTGCGGAGCACTTGCTCCAATAACATTTGACAGTTACAAGCTGGATTCTATAGAACAGATAAATCGATAGATAAATGTAAATAGATAAAGAAATAAAAGAAGCCCATATAAACCCATGCACTTCACACCATACTAATGCAGTTCATTACTGCCAACATCAGATATTCCCCTACCCTGCAGGGTTTCATAATTCCAAACCCTTATTCTATATACTGCTACCAGCTCCCATAGAAAAAATCTGCAACTTCTACTTCCAAGAACCACTCCATCTTGGGATTTTTATCATAAATCTCCCCCATACTGTTACATACTGCTTTACCCTGTGCCTCGGTTATCTCTACTCCCTTTAGATTGCAAGCCCTGTGCTGGATATAATACAGAAAGATGACTGATATAAAGAAATAAGTTATGAATAGATACAGACAGAGGAATTTTTTTTAACAGGGTATAAATTGTAATGCCTGAACCATAGCAACCAATTAGCAATTAGTGTTGATCAGTCTATTGCAAATTAAAGTGACACTGATTGGCTGCTAAGAATAACCGAAGTGGAAAATGGAGTCAATTATAGATAGAAGACTAACAGAAACATGGACAAAAAGACAAGTGACAAGTGCAACCAGATAAAAATACAAATAAATAGGATGAGAGGGAGAGGATCGGTTATAAATAAGATATAGATAGATCAGTACATATACAGTAGATGGATGTGAGATAAAAATAGAGATGATTCATTCAAACATTGTTTGATGCAAAGAAACAATGCTATAGACACATATGATCAGTTATAGACCAATGGGACAGATATACAGGAACCAGTAAACACAGGGAGAGAAAGATATCAAAGACCCACATTTAACCCTTTCTCCCACAGACTTCCAGTTCCTGTGTTCATTTGAGTTCTTGGAGCCACCAAGAACATTTCTTTCTGCAAATTGGCCCTACTTAACCGTGCTAATCCTGAGCACATACATCCGTAAGAGATCCCCCCCCCCCTGCTTCTCAGTGCTTTGAATCCAAATGAAACACTAATGTAATTAAATTGGGAACATTAGAGGACTGAAGGCGCTGCAGCTGTGCATTGTATTCAGGGTCTCATTCTTTGTGGATACAAGGTTTGCTCTCTCCTGAGCTGTGTATAGGCATCCAGCATAATGTTATCCAACAGTAAAACATTGGCACTAAAAGGGATACAAAATGCAAACCAAATCCAAACAATCTCACACCACAACGTAGATATAAAGGCTTTTGGCACATGGAGGTCATGTATATTCATATATATGTCTAATATATAAACATAGACATATTGTATGGAATGTTTTCCCTAGTCCTGTGTCTGTACCAACCAATGAGCAATTAGCAGTTACTGGTCTGCTGCTGCAATAATAATGAAAGAAATTTGGTTTACTGCTATAAGGCACCGAGCTAAGCAACGTCAGACTGGGATGTCCGGTGCCCACTTTAGGGCGCTCCTCCATAGGCTATACCAGGGGTCGGAAACCTTTTTGGCTGAGAGAGCCATAAACACCACATATTTTAAAATGTAATTCCATGAGAGCCATACAATGGCCGACAGGAGCTAGGCCAAAGCCGGGGTCTCGATTTATGGCTGCCTGTGGAGGGTGATGCAGCTTCAGGCCCGTTTGGCCGCGGATGCTGCGGTGCAAGGTAGGGTTTGTGTCATCTTTAGCTGTTCAATAATGCTTGTTAGTGGTATAACTACCTAGCACACTGCACAGTTGGCTTCTCTTTGTAGCCACATTTTATTTTCAACAGGTTTCTGCTCCAATGTCCCTCTCAGTTCCCTGGGCCCTGGTTCAAGTGCAACCCGGTAAGGATGCCAGATGCGGAGGAGGGCGCTGCCTGTGCTCGCCGTTATTTTGTTTTTTATTAAAGATTTGGCAGCGCGCTAGATGCAGCCATCAAAAGAGCCACATCTGGCTCTCGAGCCATAGGTTCCCTACCCCTGGGCTATACACAACCTCGCATCCCTCCCCTGCCCTGAACGTACCTTTTATTTCTCTCCTTTGCGACCATGATCAGGAGAGGTCAGGGGAAGCGCCCACTGTTTCCAGCAGGGAAGCGGGTCTGGGGCTGTGGGAACAACCGGGTTTTGTCCCAGTGTCTTGCTGGCCAAGTCCAACCCTGGAGCTCAGGTTGCAAAAGCTGGTGCAACTGTTAATACAGGAAAGAATTGACACTATACATGTATTGTGCATCTTTAGACTTAAAGTACTGAAGCAAATTTACTATCAATAAAAAAGAAAATTTACTGGCTAAAAGCCACTTGGTATATATAGCATCCCAGGCAGCGTACATTTGTTCTTATTGGTATTATCACTGACCAGCAACACTAGATTGCCCATAGGTCAGAGATAAAAGATAAAGGTGCAATTTTGTGCTGCTCTGAACTCCATCCATTCCCAGGGGAGTTTTTATATCAGTCATCAGCTTGCACACCATATATATAAAACTAACTATACTAGTGTTTGTTGTAGCGCTTCAATTCTATCTTTACCTGTTTTTCTATGTATATCTGTATGTTCAATGTATGTGTATACTTTGAACATACAGATTTACATACAAAAACAGGTAAAGATAGAATTGAAGCGCTACAACATTATACAGCACTGCAAATTATTATAATAATACATGACCCAAGCATCCACCTACACTCGCTCACCTTGCTAACCAATAAAAACTGCGTGACAATATCATTTGTTGGAATGATAGTGGCCACAGCTTTATTTATAAATACAAACAGTGCAAAATTGAATACAAACATAACATGTTTAAATATAACAATACTTCAATGTAACAAGTGCAAACATTACCGAACTGAATTAATGACCCCGAGCCCCTTGCCAGTCTGCCCTTCCACAACCACCTTGAGCCGTGCTATCCTCCAGCCGCCAAATCCCTAGCTCGGAGGATAACCGCCACCACTCCGGGACCTAACTGGTCCCCTTTCCCAATTAGCCACATTCAGTACCCACCCAGCGCTTTTCAGGGCACCTTTCTTATTCCATCCGCCAATGGTCACCCACCTTAGGGGTTAAACCATCCATTCTACCTGATCTGGCATACCAGAACAAGCTTTCCTCCCCGGCAGACTGACAAGGACCCACCAAAGCTGTGACAAGTACCATGACGCTACTCATTTGCGTCCTTTCCTGCTATTCCCCCTGTCGCTTACACTGGCTAGCTAACCCGTGTACCCCTGACCCTCCAAGGCCACATGCGTGACGTCTAGAATCAATGGTATAACCCAATAGAACCAACCCCCAACTAAGGGAGGGTGGGTGGGGATCTTTCCTCTGCTGCTATCACTTAAAATGGTGGATAGCCAGCCCTCACTACCTCTCCTATATACCCTTCTCCACCCACCTTATTCTCCCTCCCCTTTTAGTTTAACTGACCTACCCCCACACTAGTGATGCTGGGCTGGGTCATGCAGCCCCTCCTCCGACCTTGCTGCTCCGGGGCTCTCATGAGTGCTTTAAAGTCATGCATATGACGTATACTTCATTTGGGGCAATAGGTACACATAAGTTAACATTTTTACTATAAGAAGACATTTCCATTAACCTACTTCCTGACACCCCCTTGTATCCTTTACATTTATATGAAATATGCTTACCTTAAGTATTCAATACCCTTGTCTGTATCTCTTTTGAAAGAACTGCAACTTCCAGATTTGAAATCATAATCTCATTCTCATAAACTACCAACTTAGTCAAAGTTTATATGGAAAATCAGTCAAATGTAGGCATGTTTTCATATTTCACATGTTTTAATGGCATATTTAAAAAAAACAGACCTCCACAAGAAAAGGTAAAGCTAGCTTACTTATTCCCCTGCAAGGCAATAGCTTACATTGAAGGAACGTTCTTGGAGGGACGAAGTTCTCGTTCTTTATATTTTTTATTCTAGAACTGATACAAAGAATTTCTTTGTATCAGTTCTAGAATAAAGAACAAGAACTTCATCCCTCCAACTGAGAACTATTCCCGGTAACAACAAAGTTATGCAATCATAGTTAAAAAGATTCTAGATTGACTTGGCTGCCTAGTATCAAGCAATATCCATAGGGATGTGGTCAATAACTAAAGAAGTTATAGTAAGCTATTGATACAGGTATGGGATCCGTTATCCAGAAACCCATAATTCAGGAAACTACGAATTATGGGAAGGCCATTTCCCATAGATTTTAATGAAATAATTAAATTTGGTTTTTAAAAAATGATTTCTCTTTTTTTGTGTAATAATAAAACAGTGCTTTGTATTTGATCCCAACTAAGCTGCATGAATCCATATTGGTGGCAAAACATATTGGCGGCTGGGTTTTTTTATGTTTAGATGACTTTTGGCAGACAAGTTTTGGTGATCCAAATTTTGAAAAGAAGCCCCCAGGCCCCAATCATTCTGGATAACTGGCCCCATACCTGTTTTTGGTAACATGTAAAGAGATAGGTCAGTTAACAATTGTCTCCAACATACCTAGAGTGGCTTTATTACCCTAATGACACAGGGGTGGTTGGCCTCTCTATGCACCGAACATAAACAGCCAATATAAATGATTAAAATACTATAGAATTCTATTAGCCCTGTGGGGAAGCAAAGAAACAACTTTGTCTAACTATTAACCTAGAGCACATGTTTGATGTGTTACTATTTTTGTCATATTGGCTTGTTTTTAATGAATTTCAACAGACTTTTTTGATAGTGAGATGAAAGGGAATAAATTGAGAAGTAACTACTCTTTGAAAAATGCTATAAAAAGTAAAGGGACCCCAGCAGCACTTTCATATTTCAATATAACTTTGCATTCTTATATCAGCAGCTGGTAGTTTGTTCAAGCAGCCACTGTCTCTTGGGCTGGCAACAGCTTTCCATTATCACCTCATTAACAGAAGCAATTAATTAATTGGTCATTAACTGAACTTTCCATAGCAAAGACAACTCTGTGTATTTTAGCAAAATCTCTCTCTACCTAAAAATGCAAAATGCGCAATGCGCATGCAACTATATTTTTAGGTGCGCAACTTTTTTCCCAGTGAAAAAAATTTGCTTATCACTAATCCCCACGCATTATAACCCTCACTTTCTTCCTATTGCAAAGTATTTTCTGCCTGCATGGTATATAAATTTAATCCACCAGAACATTTACCTTCTCTTTGCTGGAGACCTCCTTTGGAATCCCCAGAATGTGAGCCTTAAAGGAAAACTAAACGCTAAAGAAATTCAATATTGTATATACCTGTACATACTGCACTAGCCTAAAGGTTCAGCATCTCTGTAATGATCCAAGCCTTTAAAGTTGTTACGGGAGGTCCCCTTCTTGGATTTTGTTAGAAGTGTCAGTGACACCGCACTTGCTCAGTGTATAGAAGGTAAGCTTAGGCTTATTGTTGCAATTCATCAAGCAGAAAGTGAAATGCGCCTCATATAGTAGCTGATGCTTCAAGGCTGATTATTGAATTCTGATGCTAATTACCAATCTGATATGAACACCATGTGAGTGCATTTTTAACCTGTTTTTTTATTAAAGAAGGTATGTTACACTATTGCTGCTGTATATATCCTACAATTTGTACCTGACAGAGAGCTTCACTACAAGAGATTTTTTATATGCAGGCTGTGAAAGTTAATGTTTGTGAATACCTACCCATAAGCAGTTGATGGTAAGATTATCTTCTGACTTTTAAACCTGGTACAACGGTGATCTTTAGCCACTTGGAGGGGGTGCACATATCCTGTGGTGTTTACATACAGTAGATCCCAATTGGAACACAATGAGTGGTGATGTATTGTTTAAAAAGTATTACACTGTATGTTTTCTCTGCTTGTCTTCCCTGGAGCCTATGTGCGCTGGCTCTTATTTTAGGTATTGATTTTTGGACTTGAAAGGATACAAGTGCGGGCCGGAAAGGGACTGTGAACTGACTGATACCTTGGCAAGAATATTATTACACTGATATCTGCCATGTAATGTAAATCTGAATTAATTACTAATCATGACATTTATATTGTGTATATACAGTATATTGTGAGTGGGCCCCTAAGCTCAGTAACTGACAGCAGCACAGAGCATGTGCAGGGAATCAGCAGAAAAGAAGATGGGGGGCTACTGGGGCATCTTTCGGGCACAGATCTTTACTGCTTAAGGGCTGTGGTTGCCTTGGGCTGGTACAGAAGCCCAAAACATAATGTAATTGTCAAGCCCCCATGGGAAGGATACCCAACAGAACTCTACCACCAAAGATTTGAGATTAAAAAAATGCCACCATTTTTAATTACAGTTAAAGTAATTTACAGTATTTTAACTTATAAACCAAATGTTTACAACTTAGAATATGAGGAAAAAAACTTTTCCAAGAATTTCTTGCCAAAATCAACCACTATACACCTCCCTGAGCTACCTGACCTGCTAACCGCTAGGGGTCAGGTGGGCAAATCAAACCAGGCAACCAGTTGTCACCACTCTTGTGGGACTCATGTCCGTCAAGAGACTGCATCACTACCCATTGGCTACTTTGCCATAACAATCCCTGGGCATAGGCAAGGCAATATGTGTCCCAAGGCAAATATTCCACCACCAGCTTTGACAAAATTTAATATAAAACACCTATATTTGGATCCCAATTTGCGGTCACCCAGACCAAATCCACGGGTGGGTGGGAAGGATGCTGCTCCGAATCATGTAAGAATGGCACCGAGCTTCTCTTCCTGCCACACCAGTTACTTTTACCCCACCTCCCCTGTCTTTGATGTCACTTCCCATGCCCTTGTTAGCCCTGTCACTATCCTCCTCCCCATACTCTGCGCTCCTGTCCAGAGTCCCTATTCTGCCCTACTTCCTTGTTAAATGTTAGTTCTCCTTTAATACGTTATACAAAGGTAGACTTCAGTATTGTGTGCAGCAAGATCAAATAACCCAAATTCCACATCATCTTCAACTACATCAAGAACATTAAACAGAAATGAAAAGTCTTTTAGAAAAGATCATGTTGTACTGTTTATAGAAACATATGGACGTGCTTTTTTTATTTTTTATATCTTGACAGATCCTAAGCTATATTATTTTGCACGTGCCGTGTTTTGCCTGCTAGGGAGAAGTGTTTGTTTTTGCAGGTCTCATTTGTGGTGAGAAGAGTGTAATCTGCTATGGCAGGGCTGCCAACACTACAGGGCTGCCTTCATGTTGGGCCCAACAATCCCTAAACACAAAAATGTTATATTAAATCATTTGCAGTTTCATCCTATCTCAGTGCTACTTAGCTACATACATTTCAAGCCTAGGAGACAAGTCTTAAAAAAACCCTGTGCTCAGCAACACTCATCACAACCTGACAAAGGAAGGACATTATCTGTACAGGTTACATAAAGGGCAATAATAATTCAAATAACATTCATTCCAGTATGACTCAAACAGCAATAGAAAGTAAATACCAAAATATTCCAATAATCTGTTAATGTTATATGCTTATACTTACACAGCTATCTAAAAAGTTTCTGTATAAACCAGTAAGATCAAAGATGCACCTGTACCCCAGAGCCATGGTGAAAGGTTTGGTTTACTGTTACATTAACTTTTAGTAGTATGTAGACTGATATTCTGAGACAATTTCCAATTCCAGTGATATAGCTTTTTGTTCAGTAGTGGAATTTCAGCCACAATCAGTTTCTAGGATCCAGTTTAACCTATAACCAGGTAGGGATTTGAAAGAGAGAGAATAGAGAAGTATTAAAACTAGAAGCCCATCTGTCATTTTTGCAGCAATTTTGGAAAAAAATTTGTCCAATTGCATCTTCACCAATTTTCAACCCACTTTTGATATGACAGAGCACTTTGCAAAACTGTGATGGTAAAAGCCATAAGCCACAACTCCATTTCATTTCCCATTCACAGTATGGATCAAGCTGGAGAACATGGGGAACTGATTGATGCCTTCATAAAACTTTTTGTGTGTTGTGAATGGTAAGCAATGGATAGATGTGTGCACATTCTATGGCTGGAGTTAAGCTTACTCCACAAAAGTTTTAGGGCTCAGCATCATCTGAAGAGAAGTAGAACCAAAATGACATGAACTTTTCTATTAAAACAAGCAGTTTATTAAAACAGCAGGGTTGTATGCAGCCATTGATTCTATGATTTTACAAGTAAATGTACACAATACTGTGGTCCTACACCAAGGAGCAGAATAAGCAGAAAAGCCTGATTTGGAGCACATCACTAATATAAGCAACTATAACAGCCACTGGCAAATATAACAATGTCTACAACCAGAAAAGGCTGCAGCTATCTGGGAACACATTGATGTAATTATTAAACATAGTTGTTCAATGCAACAGAACCGGCTCCAGGAACAACATGGTGCCAGTCAGTTATTGGATAAGCCACTTGTTGAATAAGACTTGGGGAAAGCTTCCGTGCAATAACCTGCATTGTAGTTTTGAATCAAAGCTATGTATTAGTAGTATGATAGTCTCGCTAATGTAGAGTTTTTGTTGATAAGTAAATGCCACTGACCAGACCTAGTAATAAGTGAAACACATAGAAGTCAAAGGTTTTTTTGCTTGCTGCAATTTTTCCCACACAAAATGCACTGAAAGCCATTTTTTTTGCATCAACTATTTTTGTGGAATCAGTGGACTATTTTTTGTTGTGACCTTTTTTGCAAAAAAAAACAGTGGAGTGAATGGGTGCCCAGTTTTCCTCCATTCCATGTCACTAAACAGACTGATGGGGGAGTGTGGCTCAAGTGGCTTATACCAAATAATACTGCTGGCCTCATCCTTAGGAGATTGTCTCAAAGTGAGTAAAAAGGTAAAATAAAATTGTACAAATTAATAAAATGCTAAACGTAACTCCTTGAAGATTTTGAGGGTCAGAACTATATAACCCACAAAATGTTAGCATGCAATAACACAAGATTTTGTGGGATGCTACAAAATCTGATCCCCACAGCTGTAAAGTTAATCAGATCAGATAAAGTCAGAGCCAGGGGTCTTATTCATACAGCAACGTCACATACAGATGTAGCCCAGCGTTCCTTCCTGATGGGTGCGATGTGTTGGGTGCCAAATATTCCATCAGATATTTCTGTCAGTCACATTATTTTCGAACCCACACAATTACAGCCGACTAGGATGTGATCTGTTGATCCAACACCATTCTATAAAATCTCCTGTGTAGTTAGCCCTTGGGCACGCCAAAGCAGGGGCCCTCCTAATATGATATCCATCAGCTGACGAATAGGAGGCTTACACTGATGCAGCTAAATCTCCTATTTGCACGTTTTCTTCAGGTTAGGAAGGGGTAACACGCAACTGGCCTAACAGAAGCCCCAAAGCCAGAACAAAAAAAACTCAATTTACTTTATTTTTATAGCAGTAAAAGGAAAACTTGAGCATTCTTGTTTAATGCTCTTTCCTTTTAACATCATCTGTGGTTTAAATGTGTTTATAAACAGAGAGATGCAGCAGCATTACCCAACCATAAAAATAAACCGCCTGCTCCTCTATTACAGCTGTCAACCTTCCCTGACAATAACCAGTCAGTGAGGCAAAATACTGCATGGCATCATTTAACCCTTCGGTTTGGCCTCCAATGATGCTACTAAACTTTCCATCTATGCAGAATAAAGGAAGCCTTGCCATATGGTCTCCCATAGATCCACAGTTAAAAATTAAAAAGTCAACTTTCACACCATTGAAAAAGAAGAAACACTGAAAAGAAAAAAAAGGTATATGTGATTTATGTATAAAATCAGTTTAGTTTACTCAAATAATGTCCATTAAATCCAACAAAGAGGATTAAAGAATGGACACTAACACATTTTCTGCCAGTTCCAGGCAGCAATGTTATGTAGAAATAAACAATGAACAATAGATTGTACAATGCAGGGAAAATAATAATGCAACCTTGTGATTACTATGCTATGATTTACTATACACTGGCCATATTGTAACATTAACATAAAATAAACAGGGCACACTTCCATCACTATGTCTCCCTACTATACCTGCTATCCCACAGCCACAGTCCCTTCCCAGAGGCTATTGTCCCCCCACTGCTACTATAGGCACCATCTCTCCCTACTATACCTGCTATCCCACAGCCACAGTCCCTTCCCACAGGCTATTATCCCACTGCTACTATAGGAACCATCTCTCCCTACTATACCTGCTACCCCACAGCCACAGTCCCTTCCCAGAGGCTATTATCCCCCCACTGCTACTATAGGCACCATCTCTCCCTACTATACCTGCTATCCCACAGCCCCAGTCCCTTCCCAGAGGCTATTATCTCCCCACTGCTACTATAGGCACCATCTCTCCCTACTATACCTGCTATCCCACAGCCACAGTCCCTTCCCAGAGGCTATTATCCCACTGCTACTATAGGCACCATCTCTCCCTACTATACCTGCTATCCCACAGCCCCAGTCCCTTCCCAGAGGCTATTATCTCCCCACTGCTACTATAGGCATCATCTCTCCCTACTATACCTGCTATCCCACAGCCACAGTCCCTTCCCAGAGGCTATTATCCCACTGCTACTATAGGCACCATCTCTCCCTACGATCGTTTGAATACGAAAATTTCAGAACTTTTGGATCATAAGCACGAAATTATCGTATTCAAACAAAAATTATTTTCGTGACATTTGCGATCATCAGAAATGATTGGATTTTGGGATTCGTGTTCGTACATTAGTGAATCGGCCCCTAAGTCTACTAAAAAATTGTTAAAAACAAACCAGAGATGCCCAACCTTTCTTACTTGTGAGCCACAAGATTGGCTATTAGGCAGCCTCTATGCACACTATCAGCTTACAGGCAGCTTTATTTGGTAGTAAATCTTGTTTTTATTCAACCAAAACTTGCCACCAACTCAGGAATTCAAAAATAACTACAGGTATGGGATCCCTTATCCGGAAACCCTTTATCCAAAAAGTTCTGAATTACAGAAAGGCCATCTCCCATAGACTCCATTATAAGCAAATAATTCTAATTTTTAAAAATGATTTCCTTTTTCTTTGTAATTAGAAATCAATACCTTGTACTTGATCCTAACTAAGATATAATTAATCCTTATTGGAGGTAAAACCATCCTATTGGGTTTATTCAATATTTAAAAGATTTTTAGCAGACTTAAGTTATGGAGATCCAAATTTTGGAAAGATCACTTATCTGGAAAACCCCAGGTCCCAAGCATTCTGGATAAGAGGTCCCATACCTGTACCTGGTTTGGGGCACTGAGAGCAACATCCAAGGGGTTGGGGAGCAACATGTTGCACACGAGCCACTGGTTGGGGATCACTGAAATAAACCAATAGGATTGTTTTGGCTCCAATAAGTATTAATTATATCTTTGTTGGGATCAAGTACAAAGTACTGTTTTATTATTACAGAGGAAAAAATAAACTATTTTTAAAAATTTGCTTTATTTGCTTATAATGGACTTCCCGTAATTCGGAGCTTTCTGGACAATGGGTTTCCAAATAACAGATCCTATATCTATATATATGTCAGAAATTAAGCATTGTAAATAACGGAGATTTACAAAAATACATAATCTCCAGACTATATACATATTGTCATGGGATTCTACTATAGTCATGGGATTTTGCATGTTTGTAAATATCCTCTATTTATAAATGATAATATTGGCAACCTTTAACAAACCTCTGGAGAAGAGAACCACAGCACATGATATATTTATTACCTAGATACCTAGAAATTTCCCAAAACACAAATTCAGCTGCAGTTTGGATATTCCTCCAAAACATACTAGAATAATCCATTCTGGGCTTGCTCATGGAAAATACTAGAGAACACAGGGTTACAGAAGCAACTGGGACTCCTATGGGCAAGTGAGTGAATTTAATTAACGCTTGAAGACTTAATAAAGTATCAGAGCTTGAAGCAAAATATTTATGTTGAGGTTTAGATTACTCCGTCCTAGTGATTCTTCACAAATTTATTGTTTTTTATTTCCCTCTCTGGCAAGGACCGATAGCTTATTGAGCAGCCATCTCCACACCCACAGTCTAACTACTGGAGAAATGCTGCCTTGGAAGACATTTTACATCCAAGGAACAAACGGCTCCTGCCAATACGTCTACGAGAAAGCCAGTAAGGAGAGATAATGTCACGCAATGCACCAAGGCATACTCAGACTAAGCAATCGTTTCTGCAAGTATTTGGCTGCAGTCACAGAGGGAATAACGTGCATGCATTATATTTATTTATGGGAAAGCAGGCCCTGGATCCTTTCAGTTTAATACTCACATGTGCCATTACAGCTATTGAAGATTGAATGGTGCATTTTAGCTAATGGCTTTGAGAAAAAAATTAAAATATATACAATTTCATAGAATTATTTTGTTTGAAGAAAAAGCTTAGTTAATGGATTGGCCTGGGCCTTGTTCTATTAGCTATCGCCCCAAAGATGTAGAGGACATAGGGCTGGAGCTGTGTCAGGGGGCTCAGTCTGAAGGCTCTATTATATACACCTGAAAGACCAGCTTAAAGGTCAATAATGGTGAGATCTTGAATGGAAGCCTATTTGCTTTCATTGACGTCTCTCCAGATTATTAACATCCTTCTTAAGGACTGGAGCCCAAAACTGCACTGCATACTCAAGGTGAGGCCTTACCAGAGACCTATAAAGGGGCAAAATTATGTTTTCATCCCTTGAGTCAATGCCCTTTTTAAAACAAAACAGCACTTTATTTGCTTTAGTAGCCACTGAGTGACACTGCTTAGAGTAACACAGCTTGTTATCCACAAAAATCCCCAGATACTTCTCAGTTAAGGGTTCCCCCAAGACATTGTGATTGAATCTATATCTCAAGGTGCATAACCTTTTAAATGTTGTAAATTATGTTCTGGGGTTCTGTACCAGCCCAAGGCAACCACAGCCCTTTAGCAGGGAAGCTTTATGCCCCCAAAGATGCCCCATAGCTCCCCATCTTCTTTTCTGCTGATTCCCTGCCCATGCTCTCTGCTGTCACTTACTGAGCTTAGTGACAACTCACAATATTACTGTATTTAGAATATAAATGTCACAATATAAGGCTGATTAGTAATTACTAAAGATAATTATGTGCGGCAAAATTATGTAGTGGGCGTCATAAAAATGACGCACTTCATATTCTGTTGACGTGAAAATGTGGAAATACACCGTGAATCTATACCGTGAATGGCTCAGATTCTCAACAGCTAGCCCACTCAGAGCCCACTGAGCATGTGAGTGTTGCAGACACTTTCCAAGATGGCGACCCCCTGTGACAAGTTTGAAGGCTTGGATTGCTGCTATTAAGATTCTAAAACTTTAGGCTGGTGCAGAAGTTCAATATATAAAATATGACATTTTAGCCATAATCATTTTTAGGGTTTAGTTCAGCCCTAAGGGCTCAATTATGTCCACATATGCTGTGGCCAATTTGTGCAGTGATTTGTGTCTAAAATCATTTCATTAAAGATACTTGCACCCAAATGTGCTCTGACCACTTCCTTATAGTTACCCTGGATCAGTCCTTCCTGTCTTCCATTCCTAATTGTGTGCTGCTGCATCTATTGATGCTGTGAAAACCCTGGAGCTGCTGTCACCTCCTGACGAGGCGGAAGCTCTAGTGATCCCTTGGCCACCTGCATCAACAGATTCAGTGCACTTATGCTTTAAGAATTGAACATGACATTATTTGAACTAATGATAGCAAACGTGGGTATTGATGCCAGGTAGACTGTAAAAATATTTGGCACAACATGCATTCACATCCTTTTTGGTGAATCAAACACAGCGATACCTACGATACACGCACAATAACACATGAATTCTGGGTAAACAAATGCATTATGGGTAAAAGTTGAGTCTGAAAGTGCACTTTGCTCACTGCATCAGGGAAAATGAATGCACCCTATAGTTTTGAACAATTTAGTATCACCATCAAAAATTGTACTTTCACTTTGTTTCCCTATTGTTAATGAAAAATGAAAATGAGAGTGGTGAATAAAGAAGTCAAATATATAAAAGAAGACAGCTTGGATATTCTAAAATCTCCAGTATATTTAAACCTTTGTGTTGGTCCCCCAAAAAAAAAACAAAAAACATGAGATAACCAATTCAGCCAATATTTCTGCCACGTTAAAATGAATCATTCTGTTTAATTCATCGGGGATTTGTGACACAGGACAATTATTTTTGCACTAGAAGGTTTGTGACATGTTACTGTCCTTGAAACAGTCAGTGACGTAGGTGTGAAGAAGCCCTTACGTGTCCGGGCCTATATGACATACTCAAGTTTACCATTCCTAAACATTTTTGCAGCCATAAAAGAAATATAATCCTTTGGGGAACCTGCTGTCTCTCCAAGTGCTCTAAATTTGATAAAGTACTAAAGATGCTGCACTTTGCTTATTGGGGTTCAGAGCCAGGTGTTTCATCCAGTAAAAGGTCGGTGTCTACATTTGTTTTATGTATTAGTACAAACAATATCAATGCATATTAGCCCACTCTGAAGCTAAGTGTTGGTCTGGGCAGTCTCTCTCCTTTAAAGCTGCAAGTGGGGGAGGATTAAGCCTGTGGAACCGATGCTATGGTCTTGGCAATCTCTCTCCTATAAGAGCTAATGGTAGGGAAGGACTAAAGGTCCCCATGCACTATAGGATCCGCTCGCTTGGCGATGTCGCCAAGCGAGCGGATCTTCACCCGATATCCCCACCTACGGGTGGGCGATATCGGGTAGAAAGTAACTTGAAAAAAAAATAATCCGATCGTTTGGCCCTGGGGCCAAACGATCGGATTACATTTGTGGCTATGGGGCAGTCGGTTCGGGGACCGCATCAACGAGCCGATGCGGTCCCTGATCCGACCAGATTTTCTAACCTGGCCGATCGAGATCTGGCCAATTTCAGGCCAGATATCGGTCGGCCAGGCCGCTCTGTTCTGCCCATACACGGGCCGATTAGCTGCCGAATCGGTCCAAAGGACCGATATCGGCAGCTATAGTCGGCCCGTGTATGGGGACCTTAAGCCCTGTGACTGAAACCAATGCCCAGGTCAGGAGACACATTTCAAGAAACGCTACCATTCAGGGAGATGCCAGCCTTTAAAAAAAGTAAATAGTTAGGAACACCATATGGGTTTTACCTTCAAGTGGTTGGGTGGCTTGTAAATTTTATGATCATAACTTTGTAACTAAAAACATCTGTTTTCATAAACACATGCACTTGCATAGATACTAAATGACTAGTGAAACAGGGGACCAGGGAATGTGCATTGATAAATCCCTTTCTTTTTTGCTTAAGGCAAATTATCCCTATTTATGGCAGCCATATCAGCATTCACCCTTCTAAAGGTTCAACCAAACCATGTAATGACAATTTAAGGCTTCTGAAAGGGAAATAAAAAGCAATTTATTAATTACTATCCAAGACGGTTTGTTCACAAAGAAGCACTACTCTTAAAGAGTCAACCAATATTAAAACAGTGACCCGTGTGAGATCCGGTTAAGGACCAGTTAGAGCACTGGGGGATCTTCCATTGAGCCCTAACCTAGTAGGTCATGGCCCATTAGCACTTTTTAGGCACATATAACTGTCAGTGCCCCCTCTAATTGTTGTGAGAATGAACCCTAGATATAATGTTCTCTGGTGGTGGAGGTAGGGGAGTCTTTTGGGAAAAGTTGGATTTCAGTAGAATAGGATATTTTAACACATATAGCAGATCAAGGTCCCATATTATAAAATGCTCTGTAGGAAGAACCCCAGTGATTCACAGAGAGAGAGCCATGAACCTTTGGTTGAATCCCCAATCACAATGCAGAGGCCAAAAACATAGTGTAAGGAAAATAAATTAGTGACAGATTCCTATTACATTACTGCGTTTAATACGCTGCAATTAGCAGAATTGCGTTTAAAGGATAAAGCATGCATATCTCTCTGAAAACAAAGTTAATTTAGTTTATTTATGTTTTTATGGGAAGGAAAAAACTTACAAGAACAAATAAATGACTGTGCGTTTTCCCAGTTCTGCTGGGTTCAAGACGAATGTATGAATGTGTAATTTGACAAAACCCCATTCGGGCTAGAAGAGAAGGCTTTTTAATTAGAGAGTGTTTACGCACAAGCAGTAACAATGAGCTGCCAGGGAAGACTCAGTGCATAGATTTGTCACTGCTCCCCGCACTGCATTGATAGCCTCTGGGTCATTACGTACAACGCTGAATGCATAATGCAGAGCCTCATACCTGTACAATGGTAATGAATGGCAGGAATATAAAGAGAGGATAAAACAAAGGAAAGAGCAAGTTGAGGATATATATGCATATAAAAGAAACATATGAAGTGTTTCCGAAGGGCACCTGATCGGAGAAGGCAACAAAGAAAAAATAAGACACTAAAGGGAAAGAGGTAAGAAACAAGGGAAAAACACTGTGCTTGGGGCTTGTCGTTATTATGCAGGAAGCCCACACCCCACTTACCTTACATTAATTAGTACTGCATGCCCGTAAGTCCTCTTCCTTTGTTCTAATTCCATCTACCTTCCAGATTGCTCTGCACCCCAAGGCTTGTGTGTGCCTTACAGCCAAATTACCTAATTAGACCTCTAGTTAAAACCATTCAGAGCCACGGCAACACATAAGGGAGACCACGGTGGCCTGCCAGTAACCTCCACAGCCCTTCACCACCGTGCAGTGTAAGCCACCATTGGTATAAACACCATGTCCAGTGATGAGCGAATCTGACACATTTTGCTTCACCGGAAAATTAACAAAAAAATTGCGAAATGTGGCTGCCGTGCACCTTTTTGACGTGCACAATATTTTTTGGCATGATTGTGATTTTTTTTTTATGCAACCACAATGTATTTGACGCATCTGCAACTTTTTTGATATGACTGCCACATTTTTTTTATGCGTTTACATAGTTTCAGTCATAAAACAAATTATATTACTATTTTTGATTTATACATTATTGATAAGGAGGGAAAAACAGGGATAGATTAAGGGTATGGGTATGGATTACCTTTATTGAGACTGCCACATTTTTGATGTTCACTGCCATCTGACTGCTCTTTGCTGACCCCTCCAACCCCAGCACTATGGGGCTCAGCATGATAGGGCTGAATTGTAATAAGGCAAGTGCCCACCTCCCCCCCCCCCCCCAGTTCCAGCACTAAATCTTTGCAAGTTTCATTACATAACTCTATAAGGGCCTAGAAACAGTGTGTTGCAAAAATGCCACAGTCAAATTTGTAATGAGCTTAACTGATTATTTTCTGAGCTGTTACTTTCAGAAGGCATCAGCCTATAAATTTAAACCCCATAATTCCAGTCGGTAAACTGCAGTACATCACTAAACCAAATCTTTTTTTGCGGAAAATATTAAGTGACAGTATGCTCTTATTATCTGGACAAGGCATTGGAGTACATCATGGTAGGTGCTACTGCTGGGTAAGCAGAATGGAACAAGACCTCAAAACCCTAAGCTGCTATAGGAGGTGCTCACAGGCCACTCATCCTCAGATGTATTGCTTTATATGATTGAAACACAGGGAAGAGAAGGGAAAGGGAATAATGGAGAGTAAGAGGTGGAAACGAGAGAAGAAAGGAGGGAGAAACAGCACAGGCAGGCAATCATGATCTTCTGTGAATCACTGGCAAATTATTCAGCTAAGTGGATTGGTGACAACTCCAACCACAAGATTATTACTGCAGAAAGGACCCCTGAGAGCACATTATTTTCATGCTATGTATTTCCAATACGCACAACTCATGGATCACTGCCTGTCTTTTACTGATGTGGTCTTCCCTTGATCTAATCGTGATTTCATTGTTTGTATAATAAATACAGTATACGCAGCCATGCTACCGGACCCATACATATACACTCACTCATTCCCCTGAGGCAAACCATGTCATGCCACAATATGTCATCAGCGGCAGTGTCACTGAATCCCATTAGCAGGCAAGGATGTCTGTAGCACAATTCTATAATAACGTTTCTTGCTTTCCACTTCCAGGATAAACCCTAAGCTCTGGGACGATGATAAAAATAGTATTGGTTTGTAAGAGCAAAAATGCCTGGATACTGATAAGTCTTTTATTGGATAAATAGAAGAAAGATGTTAGCAACATTTAGTTTCCTATTCACATTTACAGGGTTTTGAAAGTGGGCCCAGTGTATAGAGAAAGGGAGTGAAATTCCCTTGCCAAAAGGCATCTCAGTATTGCATTATACAACATCATTTTCTGTAGATAGTTCTGCAATATTCTGATGGTCTCCAGGGTGCTAATCTTCCAACAGCTGTGCTCCTCTGTCCTACTCTCTCCTGAGGGCTCTTGTCTTATCTCTTCCATTTTGCCAAGCACCCTTGTTGTGTTATAGTACAATTATTATTAGTATGAATGCACCGCTATTATCTGGAGCTGAGCCCAGTTGGCAAATCTCTTCTTTATAGTTTGTCATGGTGGAACTAGAAAATGAAAGGAGACAATACTTGTGTTGATGATTAATTCATAGAAGGACCCCAGCTTTCAGAAGATAATTTTTTTGTCTGTGTTCACCCAAAAGCCTGGCCTGCTTATCTGGTTTTAATAATTATTGTAGTGGGCTGGATGGCCAGCTTAAGTCAAAGACTAGCATGTTAACCAGTTAACCAGGACAGTGCATGCTATTGGTGGGCAGTGTAAAACATTAGAAACCCTTATATATGATATAACACCTATGAATGACCTAAAAATGTAGCCATATTGGTGCTTAGTAATGTCATCATTAAGTGATACTGACATGCTCCTATAAAATTCGCCACAAACTTGTCAGAGTTACTTGAAAAGCAGGGCTGAATAACCCCCCGTCTATAGAAAACTGCCCCAAGCCACCATCAGCCCAGCAATACCTGCCATCATGATGAAACAAGTAAGCGGTGGGTCTAGTGTGGTTATCTTCATACTGGACTGGTGGTGGAGGGATCAAGGCATGCAACTGGGTCCTAGTCTACTCCAGTAGACACAGACTATTTCTTTATAGCCTGCCTTGTACATTCCAGCTCACCTGCTTTAGGCTAGTACTGCCACAAACAACCAATAGAGTAGTGATGAGCGAATCTGTCCCATTTTGCTTCGCCGAAAAATTTGCGAATCTTTCAAAAGATTTGTGAAACGGCAAAAAATTTGCGAAATGGCAAAAATGTTGCGCGTCAAAAAAAAATTGTCGCCCGTGGCTCTTCTTTTGTCGCCTGTGGCTCTTCTTTTGTCGCCACCGCTGCTATTCTTTTGTCGCCCGCGGCTATTCTTTTGTCGCCCGCGGCTATTCTTTTGTCGCCCGCGGCTATTCTTTTGTCGCCCGCGGCTATTCTTTTGTCGCGCGGCTATTCTTTTGTCGCGCGGCTATTCTTTTGTCGCGCGGCTATTCTTTTGTCGCCCGCATCTATTCTTTTGTCGCACGGCTATTCTTTTGTCGCCTGCGGCTATTCTTTTGTTGCCTGCAGCTATTCTTTTGTCGCTCGCAGCTATTCTTTTGTTGTGTGGCTATCCTTTTAGCGCCCGTGACTATTCTTTTTTTTTCATTCGTTTCACGAAACAATCCGCCAATGGCGAAACACAGAAATTCGCCGTGAATCCATGCCTGGCGAAACATTTTGCCCATCACTACCAATGAGATCTTTTCTCTGAGCCCAATGACACCTTAAAGAGGGTCTAAAGAAGAAAATGGTGGATATGCTTTCCTTAGTAATACTAATTCACTTCTATCAATCGTCTTAGGCACGTGTCAGGATCACTTGGAAAAAAGAAATGTGAATTGCAAGCAATTGTCATTTCCGTTCATGTGCAGTTGGATGGCTAATGTACACTTGCTTTTTATGTTGACAGCTATTTATGAAAATGTATGTTGTACTGTTCACTCTGTGCAGCATTATCTTTTGCAAAATGTGATATTTTCAGAGTTACTGAGCTACAGAAACCTTTCATAAGTTTGTAACTGTATATATAACAGGATACCTTTCCACATATTCACAACTTAATTGTTAATTACTTAAAAGTAATTCGCTGAGCCTTTAATTAGGCTGGTCATAAATGGGCAAAAGCCAGTGCCCAGTACCGTGTGGCCCAGAGCCATCTAGCATGTGCGGTATTCTTGTGTATTTCAGACTTCTTCCCTGTTGTGAAAGATATAAACCTTGTTTATCACAGCTAGATGCTGGGAGGACAGATTCGCCCCTTCCTAAGCCATCTATCTTTCTTATATAGAGCTCTGGGCCTGATTTATGATTCCGATGCCTACTCCTTACTGCCAGACCCACACTCTGATGAATGGGCGCAGCCTTTGCATTGTTCCTTCCTTAGAATAAACAAGCCTGATCCCTCAGCTCTTTAATGCCCCAAATCAACTGACCCTCTTGTGACAACAATCTCAGCCTCGTGTCTTTATTATACTACAGACACAGACAATCAAATATAAGTCAGTCTGATCTGAAGTCACTGAGTCCCTTCCTGAATAAATGTGATTTGTACCAATAATAAGAGCCAAGACAGTGATCCATTACTTAGTGGGGTCAGTGATGTAAACACTTTTGCACCTGATGCCCAGTTGAACTGGCTGCCATATTGCCTCTAGTAGCATTTTCCTGTTCTACTGCACTAGACAAGTTGCTTTAAAAAGTAAGTAAATGTGGACTTCATTGCATAAAGAGCCTGGCAAATCAATTTGTTTGAGTCAGTTTAAGTAACCTCTCTCCACGTTCATCTTATGGTGTATAATATATGTATAATTAAGACCACTGTTTGTAGAGGCAGAAGATCAACAATATTATTCTCTTTAGCTGTAATTGATATCGAACATGATAAATTACATGTTTTAATACCAGATTTTGCTCTTTATAAATAACACCACAGGGTCCATTTTTATGCCTCAGTATAAACCATGGCACTCTATGTAAATGCAGCATAATTGCAGCAAGCTGTATTTATATATATTAATTAAAGCAATACTCTAGAAATCTCGGGAATTCCAGGTGTTACAGCATGACATCTCCCAGCACCAGTCTGGAATAAAGATTCTAGGAATTTCTTAAACAGATGGAGCTTCAAATGTTGCCTATCGCTTGTCTAGGGTTTCACATGAGCAGTAGTTAATCACACTAAGAATAGCTCATCTTGATTACACAAAACTTCGAAAATTTAAACCAGGTTTGGAGACAATCTCTGGGACCTAGGGACAAATAATAAAGTCCCTTATAGACAGGTGCGGCACCATTGCTAACTAGACTAATGAGAAGTCTTAGCTTCCAGTACCGAGTCTTTACACCCAAGACTGAACCCTCACTCGTGTTGAAGTATGGAAAAACTGGCACATAACGTCCGGACACTAGAAGGATTTTAGGAAGGAGTATAGCTCATAAAAACACACAGTATAATCTAAAGCTCACCCATTGGGTTTCTAAGCATGGCAAGACACATCTACAGACCACCTTCACTCTTATTGGTGGCTTATCAGTGTAGTGCATGGTTTTCTGATCCGTGTATGCAGATCCAGGGATGTGGATCCACAAGGAAAGGGTTTCCAGCAAGTAGAACCTTTCCCCAATGGTTTGCAAAGCAGAGGGAATCTGGAGAAGGAAAACTAGTATTACTCCTAAAATTATTTCTAAAATTCCATTGAAATTTCATGGAATGCCCTAAAGGTTTAAGCTCACCCATTGGGTTTTAAAGCATTGTCAAGGCAGTTAATGATTAGATGATCAATAGACCAGCTTTGCCATATAGTACCTTCATAAAGGGAGATGCTAGCAGAAGACAAATGGCAGCACAGAAATACCAGTAACAATCAGCCTTGGACTGCAGCATAATGCATGTTTCATATACAACATGAAGGTGACTTCATTGCCTTCCCATTTCTCCACATTAACGTCACCCTATTAGTCATTTGCAGTAGACCAAATATGGTTACCCAAAATGCAAAAACTTGCCAGTTGGAGATGTTTGGTGAGCACTTAAGGGGGAATTACATGCAAACTAAGCTACCTTAAGGCTAATGCCACACTTGGGGGTATATTTATCATGCTGTGTAAAAACTGGAGTAAAGCATTACCGGTGATGTTGCCCAGGGCAACCAATCAGCAATTAGATTTCAACAGTTAGAAAATCAAAGCAAAGTATCTTATTGGCTACTATGAGCAACATCACCGGTGATGTTTTACTCCAGTATGATAAATATACCCCGTAGCGTATTCCCAGCAAGCTGAAAAATGCTTGCCGAAAATACGCCCCATCTCTTGAGAATCCTCCTACTTGTGCCTGCACCCGCAAGTATTTAATATGCTCAGGTACAGGCATATGTAACTTTGCATTTTCGGCAGATATGGGCTACATGGGCCAGGTAGGAGGATTTTCAAGAGATGGGGCGTATTCTCGGCAAACATTTTTTGGCTTGCCGGGAATACGCTACATGTGGCATTAGCCTGATTCACCTTCAGTCTAGTTGATGGATAACTAAGCACTGTCTGAATGCAATACACAACTGCCTTCATAACCCGTCTGGATAATTTACTCATAAGACTTTAGCGGAATAGTCTTACACCAAGGAACGTCTCTATTTCCCTTATTTATTGAATGGAAGTCCTTAGCATTATTATATAATCTGTTGCTGCCTTTAGATTATATATCAAGGCCAAGGAATGACAATAAGCTGTTTTTTTTATGCAACTATTTTTATTGATTTTTAAAATATGAAAAAATGCTGTTACATATGATTTTCAGGCTTTATCTTTCAAGAACATTACAAAGATAAATTGCAGATAAACAAAATAGATGCAATTCTTGATTTTTGTTTGGTATTGAACAATAGGATAAGTTTGCACGTAAAACAGATTAATAGGATCCCACCAGTGTTGGGATCACATTTGTGATACGTTTTTACAACTTGACTTAATTAACTTTATTTGTACATGGTATCAAGCTCATTGAAGCTGTTTAAAACAAAGATTCAGATTCCATGTGATGAGAAGAGCTTACCTTCTAAAGCTGGCCATACACGTGGCGATCTGACGATGACGAAACATCGTCAGATCCGCCACACACCGTCAGGGCTGAAACAGCAGATAAGGAGGTAGAAACAACAGGATTTCTACCTCCTTCTGCCTATTCAGCCCTGACGGCAGATTTTGGTCAGGCGCCTTCTATGGCGCCCGATCAAAATTTTCTAACCTGGCCGATCGGCGAGTCGTCCGATATCAGCAGCTTCCTGCGATATCGGTCGACTCGCCGACATGCCATACACGCACCGAATATCGTACGAAACGAGGTTTCGTACGATAGTATCGGTGCGTGTATGGCCAGCTTAATTCAATTCCAGATTTTCCCACAGAGCCAGATGCAAACTGAGTGAGAAAAAGTTATCTCACTGTTTATAACATGAAAACTCTATTGAAGTCTATCGTGAAAAAGTGGGACTGAACTAGGAGAAGTTTTCTCCTCAAATTGAATGTGATAAACCATAAAATAATGTTTTCTCATGTAACTGAATTTGTCCCAAAGTCCCAAACAAATGTATTGAAATTTGTGAGACCTGTAGAAGGTCTTTATCCAGAAGCACAGGGTGCAGTTTGACTTCTTATCTATTTATACTGTAACTCAAAACCTATAGAAAGCTGGAATAAGGGTATATTATTTATGCAATGACAGTCCCCCTCAGGACAGTGTTTTATTTTATCTATGTAACAAATGAATCTGAAAGGAGTCTAACTAAGTGAACCTTTGTGTATTTTTAGGAGAGGGTTCCCGTCAGTGGGTTACGCTTCTTTGAATGCATGATAAATTACACAGCTAATATCAAGTCAGGCTGACATCTATTTTGATAAACTATTCCCAAATTGCTGTCTTGATGCATGCTAATTAAAATAAGGAGGAAGAAAAACTTAAATGGAACAATGATTTGCAAAGATTTACCATAAACTGAATCTTAAAACATTCAATCTGCCATCTAAAGAGCTTGCAATTTAGATACACAGGGTTTCCTAATCACGGCTTCTGTAGGTTCATTATACGTTTGGTGTAGCCAGCTAATATGTAGAATATCCCTGCCCAAATGGTTTTGCACAAGAAAAATTGCCAATGAAAATCACTTTGTGTGAATTAGCCAGCCAGTACCTTGGTATCTTGGTATGCACACCGCAGTACTATCTGGCAGTTAGCTTGAGTTAAAGGGGACCTGTCACCCAGACATAAAAAATGGTATAATAAAAGTCCTTTTCAAATTAAACATGAAAACCAAAATCTTTTTTATTATAATATCCAGAGCTGTTATAAACTAATTTAGAACTCACCTATCATATTTTGCCTCTAGCATAAAGGCGGTACAGTCAGTTACTTTCACTTTCCATTATATCCTTCCTGTTTGTCACCGCACTTCTCACATTTCTCTTCCCTGTCCCTGCAATTGTGTAGCCTGTGCTTGGACACCAGCTCCCCCATTCTGGCACATAAACAAGATTATGGAATGATGCAAAGCTCACCTTAGTAACGGTGTCCACAAAATGGCGATTGCCTGCTTGCTGGGATTTTGAATTCCAAGACTCATTTATATAATGTTATAGTGTAAGTAAAGTTTATTTTGCCTGAAAAGAATTTAGAATTATTTTATAGGGTGTCAGGCCCTCTTTAAGCCAAAAAAGCCTTCATGCTTTGTCTGGGGAAGAGTAAAGAGGGGTTGTCATGTAAAGTAGGCATACCTGAGTTGGTTAGACATTTTAGATGATTTTGGCCATGCAGCCAAATTGTTTGGGCCAGGTTGAAGGTCAAAACATGGATGTGAATGCACAATATTGACAGCTGTATGGTTCAGTTTCAGGTTCTCTTCACTCCCTATGGATCTGATTCATTGTGCTATTGTCCCAATCAAATGGAATAATGGAAACTCATGTGGTATCTCTCTGGTCTGCCTATGGGTCTATTAGCTGGAAACCATGGAGGATTAGCCTTAGAAAGAAAGAAAATCCTGTATGGCACTGCTCTTTGGAGCACGTGGGTGCTCACTACAAGGTAAACGTTACATGGGCTTTACTT
Organism: Xenopus tropicalis; assembly: GCF_000004195.4. Lineage (NCBI taxonomy): Eukaryota > Metazoa > Chordata > Amphibia > Anura > Pipidae > Xenopus > Xenopus tropicalis. Next base: position 42,514,276 of record NC_030684.2, on the reverse strand, counting down.
TGCTACATGTGACATAATATCACTTAGTCTCCTGTCAGGTGGGAAGTGGCCCATGTGTGTGGATGAAATCCATTCAGAATCCCGCACAAAATGAAAAGACTAATTACACAACTTCAAAGGGAGGAAAAACCTCTTTAAGGCTTATGGTGCCAGGCTTTACTGCAAATTAAACACAAAGATACGGATTTACTTATCCTAATGAGCTTATGCAGTTATTGATGATAATGTAGCAACAAAGGAAAAAAATGAAATACATTGTACCAAAGAAAAATGTCTGCACAAACTAAGGTCTTCCAAGTCCCGGATTTGCCATTTACGTTCATCATCACATACAGTACTTTGAACAAAAGGCCATGTTTTAATGAGAAACTTTAGCTAAATGACATGTTGTACCGACGTGAATTAATATGAGTTACATGGCCCCACTCTGGCTTATTTTGCCAGATATTGCTGGTTTTAATGTCAAAAGAAAACTGGCATTTGGGAAAGCAGAGAAATGATGGTGCCAGCATGGCATGTCTAGGTCTGCCCTCAGCTAAAGTCTTTATTATAAAAAAAATAATAAATAACTTCCCTTGTGAACAGATACATCATGAAACGTGGATCATTCTTTATCAGATATAGGCAAATTCAGAAAGGGTTAACGCTAGAACACAGAAGCCAATTCTCCTATTTTATTGCTTATTCATGAGCCTTGGGCGACGAAAAATGAGATTGTGAGGTCTGAGGCAAGACTTGGTGCCCCTGCCAACCTTATGCTCGCAGGGCTGCAATAACATCAGTGTTCTAATAGCGGGTTTCATGAGGCATGCCAAGGCAGCTCAGTTTGTACAACATGCCAGCTCTCCGCTGCAGCAGCAGCTGCCATGGTGATTTACAGGGGCTGTTGTAGATAACTCATTGCAACCTATTTCATTTAATGGCTTTACAAGCTCATGAACAATATTTGTAAACAGCATCCACTAATAAGCTTGGCCTGCGGAGTTATCTATCTCGTGGCATACCTCCATATGTTATCCTCCTGGCTACATAGAAATGCCTCAGTTCTCATCAAAATCAGCCCATACAAGAACATAGACTCTTTGGCCTCTTTTACTATTGGAGAGCCACAACCGTTTGTCCTAAACATGTAAAAGTTTGTAGTTATCAAAATAGCATATGGATTTGTGCCCATCCTCATCTTGATTTTTGCAGTATTTGCTCAAAACTATGGGACAGGAAAGTATTTCACTTCTTAGGAACTTTTTATTTATAGATTTCTCATAGTTTTTTAATTATTCACCTTTTTCTTCTCACCCCTTCCATCTTTCAAAAGGAGTTTCCTGACCCCAGCAGCCAAAAACTATGGCTTTGTAAGGAAACACTTTAATTGTTACTGATACACTTTATTACTTCTCTTTGTATTCAGTGACTCTCCTACTCATGTTCCAGTTTCCTATTCAAACAACTGCCACTTTGAACCCTAGCAACTAGATAGCTGCTGAAATGCCAGACTAGAGAGCTGCTGAACAAAAAGCTAAATCATTAAAAAACTACAGAAAATAAAAAGTGAAGGGCAATTGCAAATTGTCTCAGAATATCAAGCTTTACACCATGCTAAAACTGAATGTTGTCTGTCCTTCTCTATTCTCTGCCCTGGTGGTTCAGACTTTTGAAACAATGTATTAGATCACCCCTCTGGGTACTTCCAGTTAGTAACACTGTGAAATTGTTCTAGAGCTGATTTATTAAAGGGGCAGTATACCCCTGTGTTCTCCATGAGTTTAATTAATAGGGCTTGTGCTAAACATACTTTTCCCTATTGTTTTAATCAAAAAGAATCTCTGGTTTTGTTAATTATTTTACTAAACAGGGCAAACAGGTAAACTGAAGCTATAAATTTTACTGAGCATCAAGGATAGTTTCCACTTAGTAAAACACAATTTAAGATTGCACAAATGTATAAAAATCCCTATTTCTTGTGGATGATTAGAATCAGAGATTCCAATGGCTGATCAGTGCAGTTGCTGTGCAGCACTGAACTCTTACACCCCGTCCAACAGAGCAGCATTCAACTACTGACAGCCACACTCAGGTATCAGGTTTGATAAATAAGTCAGTAGAGATGTAGTGAACTGTTCGCCGGCGAACTAATTCGCGCCACTTTGGGTTCGCCGTGTTTTTTTTGGCCCCGCGTTTTTTCGCCTTGATTTTCTCGCCGCGTTTTTTCGCTTCGTTTTATCGCCTATGCATATACATAGGAATAGCTTGTGGGTTTTTTTTGCGTTATTTTTTGGCGTTTTTTTTGGCGTTTTTTTTTTTTTGGTGTTTTTTTTACAAAGTATTTTTCAGAGAAGTTTTTGCCCTTGATCCCCCTCCTGCATGCCACTGTCCAGGTCGTGGCACTCTTTAAACAACTTTAAAATCAGTTTTCTGGCCAGAAATGGCTTTTCTAGATTTTAAATTCGCCTTCCCATTGAAGTCTATGGGGTTCGCAAAGTTCGCGAATATTCGCGAGTTTTGGCGAAAGTCCGCGAACGGGTTCGCGAAAATTTTCGGCGATGTTCGCTACATCACTATAAGCCAGTTTGTGTCAATTCGTTCAGTGACAGGAAGATTTGCTAAATCATACATGCCCCTATGTGATTTCTTTCAGTGTAATGCAATGAAATTATAGTTTGTATCAACTGCAGTGAGATACCCTGATATAAAAACTTCATGACCAGCAATTGGGCACCCCTGATGTATATGTGCAACACTAATCCCAACAAACAAGAGCAAGCAGAGAATAGACAGGAGAGTAGAGGTGAGTAGACAGGAGATGTATGTGTTGCACAGTATGTGGGGCCCGGTCTCTCTCACTTTCTCAGAACAGGCAGGGGATATCATGCATGATTAGGAGCTTCTTCCCTGCATGGAAAAGCAAATAGCAGTATACATAATGCATGGAGGCTATGGGTTCCTTTCCACACAAGTGGATCCCAGTGAGGCTATCAAAGAGACTATAGCTAGCTTGCCCATAGTGTATTATGCATGGCTTCTTGTGCATCTTTCTAATGCTCAAGGAATCTTAAATCTTGAACAAGCTTCCCACTTGTAGGGAGTCAATAATTTATTTGGTCGTTCATCCTCTTAGAAGCCACATCAGCATAGATTTCGTAGATCAGAGAACTGTTTCCTGAGTTGCTCCAGGAGTCACTGAGCTTCAACCATCAGTATTCTCTGTCAGACTCGACAGTCACAGGATGCTCGGAATTGCACTTCCATGATGCTTAAAGACTGCTTGCTTGATCTATCGAGTTGCAACTGTTGGATTTAAATGCTCCTTTTTATTATTTTTGCTTTGTATATGTCTGTTGGAAATATTATGACTTCATTGAGATTGATATTGTTGTCACTGACCATGGTTTCCCAATTCCTTAATAAAGGCGGGTAAGTACAGAAAGTCTAATATGTTGTTTTAGGGCATAACAGGCTCAACACAGGACCTTCAGCCTGCCCCCTGACAAACTGCACATTAGGCTAAGGGCCAACAGATTGAGTTAGTCGCCCACGATAGACTGTCTCTACCACGTGTGACTAACCGATCCGAAATGCCTTTCTACCAGCAACAATAGGAGTCACCAGTGGAAAGGCCAACGCACCGCTTCAGCTTTTAAAAGTTATGCAAAGTTGCCTGCAGGAGGAAACTTTGCACGACTTCAGGAAACCGAAACAATACATTCCACTGGCGACTCTTATTGTTGCTGGTGGAAAGGCATTTCGGAGTGGTTAGTTACCCACAGTAGCAACGACCTATCTTGGGGGACTAATTTCTCCATGAGTCCTTAGCGTTATAGTGTTAGATATTTACAGCGCAAAAAGCTTAAAGGTGGCCATACATGGGCCAAGTTGGCAGCTTATTGGCCCCTGCATGTGGCACTCCAGTGACCCTGACCCGTATTTGGCTAAAAATTGGACAGATGTTTATTGGGCAAGTTTGAGTTTTCAAATGGATAAAAAAAAGAATAATTCATGTAATATAGCCAAAGTGCTCAGAAGAGCATTCTGAGCAATTTAACATGAATTTGTTAAGAAGGTATAATGCTAATTAGATTCACAAATGAAATAAAAACGGCAATTAATATATACTGGAAAATTGCTTAGAAATAAAATTTTCATTAGGCAGAGTTTTTATTTTGGGTTTACCTTCCCTTAAACCTAATTTCTTTTTATTGAAATATAGAGGAGTGCTTTTCATTGGCAAGATTGTTTAGACTACTCCCATGTTGGTAGCAGCAAAAGCATCACAAAACCCCATTGGGTACAGACCAAAAATTATCTGAAATGATCCCATAAATATAAGTTATGTAAAATGTAAAACAAAGAGAGAAGTACATTAAAACCGAGACATGAAGGGAATGTAGATTTTCCAAGATTACGAAACATGCTTCTGTAAAATATATTAAAAAGGGGGTTAACACCATGCGTATTCCCCTCCGTGGGATCTTCTCACTTTACACTTCCTCCAGCCTCCGGCAGACTTATGAACTGTAATGTGTGCTTTCATTTTTTATAGAAAAAACAAATACAGTTTATAACTCTATTTGCCTTGGAAATCAGAAATGGGGGGGCTGGAGACAAGATCTTAATCCAATTCCAGCAGAGCTCCGAGACAGTGCGGTGTGACGACATTTGTCAAAGAGGAATTAATAAAAGTAGTCATGCTGCTCATAGGAGAAGATAACAAACCTGTCAATTTAACTTTGCTTCCCATTACCAAGTAGATTAGATTACGGAGGCAGAAAATGAGAGAAATAAAGAAAAAAACCCGTTGACCAATAACACGGGGAATGGAATTAAAACTGGAAGATGTATGGCAGAGTATTTTACACTCACAGCAAATGTCTGAGATACTGGGAAAAGTCTGCACAGTCACAACTGTCTGTTCCTCTGTCTCAGATTTGCATGCACACATTCTCTATAAGTGTTTATCATCCAGATCTCTGCAGTATTTTCAGGTAATAATTGCCTGTCAAAAAAGTGCCCTGGCCATTTAAATCAATTGCTATTTAAGATAAATGGGGGGGCGATTTCAGGAGTTTTGTCACCTTTCCATAGAGATACAAAATGCATGAGGAAAACTAGCAGAAAAGCAGACCCTGCAGCCACCGAAGGCCTGGTAACAAAGGGGGCCAAGGTAAGGACCCCTGCTTTCTCTCACCCATTCCTGCACCCCAATCCCAGTTCCTGCCACCCAAGATTCCCTTTATGAGCCCACTGGTTTTTAATCAAGTACTGGAGTAGGGGAAGTTGGACTGAGATTAAGGATGGCAGGGGGCTCGGAACCGGATGTTATGCCACTCTGCCGGCACCTTTATTCTTGCCTCTCTTAGAGTAAGGACAGAGAATAAGCTCCTCCTTTTTCCTCAGAGATCATTATAGAAGGGATTAAAGGGAAACTATACCCCCAGAACATTGCAGACCCATATAAATATATATCAAATAAAGCAGCCCATGTGCGAAACACCATAGAAAGTCTTTTCATGAAAATGAAAATAGAAAAACTTTTTAAGTACCGAAGCCACCCCCTGGCTGCCATGAAGTACTGTGCTCACACACAAACCAAGGGCACCCATACATGCTAGCGTACATCAGCCAATGACTTGGCACAGCCCTGTTTTTCACTTCCACACTTCCCCCAGTTCCTGCATTGCTTTCCATCAGGTGATCAGTGAGCAACACAGAGAACATCACAAAATGACTGCTCAAGGGAAAAACACAACATTCACTGATATTTATTTGCCTGTTTGGTAAAAAGGTCACTTAAGTCGATATAAATTATCCATTGATTAAGGATTTGTTCACTAATTATGGTCCAGAAAACAAGTGTAGCTAAACACAGAGTGGAGTTAGGAGGTCTGTTCTATTTACAGAAAAGCAGAAAATAGGTGCAATCTAAATACTGCCATTCACTGGGTTTGATTCCAGCACTGGGCATTATCTGCAGGTAGAATCATACTGGAACAAATAGGCAGGCACATCTGGGATCCTTTTGCGTCAAAAAAAGTTTTCAAGAAGCAGCTTGTAGTGTTGATAAAAGTATCAAAATTTATTTATTCCATAAAAAACAACAACTGCAAAAGCCTTACGCGTTTCGTACCTACCAGGGTACTTAGTCATAGGCTACCAGTACCCTGGTAGGTACGAAACGCGTAAGGCTTTTGCAGTTGTTGTTTTTTATGGAATAAATACATTTTGATACTTTTATCAACACTACATGCTGCTTCTTGAAAACTTTTTGTTGACGCAAAAGGGATCCCAGATGTGCCTGCCTATTTGTTCCAGTATGATTTTGCATGACTCCCCAAGCTGATGGTCTGGGGCATGAGCACCTGGACCCACCTAAGTAGGGGGTAAGATTCTACTTTAAATACGATGATTCTGTTAGTCTGTGAGATTCTTGTATATATGTATTAGAAAAATTATCTGCAGGTACTCTGGGTTCCCCCAGTACTCCAAATTGGCTCTTTATAAAATCAACCCTAGCGTGTGTCAATGTGATAGGGACCTTAGACTGTAAGCGCCACGGGGCAGGGACTGATGAGAACGATGTATAATCTCTGTAAAGTGCTGCGGAATATGTCAGTGCTATATCAATCAATAATAATAATGTGTGTTTTTATTCATAAACTTACAAGCACATAGGTCCCTACTTGCTCTATACCTGGACCAACTGATGTGTAGTTATGCCAAGCCAGGGTGTATATGGTTGATTTGGCACATCAATAAGGCAATACTTTTATCGGGAATGTTTTGGAGAAGAAGTAAATCTCTAAAGACTGAAGGACTGCCAATACAAACAAAAGGCAAGGGCAGAAGAGCTGCTCAGTTTTTGGAGTATCTCAGGTAACAGGGAGATGATGAACATGCTATTACATTACTTCATTCCACTGACAAATCACCAATGTACAGGGATTGGGCTGTGCGGGAGTCAGATGTTTATGTACAGCTAAATTATAGGTGGCTGTACAAGGCTGGATCCATAATGAGGTGCTTAGAGTTTGTGTGTACAGGTGGCTCTTTTGGAAGAAACATCAGATGGTGCCTGGTTCATATTTATTTATTTTTTTAATTTGTGTATTTAAATGTGAGGGCTTCAAGGCAGCTTAGTTAATATGCCCCTTTTTTCCCAAGCTTCCTGCATAATACTCCTTGGCTGTTCTCCTGAATGACCTCATTCCAGCCATGATTAGTGCATCCACTGCTTCCCTGCTTACACGTTACATGTAGCTTTCACTTTCCAACAAGGGAGCTGCCTCTGTGTTTTACATATACCCCTTGTGTATCTACTCTACTTGGACTAGTGATGGGCGAAATGTTTCGCCAGGCATGGATTCACGGCGAATTTCCGCGTTTCGCCATTGGCAGATTGTTTTATAAAACGGATGAAAAAATTTGCTGCAGAAAAATTTGGTGTGCGTCCAAAAATTGTCGCCCGCGGCAAAAAAGAATAGTTGCGGGCGCCAAAAGAATAGCCACGCAACAAAAGAATAGCGCGGGCGACAAAGGAATAGCCGCCGGCGACAAAAGATTAGCCGCGGGTGGCAAAAGAATAGTCACAACATTTATGCAGTTTCGCTAGTTTTTTGCCATTTCACGAATCTTTTGAAAGATTCGCAAATTTTTCGGCAAAGTGAAACGGGACAGATTCGCTCATCACTACCTTGGACCCTTTGTTATCTTTCTTCATCTCTCATTCTAAAATTACTATGGGCTCAGCTTTCTTTCTACACTCCCTCTCCAAATTGTTTTGTTTTTATAAACCAATACACCTCTTTCCTTCTCCTCAACCTTCCACATCCATTCCTCACCCTCTTTTCTGAATCCATACCTCAGCTTGTTTTCCACACCCACTCAACATGTTTTCCACATCCTCTCCTTTCCACATTCTACCTTATATCCGACTCAATATTATGCTGTTTGCCTTCACCCTCTCTTTTTCTATTGACAATGAATACACATATTCCTGGTCCCGGATCTGATGCACCTCTTTACCCACATTTTTAGTCAGCTCTAACTACTCTAATCTCAAAAGGCTTTTATGAGCCAAACCAACTCAGAGAAAGGCTAAGACACAAGGCTAAGACACAAGAGACACTGCTGAGCCCCCAAAAGCAACATTCTCAGGATGTGGTTCAGTCTTTGAAAAATGCTGTACAATTAGTTATCTAAAGCAGTGATCCCCAACCAGTGGCTCTTGAGCACCACCCCCATTGATGTAGCTCCAAGAGGCTTCAAAGTAGGTTCCAATTGTAAATTTCTGGATGGAGGCAAGTTTTACTTCAAGCAGAGCCTCAGTTTTAATCCAAGCAGAGCCTCCTGCAGGCTAGCAGTCCACATGGGGCTACAGCCCTTATTTGGTATCCCCAAAGAACATTTTCACACTTGTGTGGCTCACCAACACATTTTAAATCTGAGTGTGGCTCACGAGTAAAAAAAAAAGGTTGGGGATCCCTGATCTAAATGAATATATTATTCAGGGGTATAGCTTTTCTGTTTATATACAGGCACCTGAGACGTACATATTAGGGATGTGACAATTTCATGGAATACTGCAAGTGCCAAAGAATGTACTCAAAAAAAAAATAATATTTGTGCACAAGCCCCACTCTCCTACACATTGCAAATTAAACACAACACATTTGCCAGAATATATTTTAAAATGCATAATGGTCACATTAACCAATTTCACAAAGGTTTGATCTAGGACTGGGTTTGCCATTGATAAGAAAGTCACCTTAAATGTGACAGTGGATACAAGGGCATTCGAGTGTGACAAGCTCCTCTGGAAGGGGCCCTGACATCATTCCTCCTGGGGCAAGAGAAAACAGCAGGTCACACTGGACAACCAAATTAACTATACAAGATACAGATTGCAGTGACATTTTGTTGTATAAACTAGAAATATATCTCTACTTAGACCAGTGGTGACCACCTTTTCCATTTAATGGGTCAGATGTTATAGTGAATCATATGCTACAGTTTACTTGGTACCTGCTTTGAGCTACTTGCCATTAAAGAAGTATTTTACCTTTCAATTAATTATTAATGTGATATAGACCTTGAATTTCAAAAACAATTTGCAGTGGTTTTTCATCATTTATTTTTGTGTGTGTGATTTTTTTTTCAGTTATTTAGCTTTTATTTAGCCAGTTTGGAATTTCAGCAGCTATTTGTAAGCTAAAGTCCCATTTACCCTAGCAACCAGGCAGTGGTTTAAATAAGATGCTGAATTATGAATAGGAGAGACACTGAATAGAGACATATGAAATAAAAAGTAGAAATAAAAATTAAATTGACCAAATTGGCATACTAGGTAATAACAGAGAGAGTGAGCAAATGTAAAGACATGAGTCAACATTTACCAATATGCTATATCGTGAGTACAGGCCATGCCTGCATATAATCTATAAAATTCTCTTTCCTATACAGCCATATCTGCCCAATGATTGGCCAAAAAGCTGCCTTAGTGCTAGCACACAGGCTGGTAACAGTGTAGGGGAACAAAGTGATTATTTCCATCCCATGGATTTCCCAGCATCAGTAGCAACCAATTTTTCTGCTGAGCAATGAAATAGGGGGCAACCTATCAAACAACTTGAGGAGTCCACTTTGTTTTTTTTGTTTTATTAAGTGCCCCAGGCGCAAGCAATGCACCAGGCGCAAGTGCACCAGGCGCAAGCAATGGGCGCAGAGGAACGGCCAACCTTGAACAGACTGCATGGCCATAGCAAGATGTAAAACAGAAACTCCATTCCATATTGATAAGATTTTGCATGACTGCAATAGCATGAAGGCAAACAGAATAAACATAGAAATAGATCTTTGTGGTTTGGTCATTAGATACGATGAGTGGAACTTTTTGTAGTTTGCATAAATGAGAGATGCAGTTATGCAACAATTCACTGTTTTCCACTGGAAATAGGTTACAGGATCATTAGCTGCTAAATTGCAAATCATGGTATCAGACTACTTGTCCCACCTCTTCATGCACTTAGCCTATGCAATAAAATGTGGGCCCTGCTTACTCTTGTTTAGCCAAGACTTGCTGCCTATCATTTAAATTGAGATAATCCGGCAGTGCACTTAAGTTACCGACGGCTTTGAAATAAGTGATAAAAGCCCTTGTTTTCCCATTCGTTTCGCATACGTAACCCTTTGGCAAGGAACATCTATACTAATTCTGCTCTTCTGTTTGCCTGTTCTTCATTTCCTAGTTTGTTCACTAAACTGATCCCCAGGATCATCTCTAAAGGTAAATAGATTCTATAATAACTACGACTCCCACACACGTGCGTTATCCATTCACGGTGCAGACACAATAATCACACTTTACATAAAGCTTTGTTATGCTTTTAAGAAGAATTTGGTGCGTATTAGATTTCTGGGAACCCCCAACCCCCACCATTAAGCCACAATGCAGAAATATTTCTAAATCAACGCTGCCCCCCTGTGGTGGGAGGCACAGTCTATGCCACAAGTATTACATTTCTCCTGTTCAAGCACCATTACATAGCCCATTTATTTCATGCAGCGACAGAGAAAAATGAAAAGGCATCTCTTTCCATTATTCAAAAAAAAAAATTATTTCTGACTAAAATTTTTGATGAAATGATTCTTTTTCTAATTGAACCTGTGGGGTGCTTACATTGCAGTGCTTTGGGGGTTTGAGTGGATGCACTGCATGCTGGGTTAGTTCGATACCTCAGGAAAGAAGATCTAAAAAGGAGACTTTTGAACTTGTATTTGGCTTTTTTTTAAAAAAGAAAAAGAAAGAAATGCAAGGAATGTGCAGAGCAGCAAAGAGGGACAGAAGAGAAGAAAGAAAAGAGAGAACTCATACAGCTGCTTGTGTGCGCAAGAGAAAACAATTCATGCTTTCAGCATACTAAATGCTGGTGATTTGTGCTTTATTGCCATTAGGTCATGGCAATGCCCGAGGACAAATACCTAGTGTGGAGGCTTTCATTATATATTAAACAACCTGAAGCTCTTATCCTGAATTTTACCTACCCCCTATACCTCAAAAGGGTTAAGTAATGGATGCTGGGAGGTGTAGTGAGTTTTAGCTGTACCCTTATAGAATCCTACAAAGAGTTAATGCAGGGACCTTGATTAATTCCCAATTAGATAAAATAGCAGTTAAGCCAAGTTCTGCTTTAAAGGTTCCATATTAATTACTGGCTGGGGCCCTCCAGCTTGCTGCAAATTAAAAAAAAGTGTGTACCATAATTCACCTTTTGGTGGAGATTTCCTAGCAAAGAGATGGAGCAGACTTACACTGTATTCATAGCAGCTGGAGCCTAAGGACATGGTTGGGCATTTGCCATGAGTTTAGGCTGAGATTCAGATTAATGTGGACCTGCTGGAAAATGAATGCTGGATTTTTTCATTGATGTGCATCAAACATGCTCAATTACACCACAAACCGGTGATGAATCTGTGCAAGGGCATTTATGAATTAACATGTTTACTGATATTAGATAGATAGATAGATAGATGATAGATATGTAGATAAATAGATAGATAGATAGATAGATAGATAGATAGATAGATGATAGATAGATAGATGATAGATATATAGATAGATAGATAGATAGATAGATGATAGATAGATAGATAGATAGATAGATAGATAGATAGATAGATAGATGATAGATAGATAGATAGATAGATGATAGATAGATAGATAGATAGATAGATGATGATAGATAGATAGATGATAGATAGATAGATAGATAGATAGATAGATAGATAGATGATACATAGATAGATATAGATGATAGATAGATATAGATAGATTGATGATAGATAGATAGATAGATAGATAGATAGATAGATAGATAGATAGATAGATAGATAGATGACTTTCTGATTATGAGATCTTCAGCAATGATATGGAGCTACATAAATCCAATGTAATAAAAAATAAGTGATTAGCAAAAAGTTGAATAAAGATTCTAATGCCTATAGGGTGCAAAGTTTGCTACTGGTCTAGTAACCCATAGCAACCATCACTGATGCTGGGAGGGCAAATCACAGTTGACACACCTAGTAGGGGGGGGCAGACATATTTGCTGGGGGGGGGGGGTAGCTATGCACATTACGTTAACTCCTTGCTTAATATGAAACATTTGAAAGGAAACTGAGGAAGGTAAATAAATGTAAATGGCAGCAGTCGGAAATGGCAAATGTCAAATTCAAAATACAGATACATAAATATACTTGGCCTGGGCACAAGTCCAATGAAAGCATAGACCAGCACACAGATGGGACTTTCAACAATGGATTGTTAAGAGAGACATTGTCTGCATCAGACCAAATGTTTATGGCCCATAAATGACTGTCATCAGAGTAGCCGAGGACACAAACAAGGCGGTATAAATATAGCCCCAAATATGTGCATGCTGGACAGCTGAATGGAGCACTCTTGCTGACGGGAGGAGGTCGCTCAATTAAACAAAATGCTTTCATTCTTATGAGTCAGAGATCTACCACCTGTGACAGCCCAGCTGTTGCTGAACTACATCAGTCAGCATTCTCTGACAGCCATGGGGGATGCTGGGAGTTGTAGTACAGAAGTATAGGTGGTTTTGATCTTAAAGCAATTCTTTATATAACTGAAATTCTATTTCTTATTATTGAACATTCAAATAAGATATTGAAGGGAAACCTATTATCCAGAATGCTCCGAAATAATCATAATATGTCAAATTTCATAGTAAATTGTATTTTGTTTTATTATTGCTATTCCAGGGTGTCCACCTTTTTTGGGATATAATAGCAAAAAGTAAACAAGGGGCAGGAGGTGTTGGTAAAGGGGTGATGACTGGGGGGGTCATAAGAAATGAATGTGGTAAAGAGGGATTGGGGTGGATTAGGAATTTTGATAGGTAAGTAACAAAGGGTACTGTGGAATGGTACAATAGTAAAGCTGGAAAACCAACCCTGGCCTAGGATGTTGATTTACTGGTTAGGCCTGTAAAATACTAGTTAGGTAGTAACTAGTGATGGGTGAAATGTTTTGCCAGGCATGGATTCGCTGCGAATTTCCGCATTTCGCCATTGTTTCGTGAAACGGATGAAAAAACTTGCTGTGGAAAAATTCGCCTGCGACAAAAGAATAGCCTCGGGCGACAAAAGAATAGCCTTGCGACAAAAAAATAGCCATGGGCAACAAAAAAATAGTCATGGGCAACAAAAAAAATAGTCATGGGCGACAAATTTTTTTGACGTGCGACATTTTCGCCGTTTCGCAAATTTTTCACCATTTCGCAAATCTTTTGAAAGATTTGCGAATTTTTCGGCAAAGCGAAACGTGACAGATTCGCTCATCACTACTAGTAACCTTACCCTAACCTTTCCATAAAAATGTAGCAGATTTAATAAAATCAGGGGAATGGGGTTGGCCTCTGGGTGCTGAAAATATAAATCAGGCATTGATGGCAACCCACCTTGAAATAGCTACTTTAAATAACTGGGCAGCACTTGGTTTACTACTGGAATATAATACTTAGGCATGCATTCTTTAAGGGCTCATACCCAAAGCGCCTGTTTGGGCGCACCTAAATGCATTCGCTACTTGATCCCAATATATTCTGCCCGGTTGTACTCACAAGCAATACGAATTTATTTTTGCTCCATCGCATTTTTTTAGACATGCATTTTCTCATTCGCATTCATAATTTGTTAGAACAGAGGGTTGTGTTTATAAGTGTAGTAGTATAAGCCCTAAACGAAAAGTAAATAAGTAAAATAGTACTTTAAACGGTTAGGTATTATTATTCTAATTATTATTATTGATGATATGAACAATAATAATAATAATAATAATTATAATAAATACTTATAAAATGGCAACATGTTGTGTTGTACATTAAATGGGTGTATACAAGAAAGCAAAACAACCAATACAAGAGTTAGAGTGGGGCAAAGCTAGTAAGAGTGCTACATAGGGCAGTTACAAAGGTGGTGGTTGTGATACAAGAAACACCGGGCAGTGCCCCAGGATTACACAGCGCTTCTACCAATATAACTCATCGTCTTTCCGTCGCACTGCCAAATACATATGGCTCTTTCATTTCTGCTGCCAGCAATAAAGCATCTGGAGGGTAGCGTCCCCGTCGCAGAACAGCTACAAATTACTAATTGATAGATCCAATTACATCCAGCTTTTACCATCTTGCAAAAAGTTATCTTAATTGGCAATTATGGGCAGCAGTCAGTCTGCAGCCGAGTAAGGTCATGACTCCAGAGCTGGAGCACAGGCTGAGCCGCTTGGAAGCCTAATGGGGAAGAAAGAAATATGTATTTTTACATGGCAGTTAAACGTGTCATTAATATTCCATGTATTCATCTCCCTGTGATTACTCAATTATCATCAGTGCTGGAAGATGAGACCTCCCATTCAGAGGCAGAAGGAGGGGGGAGGGAAGACAGGGGGCCCCACCATGCAGTGTTATAGTCACATAGGGCCACATGCAGAACACACACTATAAATAGTAACACCTGATTGGATAAAGCCATAACTGTGGAATGTACTGGCAACAGGCACAGCTGCCAATAATATTTTCCCTAAAGGGTCTCCATACCTTTCTTGTTTGTTTTTTTTTTCACTAACAAAAAGATGAATGTATAACTATTTTCCTTCTTTTTTGGCCTTGGTTAAGGCAATTTCAACTTGGTTTTACCATGTGGCACAGTTGTAAGCACACAGGGTCGGACTGGCCAGACCAGATCCCCACTGGTACTCTTTCACTGACCTCCCTCCCCGGTGAGTGTGTGGGCAGCGGGGGGCCCGGGGGTGGCAGAGCTCCACCAACACAGACCAGATCCCCACCGTTGCTCTTCCACTGACCTCCCTCGCCAGAGGGTGTGTGTGGGCAGCAGGGGGCCCTGGGGTGGCAACCCCTCACCCCACCAACCCAGACCAGATCCCCACCAGTGCTCTTCCACTAACCTCCCTCACCCAGGGGTTTGTGTGGGCAGCAGGAGCCCTGGGGTGGAAGACGCCCACCCCACCAACCCAGACCAGATGCCCACCATTGCTCTTCCACTGACCTTCCTCACCTAGGGGTTTGTGTGGGCAATGGGGGCCCTGGGGTGGCAGCCCCAGTGGGCCCCGCACACCCCAGTTTGACCCTGTATGCACAATGCCTTAGGGCTCTTACATATGGGAGTGTGTGGCTGCGTTCCCCTGTGGTGGATCTCGCCTGCATTCCACCACAGGAACACAGCCCATTCTTCCAAATCCTGTTCTACTTACTAAGGTGCAGGCAAGCATGAAATACAGGTTGGATGAAGCTTCATGCGTTTCACCTGTGTCCAGCTCTAACCTGCGCCACAGTGACTGGCATTTAGAATCCACTGCATGGGAACCCATTCTCAATCACATATGTCACAGCCCTTCAATAACATTATCTAGGCATCATCAAGGATTTATGATAACTTGCTAGCAACAAGTACAAGGGACTATCAAGCCAATCAAAAATTAAAAACTGTATATATAGTGAATAATGTACCCCCTATTGTAAAAGGATATTAAGCATCGTAGAGGAGTTACTTGACCATATGAAAGCACAAGGCCAAAGGGCGAGTACTTTTATACAGGTCATAGAACACCAAGGTAACTTTTAATATTCTCATATTTTACAACAGGGGAAACATTATCATTTATGATAATACACAAAATTCAGTGAGTCATGTGACAGCAATAACATCACTAAGCACTGATTATAAATAATGACATCACAAAGCAATGTTTACAAAGATATAATGTATAGGAAACAACATTCTGTATTTTGGAGCTTTCTGGATAATGGCTTTCGAAAATACGTCCCATAGCTGAAAAGAAAAAAAACACCATATCTAAAGGGAATATTGACACAACTACCAAATGATTTCAGGAAAAAAGTACTTAAATTCCCAAACATAGAGAAATGACAGATGTTATTGAAAGGGATATACTGTAAGTCAACAGAGACTCTTTTCTATCTCCACCAGCCACCCTCAGACATTATAATAAGCACACATTCAATACATCGCTGTCCTAACAATATAGCTGCAATTACACCCCTAGGAAAGGGAAAATAAAATCATACACTGCATACGATACAGTAACAAATGTGTGATTGAATAAATTATACTATAACCATCTTTCAGACTTGAGCAGATGGTGGATTATACCATAAAACAAGGGGAACACGCTCCATTCTTCTAACAAAAAGGCCTGTCTAGCACAAATACTACAAGCCCTGCAGCTCCCCAGCTGTCACTGAATTACAGATCCATTCTGTAATTGAAACCATTGCCTGGTTACTAAGGCCAGTGCCCCTAGCAACCATATAGCAGTTTTATTCCAAACATAAATGCTGCAAGACAAAAAAACACAGTGTAAAGGCAATATAGCACATGTAGGGGCTCATATTTGCTCAAATATCAATATGAACATAGGATCTAAACATTAAATATATCAGAACTTGTGTGTGGGTATATATATATATATATATATATATATATTATATATAGTCTAAGGGGGTGGCCCTCAGTACTTAAAATGGCAATTTTCTAGTTAGGATTACCCAATGTCACAAACTAATAAAAAAGAGTATATTTTTATAAATAAACAGTGTTGGGGTGAGGGCTATAGCTTTCTTTTAATAAAAGCACCACCCCCTGAATTTAGATTATCAAGAATATATGTTGGGCACCAGCATATATTAATTATGTAGTAAACCTGCCCAGAATTCCCTATACTTTCACAGGAGTAAACATTCTCAGCTCAATATGGCTATATACACCACCAATTCCTATTCAGTCACACAGACAATCCCATTCCCCCCGCACACATAAACCAGTTACACTGACGGTACAAAAAGACTCAATTCATGCTGTTTTTCTCATGTTTTTCATGCTTAAAGAATTTCTTTAAAAAAAGCTATATAAAAATATTGACTTGATCATTTAGATCAGGTCTTCCTGTTGTTCAGAGCCGTGTGAACTTGCACCTAATGGGAAAGATCTGGAGTTATTACAGATAAGCGGCTCTGCAAGAGAGCGCCGGAGTAGCCCGTATATGTATATATACATATGTATATAAATATGGTGTAAAATACAAAGGAGTCTTTATACTGACAAGAGAGAGGAAATGAGATTTCACTTTCAGCAATGCAAAGGGTTCTTCAGTGTGACAGCAGCACAATAATGAAATTTCCTGCAAGGGAGACTGGCAGATGAACTACAGACACTATGTACAAGCAGGGCTTATTTCCCACAGGCAGTGACCGGGTTATTCCCATGATCTAACAGGAGCAGTGGAAATTGGGGATGATCATTGTATGTGGCAGTAGAATTGTCGAAGGGTAATAAAACCTGAAATGGGGACACATCTCCCTAAAAAATGAGAGCCGTGAAGTCATTTATTATTCATACATAGCCATATAATAGCAACCTAGGAGAATCCCTATACAACTTGTTTTATAATCCCTACGCCAGGGTAGAACAGCCAGTCAACGCGCAACATTACGTTCCTTTTCTCACAAAAGTAATTTTTAGCTGACTGTGTCCTTTTGGCCAAAAATAAACAGCTGGTTGTGCTAAAGTTTTTAATTCATTATACCAATAATGCAAAGACTGCTAATATCTTTAAAAGTTGGAAAAATATATTAATGTAAACTGC
Organism: Xenopus tropicalis; assembly: GCF_000004195.4. NCBI lineage: Eukaryota > Metazoa > Chordata > Amphibia > Anura > Pipidae > Xenopus > Xenopus tropicalis. Next base: position 42,496,578 of record NC_030684.2, on the reverse strand, counting down.
AAAACTGCTCAGAAGAGTACTCTGATTACTTTTAAATTCATTTGTTTCAATTTTTTTGGAGACATAGAATGACATTCAGTGCTACATTCTATATAAACAGAATGCTAAGCCATAAAGAAAGAATTTATTTAATTTGCTTTGCTTATAATCAGTAATATCTAGACTGTGCTATAAAACTTATTGAAGTGCCACTATACATGTACATTTTTCTTGAGAATCATTAAACCACACCTCATTACCCACTAGACCAGACCCTATATGAGATTCCTGCATAATCTTTATATACAGGTATCGGACCCCTATACGGAAACCCATTATCCAGAAAGTTCCGAATTATGGAAAGGCCCTCTCTCATAGACTCCATTATAAGCAAATAATTCAAATTTTTAAAAATGATTTCCTTTTCTCTGTAGTAATAAAACAGTACCTTGTATTTGATCCCAACTGATGTAATTGATCCTTATTGGAGGCAAAACAATCCTATTGGGTTTAATTACAGTTTAAATTATTATTATTATTTTTTAGCAAACTTAAGGAAGGAGATCCAAATTATAGAAATACCACCTTATCCAGAAAACCTCAGGTCCCAAAGATTCTGGTTAATGGGTCCTATACATGTATATAGTTTCATATACAGTATCTTGTACCAGCCTTTCTAAGGGCAGGTGCATGGATGAGGCTAACTAAAGTAAAAGAAGGCCATTAAAGTACAGCAGAAAATAAAGAAATTAAGCTATAGTTGCTGGGTAAATAACTTCCGACTGTTTCCAACTGACATAACTATGAAACTATGTAACATCTACATTGCACAGTAAATTGTGTCAAGTTCTCTTCCTCTGGGAAACGCAAGGAGCCGTATTTCAAAGACTGCATAGTTTGGCAATAAAGAGCACATTTGGTTTCCCCTTTTCTGCCCTCATTTAGTTCTGCCTGCACTCATATAGTCCTGCCCTCGTAGAGTTTTACCCTCATATACTGTAGTTCTACCCTCATAGAGTTCCTAATTATTATAGCATTATAATGATATAATGATTATAACATTAAATGTTGGAAAGCTCATGGCATACACTATGTATTTACCCCTTGATATGGCAGGTAGAGCAGTAATGTTGCAGGTCTGTTCAATCTGAATCCCCAATCAGCCAAAGCTTAAGGGCTGTGGCCTGGGCAATTATTTTAGTAGGGGTTGCCATGCTGCATTGTCCAAGGGCCCACCTTCTCTAACTATGGCTTTTATTGTGTTTTTGCTTGTGTGTAATGGGTACTCCTATTCTGAACTGGCTATCAAACTCTTGCTATATGACAAAATCCTTCTCCATTCTGCTGCTTCAGCCTAGAGTTAGCAACAGGGGCTGTGGGTTCTGGATTCCTAAGACAGGAAAGGCTGACTGGAAGGGGGGCACAGATCATATTTTGCTTACTAAAACATTATCTTGACATTAGACCACAGAGTAACCTCAGACTGTCTGTCTGCTTCTATGGCAACATCCCGAGCCGACACTTCTTGCTAGTGGCAACCACAAGGCCCAGCTGTACTGGTATAAACAGATGGGCAAGCAAAGAGCCCAGGGTCAGCACATGAACCAACATACCAAGGTTCTACTTAAACCTGCTTTCAGCTTCATCCAGATTAAAAACCTATGGATTATAGAGATTAATATGAACTCATTATATTTAATGGAATATTTATAATTCTGTATGTGTGCGTGTATATGGTGCGTGTATATGTTTGTCTGAGTGAAAATTCTATTTAGGGGCAGAACCAAATTGGGAATCCAACAGTTTCCCCATGTACTTGTTACTTAACTTGATATCTCAGGCCCCCAAAAGAAATTCCGCTGTGGTAATATCTCCTTTGATTATTAATCAAATGTTCCATAACAATCCATAGTAAATTTGTTTTGTAGTGTAAAGGACATTTATGTGCATAAGTGATGGCAATAATCTATAATCTAGTTCTCTCTCCATAAAAATATCAGTCAGGAAAATCTTGTGTTTTGGTGGGATATTCATCGATGCTGCTAACTTTTCTTGAGTTAAACCACAGTGCATCTGCTGGTAGGAACAGCAAGCGACTTAACAAGCACAGTTTTGATTGGCTAAAAAGGAATTTTCTCAAGTGCATGAAAACTGCACAATGGAGAGGTGAGGAGGTGTGCAGAGCACAATGGTGAACAGTAAAAAGAAAAAACAGGGCTCATTATTTGAAACAGGAATGTAGATATGGAGAACTTCTTTAGATGAGCTAAAGATGGACTTTCTGGAGGGACTAGAATTCACTCAGAGTATCAAGTACATAATAATACCTTATAAATTCAATTTGGGGTATCCCGGCACAGTATAAATCGCTGACAAATTCAGAGAAGACAATTGATTTTGAAGGATTTAAGGACTTTGTTCTTTAGAGACAATAAATAAATTAGAGAATAGAGAAGGAAATAAGCTAAAACTACATATATTAAAAACCAGTGAAGGGCAGCATGGGTAAACTCTCTGGGGACTATTAGTATTCATTTCCTATTAATTTCAAAGTTTTCATTGTTACATAATACAGCAGTTTGGATTTACCAGCTCGGATTTAGTTGATATGATTTTAATAGAAAGAACATATTAAAAGAGATAACACAAAGAAGGCATTAGCACGAAGGCAAATAGAAGGCACTGATCCCGTTCCCATAGTAGGGAGCAAGAAGGGTCAGGTTTTAGCCATAAACACTACAGCAACAGCCCCTAGATTAAAAACATTTCATTTTTAATCTCGATAGAGATAGCAATGTTTTTTTAAATATTATTTTACAGCCATGTACATAATAATCAAACTTTGTGAAGGGTATTTATTATTTTCATTTTTTTTTAATTATTTACTGTTCTGCTATTTAGGTGCAAAGATTCCTTTTTTATTCTGTTTCCATTTCCCAGGATTCCCCTTTATTCTGCTTCTATTTAGGACCTAGTATCCCCTTTCTATTTTGTTTCTGTTTAGAGCCCAAGATGCCCCTCTATTCTGCTTCTATTTAGGGCCCAGGATCCCCTTTCTATTATGCTTTTCTTTGGGTCCCAGAATCCCTCTCTATTCTGCTTCTATTAAGGAACCAGGATCCCCTTTCTATTCTGCTTCTATTTAGGGCCCAGGACCCCCCTCTATTCTGCTTCTATTTAGGGCCCAGGATCCCCTTTCTATTCTGCTTCTATTTAGGGCCCAGGACCCCCCTCTATTCTGCTTCTATTTAGGGCCCAGGACCCCCCTCTATTCTGCTTCTATTTAGGGCCCAGGATCCCCTTTCTATTCTGCTTCTATTTAGGTTCCAGGGCCCACTTTTTATTCTGATTCTATTTAGGGCCCAAGATCCCTCTCTATTCTGCTTCCATTTAGGGCCAAGGATCCCCTTTCTGTTATGCTTTTCTTTAGGTCCCAGAATCCCTCTCTATTCTGCTTCTATAAAGGACCCCGGATCCCCTTTCTATTATGCTTCTATTTAGGGCCCAGGATCCTCTTTCTATTCTACTTCTATTTAGGGGTCAGGATCCCCTTTCTGTTCTGTTTAGATACCAGGATCACTGCCAACAGTGTTACCTCTGAGCTGTGTTTATGGCATGCACACATGTTGTACCAGCAGGACACACTTACAATATACTAAATTCACACACGGAATTCTCATCAACACTATGAAAATCCAGTGTACAACAAGCTACTCCAAACAACTATGCACCCTCTCCCATGTTTCTGTTCTATCCTCTGCCTTTTTATCAAGGTTTGTTAGTGATTTTGGCCCCATTCCTCTATTTAGATTTGTTCCAGATTGTTCAGGTTAGTTGGATGACTCTTGTGCACCTCAGTTCTCAAACAGCGCCACATGTTCTCAAGGATTTGACAGGGCCATTGTAGGACGTTCAATAGTTTGTACCCGAGTGACTCTATTGGTAGTTTGGTCTTGTATTAAGGATCTTTATCCCGATGAAAGATGCATTTTTTAGCAGTACTGTCCATCTTTAAGATGCCTAGGTGCATGATGCAACCACAACCTGAAAAGCCACCAAAAGCTTACATACTTTCCCCAAAAGATAGTCCTGAGGTGGTAGCTATAATGACAGTGCTCCCCAATCTAACCTCTCCTGTGTTCAGACTGGCATGAAGGTATAGCTAGTGTGCCAAACCAAAAATCCCAGTTACAAATAAAAGTTATGCTCTTAATGTTACCTGGTGTAGTGCCACATAGGGCTAGGCTCTCACTATATTAAACTGAGGGGTTGTATACTTCTGCAAATCGTCACATAAAATAGAACACATTTTGAAGCTCAGTGCTTTAAATTGAAAAAAAAAAATTCAGAGAACAAAATGACAGTAAATTGACATAACAGGTTAAGGGCATAAATACAAAAGGTGCAATACAGACACAGACAGTATTGTATTTTTCATTGTCATTATAGCATGGTCAGTCCTATGGAGGAAGTGACTTAAAGCTAGGTGGCTTAGCCAGAAAATATCATATACAGCAGAGAAACACAAAGCAGCCGTCCCCCCCTAATGCAGGGTAACAATGATAAATAGGCCACAGGTTTTTTTGATCCTGATCCTTGTGCACCAGCCGTCATGCTTTTTCTTCGCCTGCCAAACTGTTATGATAGCATTAAATATATCTTTATATATTGAGAGAGGGAGAGATCTGGAGAATGAATACAATAGATCATTTTGGATCGCAGTAATGGATGTAACAGGCAGAGGAAAGCAGAACAGCTCTAGTTTCCCGGGTAAGGATTAAATAACTTTCGACCCCAATTACTGCAGGAAGGAGGGAAGCTCTGATGTTCAGAACCCAGGCCCTGAGTAGGTGCCATGTGCTCTCTAACCCCTTGGCTGCCTGGGCAGGGGAAGATGGGGTAAATGGTGATGGGCAGCATGTAGCTGCAACTTTCAGTGGTGACAGGGTTAAATCTTGCCCATTAAAGCAAGATTATGGGATTGGCTGGGAGTGGAAGGCTGCAGCAGCTCAGGGAATGGAATGTAACAAAGAAGGGCCTCATTACTAAGGCAGGGACTCCGGCCAACTGCAAATGCCTGGACACAGCTGAGAGAAGCTGTGTGATCACCTCAGCGGAATCTGTGTTATTGTATAAAAAATATATCAAATCCAAACCACATGGTGTCCAACTCTGTCCCCCAGCTCCTGCACACAGATCTCATTTCTTGCTTCTTTTTCTTTCTCCCACACCCCTTGCACTTCTACAGCTCCTTTTCATCCTTCCCCTGGCTTTCCCCAAGCAGGACTATTGGCCCAGGGGGGGGGGAGTCAATGGACGTACAGTGAGGGTCCCTGGCTGCGCACTAGTGCTCTACTCATCTGCTTCCTTTATTTACTGAAAGTTAAACCCTTTCTCCTGGAGATATGTATATTTTTCTTTTTTTGCTCTTAGAGCTATATATAGAACATATCTCTAATATATACATTTCTGTACACTTCCAATGAAAAGCATATGTCAGAAATTGTATCTTTTGCCTGTTTTCTTTCCCTAGTACTCGTAGGAGAAATGAATCACGGGCAGAAGTTTAAAATAGAATGTTACGCAGATGTGTTTAGAGGGGGACTATCAATGGAAAGAAATATTTACACCTTAAACCTATGAACAGCGATTCATATACTTATTATATAAATGTTGTTGCTGATTTTCCTATTTGCTTGAAAAATACATGGCTAAATGCATGCATTGCATAGAACTCATCTCAGCTATTCATCTTCAGTATATAAAGTTGTATGTTCAGCTTACCCAACGTTCATAAAGATATGTATTTTTCTGTTTTATTTATGTTATTGTATTACTGAGCGGCAGATTTGTTCGATTCTTTTTCTTTAATCAAGCAGTAACAATGCTTGCCTCTAAGGCAAAAAATATACTGTAGTTTTACATATTAAGCTACTTTCCATGGTGTAATGCTGAGCAGAAAAGAGCTTTTCCTAAATCATTAAGCCTCCAATTAGAGTTCAATACTTTATTTTTTATGCTGTGTTTATTACTATTGGTAGGGTGTTAGAGCTTGGAGTGGCTGCAAGGCTTTAACTCCCCATAGCTGTCAGGGCCCGACAACCCTTACCAGGGTTGAAGGGTCCTGCCTTCAACCCTGGTAAGGGTTATCGGGCCCTAACAGCTATGGGGAGTTAAAGCCTTGCAGCCACTCCAATCTCTAACACCCTAAAATAAAGATGACTTCAGAAAATCCAGTATGTGGTATCCAAGGATTTAAGCAAGTCTCCTAGTTGAATTCAGGCAAAGGATTATGGCAGGCAGCAATCAGTGTAGTCAGGACAAAGCAGACAGACATGAACTGGTAGATCAAGCAAAGTAGTAGTTCAAATGTACCCAGGAACATTACAGGGAAAGACCTATATTAGAGCATTGAACCAGAGTATTTGGCATCTATTTATTTTAGATGACAGGATGACATCACACACCAAGATGATGTTGCAGTTATGGGTGTGGCCATCTTGGACCCTAATCAGAGTGCTCCTAACCAGAGTACTCCTGACAATAGCATAGTATAGATTAGCATAGTATAAAGATCAACAACTCAAAGCAGTCTGAGGAACTACTGCATCAATCACAACATGAAATGTGCCTTAAGTAAGTTCCTGAGTCGGGCAAGTATTTGTTACTTGGGACTTGGATATTTAGTAAATCTGCCCCACAGAATTTTTTTTAAAATTCTACATAATTTTTTTTTAGTATTTAAATCCATTACTTTCATTTTTTGTAGGGCTTCTAATTCAAACCCAAACTTTGAACACATATTACCTGGAATTTAATTGAATTTAGTAGGCAATCAAAGATTTCCTGCAGTGCTAAGTGCAAACATTATGCAATAAGCATACTGTATGTTGAACAGTTCAAAATGCCTACTGCTGGCCTCATTTCCATTCCCCTTGATACCAGTGCAGGGTCGGACTGGGCAGCCTGCAGGGGATGTGGCCAGTGGGGGCACCTAGGAGGGTGCAGGGCCCTTGCCCCCCCCCCCCAGTCCTAACCTGTACCAGTGGGATGCCCCTTTGGGCCACCGTGTACAAAAAAATTTTGGCACAAAAATGTGAGCTAAAACTAAACAAATACATTAAAGGGGTAGTTCACCTTTTTAAATTAATGTTTAATACAATGTAGACATTGATATTCTGAGACAATTTGCAATTGGTCTTCATTTTTTATCGTTTGTCAGTTATTTAGCTTTTTGTTCAGCAGCTCTCCATTTGGCATTTTAGCAGCTATCTGGCTGCTAGGGTCTTATTTAACCTAGCAACCACGCAGCGGATTAAACAAGGATTGGGAATATGAATAGGAGAGGGCCTGCATAGAAAGATAAGTAATAAAAAGTAACAATAATTAAATTGTGGTTTGGCTGCTAGGTAGTGATGGGCGAAATGTTTCGCCAGGCATGGATTCGTGGCGTATTTCCGCGTTTCACCATTGGCGGATTGTTTCGCAAAATGGATGAAAAAATTTGCCGCGGAAAAATTTGCTGCACGTCCAAAAATTGTCCCCGGCATCAAAAAAGAATAGTCACAGGTGTCAAAAGAATAGCCGCGCGACTAAATAATAGCCGCGGGCAACAAAAGAATAGCCGTGCGACAAAATAATAGCTGCGGGTGGCAATTTTTTTTGCCGCACAACATTTTCGCCGTTTTGCAAATTTTTTGCCGTTTCGCAGGTCTTTTGAAAGATTCGCGAATTTTTCGGCGAAGCAAAACGGTACAGATTCGCTCATCACTACTGCTGGGGTCAGTGACCCCCATTTGAAATCTGCAAAGAGGCAGAAGAGAGAGACAAATAATTAAAAAACTATAAAAAAAAAAAAACAAGACCAATTGCAAAGTTGCTAGGAATAAGGCATTCTGTAACATACTAAAAGTTAACTTAAAGGTGAACAGATGTTTTTTTCTCATCGAGTTTATTCTTCCTTCAAATGCATTAAAGTCAATGGGTGTCTTTTCTTACTCCCACCGTGCAACTTTTTTCTTTGTAAGCAAGTGACTTTTTTGGCGTTTTTTTTTTTCCGAGGTAAACCTTTACCTCAGTTTCGCTAAGAAATTCACCAATGGCAAAATGCAGAATTTCACTACGATTACATGTCTGCCAAAAAAATGTGCTAATGTGCTAATCACTAATAGTAATTAAAGTTAAAAAGGCACTTGCAAGGGGACATGATGATTCGTAATATAGAAAAGATCAACAAACCCACAACAGATGACATCACTAAGCACATTATAAGGATATACAATGACAGGAAATGTATGGCTCTCGTATATATATACAGTATATATCTATATATATCAGCATGGCAGATCATTTGGAGTGGTTTAACTTCATGGGCTGTTGTCTTCTCTCAAACCAAATGAACTAAAAAAGAGAGACACTGGTCTGTCACCTTAAACCGATGGGCCATACAATACCTATTTAGCTCTAAACCATCCCAGAATTTAAAAAAAAAAAACCTTTTCCGTAGCTTTCTCCAATTTGCCTCAAAGGCAAAAACGATTCCTTCCTGATTCTCAAAGGACAATCAGATCAGTTACCAGAACAACAACATGCAATAAAAGTGAATACATGTAACCTTGTATTTGCTGCTTTTATTAAATGCAGAACAGTATTTTACAATGTGTGTTAATCCCAACAGCTCAATGTTGTACTCAATGTACTTATAACCTTGAATTTTCTCACTTGTTAAAAAAAAAAGAAGCATAGTCTCTTCTGAAAACCAAGGTCAGCAGCTGTAAAGAAATCTGTATTTTACCAAAGGATGTCCCTATGCCCTCTGGAAACATTAATAAAAAAAATCCAGTAGACTTTAGGAATCGCCTCCTTTATATTTACAGAAAATGGTCCCTCTTCTCTAGTGTATACAAACTCAGTAGAAATCTATTGACTTTCCTATTAAAGTCACCCTTGTCTTGGTTCTTTTGACTTCTAAAGCACCTTTAAAAAATAAAAAATGAAGACCAAAACTGCTCAGCATATTCAAGACTGAAGGGGTCATTATAGGAAGTGCAGTTGCATTAAGGTCCCCATACACAGGCTGATTGTAGCTGCCAATATCAGTCCCTTGGACTGATTCAGCATCTTATCGGCCCGTGTAGGGGCAGAAACGACGGCCATACCCAACCGATATCTGGCCTGAAATTGGCAAGCCGCATCGGCTTGTTGATGCATTCCCCGAACCAACTGCCCCATTGCCACCCTGGGGCCAAACAATTGAATTAGCCTACATGTTTCCCGATATCACCCACCCGTAGGTGGGGATATCGGGTAAAGATCCACTCGCTTGGCGACCTTGCCAAGCGAGCAAATCTTCACGTGTATGGGCACCTTTACCACATTTTTCCCTACAGTGAGTTGCACGTTAAACCTCATTTAACGTACTTGCATCAAAATGCGCTATTTTCACTTGTGTATACTTGTGCTTAGTGTTTCTCCACCATTGCGTCCATTTAGATGCGTTAAGCTTGCCGAATCTGGTGCAATTGCATCAGACGTAATGCCCCCTTGAGATCGCAATAATGCTGGAATTCTGGGAAAAAAAAGTATGCATTGTTGGGGAAAAAGAGGCAAATGTATATTTTACTTGAATCTATTCTCCCGCCACACACTGACATTGTTTGCTAAAGTGTCCAGCAATTAGTGGTTTAAAAATATTTATTTTGGTTCCATCCCCATTCAGTGATCAAGCATTCTGTCGGGGGCAACATGTTGCTCACCAACTCCTTGGATGTTGCTCTCAGTGCCCCCAAACCACCGAGTTATTTTTGAATTCATGACTTGGTGGCAAGTTTTGGTTGAATAAAAACTAGATTTCCTACCAAATAAAGCCCCCTGTAAGCTGATAGTGTGCATAGAGGCTGCCTAATATCCAATCTTAGCCCTTATTTGGCACCTCCATTAACTTTTATGATGCTTGTGTTGCTCTCCAAGTCTTTTTACATTTGACTGTGGCTCAAGACTAAGAAATGAAAGTGAGTACAAATAATATTTAAATTTTGTAGTCCATTGTATAATTTGAATAAATATAAATGCAAGTTTTGTACGTGGAAAAATTAAATACGCCCCTAAATTTACCAAATGCACCAGATGCAGATGACCATTTAAACCTATTAGTAAAAACCTCTTATTTAAACCTCAGACATTTAGTTTGCTTTTCTCTTTGTTGTGCAAGCGTGTAGAATCACCACAAAAGGAATTAAAGAGCTCTCTTAGGACTTTAGAAAGAACATGCCTATGAGTATGGGAAGATCAGAAAGATCACAAAAACAACTGAACTTCAATTATTCCATTGTTTAGAACACCACCTTCAAATAGAGAAATATCAAACTGCCAAATTGTCCAGTTAAGGCCAGAAAGCAAGAAATCTCTAAAAGCCCCGAAATTTTTATCACCTACAGTGAGAGCATCTACAGGTAGATCTCCTCACTATTGATCTAAAAGGGCACAATATGTACCATTAGAAAAGAGGCCATACAAAGTGGATATACATAGTTGATGTTCCAGGAAGAGACCTTTACTGTGAAGAAAGAACATCAGGGCTAGACTAAAGTTTGCAGATGAACACCTGTAATAATGTGCTCCAGACAAACAAGGCAAAGATAGATTTGGCTACAGAAGAAACCTGGTGTAAATGTTAGGGCACTGGCACAATGGTACACTGGATTTCAAGTTGGTGAACTGCCCAAGCCCTGATGTAGCAAAACAGCTCCAAACTATAAGGGCATAGGCACATGAGGAGATTAGTTTCCCACATTAAATCTCAGCCACCACAGAAGACTGATCTCCACTAAATGCCTTCCCACTGGCAATAAAGTGAATCATCAGTGGGTAGGCCTTTCCTGTGCAGGAAACTTCAGGCAACTTGGTAAATGAAGAGATGCATATGCCTTCCCATCGGCCATTCACTTTATTGGGAAGGCATTTCAGGAAGATTAGCTGGCCATGGCAGTTGAAATATACCCCCCGGGAGACTAATCTCCCTGTGTGCCACTGCCCTTATGGTTTGGAGCTGCTTTGTTGCATCAGGGCTTGGCCAGTTCACCAATATAAAATCCAGAATGAATGCTTCACTGTACCAGAGGGTGCTTGGTGATAATCTGACACCATCTGTCTAAAGATTAAAGCTCAACAATGACTATAAACCTAAATATTCCAGTAAATACACCAAATGGCTGAAAAAAAGAAACTGAGGGTTCTAGAGAGGCTAAGCCAATCCCATCAGGATCTTGTATTGAAAGAAAAAATGCATGAAAGAAAAAACATTTGCATGAAGAAGTAGGAACAAAATTGATATTGCTCTCTTTAAAGAAATATATCCTTGTTACTACCGTATTTTTCGGACCATAAGAAGCACCGGACCATAAGACGCACCAGTTTTTAAGGAAGGGAAATGAAGAAAAAAAGATTCCGAAACAAATAGTGTCCTAAAATATTTTATGTGCATTGAAACCCAACCTGTACCAGCAGCACCCAACATATTGCCCCCCACCTGTACCAGCAGCACCCAACATATTGCCCCCATCTGTACCAGCATATAGCCTACAGATATACTAGGTTTTTTGCGTATGGGCATGCGCGTCATTGCGCATGCGCACAGCGCCAGAGCTAAGCGCCGGTGAATAGAGGAGGGCCCTGCACGGAGACCACACGGGCAAGTAAAAACATTTTTTTAAAGTATATCTGAAGGCTATATTCGGACCATAAGACGCAGGGACTTTTTCCCCCCACTTCTGGGGGAAAAAAAGTGCGTCTTGTGGTCCGAAAAAATACGGTAGATACCGGGCCATTATACTAACCCTCTAATCTTACAGCTGTAACATTTTAAAGTCATTGAATGTATGCTGCTCAGTGATATGTCAAGAAGAAGTATTTATTTTGTCAACTTATATCTAATATCGTTATGATGAAATGTCTACTGTAATTATTTTCAAGAAGGAACCATGTGTCTGTTAGAGGATGCCCTTCAGAGCAGAGTCTCTAGATAACTGAACTTTGTGTTATTACTTCAATGACTCGGACTGGGCGGTCTGGCTACCCACCAACCATTTGCCTGAAAGTTATAAACTACCCTTTCTACTTCAATTACCTACATTGTCTGATTTGTCTGAGTTGACATTAGAAGCAAGCACTCGTTCCCATTAAACTGATGTATGTATATCTTTATTTATAAAGCGCTACTTATGTACGCAGCGCTGTACAGTAGAATACATTAATACAAACAAGGGGTTAATAAGATAATAATAGATAGATACAAAGTATGACAATAAATACAGATAAATACAAGATACAGTTGCAGTAAGTTAAGAGTCGAGGACACAAGAGGAAGGAGGTCCCTGCCCCGTAGAGCTTACAATCTATATCCCAGTTTTAGATATTATATTTATATTATAATATAATATTGTCCTTACTATTAGCTTTTCTGCCTTCTAATGTACTGGGTGAAGATATTTTAAAGAGAATATATTATGGTCAATCAGTACCTCACAATATGTAATATTCGAACATATGTTGAGCATGTCCTCCTTCAAAGACATATTTTACATGAACCTCTACAGTTCAATACATGTAAAGTCAGCATGCAATTATTCTACAAAATTAGATTAGCACAAATAGGCATAGTTAGCTGATCTAAAAGTCTGTACACACCAGGTATAAGGTAGGGTCCAGGGGCACATCCCCCAAACCTTCAGCAAGGGGTGATGAACAAGAAACAGGCACTCATAAAATCCTATGTAGTCAGATGAGTGTGGTTTAAACACATATTCATCAACACATTCATGCTTTTTTGCACTTTGTTGTAGGCTCATTCTGTTAACTTAGGGGTGTATTTACTAACCCAGGACTTTTACAGTTTGGGCTTTTTGTTGCCGAAAACCTTATAAACTTTTATTATGCAACTTTTCTGCGACAATTCCAAACTCTCCGTCTAAAACCCGTCTAGGCCATGTAAAAGTCAATGGCAGATGTCCCTTTTTATAATTGGAAGATCTCTCTTTGCTTATGGTCTTTGGGGGGAGGGGAGTTGGGTGTTTTGAAGCTAGTTTTTGTGCGACAATTGGAAAAAGTTGCAAATATCATGCAACAAGTCAAAAAACTCATGGTTTTTGCCAACTTTTCCCACACACATTTTTTTCAGTTCCGATTTTTTGATACATGACTGATATTCATGGAAGTAAGTTTATTTGTGGTTTAAAAAAAAATAAAGTGAGAGAAATTTGAGCTTTAGTAAATCTGTCTCTATTTGTGCCCACTACTGTGCAGAACTGAAACTGCCATCTTCAACAAGCCATGAAGTTAGAGGATGGTCTTGGTCCACATTGATGTTGAAATAGAGCAGGAGAGATGGATGGACATCCCTGATTTATGCCCTGAGGTCAAGTATCATAGGGCTCAGCTATAACAGAATGGCATGTTATTGGATGTAGTTTTATGGAGAGAGAAGAGTATTTATAGGAAGCAGGGGAAGGAGTTAAACAAGTTGTTGCACAAAGACATTTGAGAAGTTAAAGCCAGGAATAGCCAGGTGTAATACAAAGAGTTACAGGAAGCTGTTATAAGGAACACTAAGAGCTTATGTCTATATGAAGAAGGATTACTTGATTCATACATTTCTATGGTGGATAAGTGTCTTTGTATCTTCATTACAGTGCGATTGGTATGGTACCTCTCTCAGCTGCAATAGGCATGTCCGATTACCGTTCTGTGATAAATGTATTGAACGCTGAGCATCAAATCAGATTTAAGTCATGGCTTACCAGGAGTCTACCTAATATAAAATCAACCTAAAATCAATAGCTGGCAGCAATACCTTTTTTGTCCCTTCCTCTTTGGATTCTATCTCTGCCTGCCAGTTTGATCGCTCTAAGCCCACAGAGCCTGCTAGCCGACATTAGTTGATAAATGTGTATGATGGCAGTGCCAGGCAAGAGCAGAGTCAGATGTTATCACATAAAGCTTTTCTGCATGGTTGAACATAAGTGTAACACGCTCATTAGCTGTGGCTTTTGTTGGGTTGATTTGAGCACCTCACATGGCAAAGTCTGCCGGAACTGACAGCATGGTATGCACTTTGCAAGTGAGCTTATAGCCACCTTGGGGGGAGGACATGGGGAGCTGGCACATAGCTGTGACATAAACTACCATTCAACCCTGTATCCTGGAATTTTCAAGCCGAGTCGATTAAGGCGCTCCAAAAAGTAAGCATATGCCCTGTTTAAAAGAAAAAGGTTATCATTTATTTCCCTTAAATAGTAAGAAATACTCTAGGCAGTCCTGCCCTAGTCTCAGTAGATGCAATAACTCGGGAATTAAAGGGAATATATACTATGAACAGCATTTGTCTTCCATCTGCTTATCAGGGCAAGGCTTTGTGCTTGCACATACAATTCTAAGGATTTCACTAAGCAGTCTTGAATAGTAATAAATCTGCCCCTAGGGGTCATTTATTGCATGCAGGGCAGGGTGCAAGGGAAGACACAAAAACATAACCCCTCCCACCTGCTACCCATCTCATAACTTGCATGCCATTCAGATGGTCAGTTGGATGGCAGACTTTGAACGCAAAGTGCTTGTAGAATGAGTACTAATGGGAGGACTTTTGGTCTCTTAAAACCATATGTAATCATATTCACTCTTACGTTTTCCCAGGGGCAGAAACCCATAGCAACCAATAAGATGTTTGCTTTTTAATAGGTAGCAAGTCAATGCTTATTGGTCACTACAGGTTACTGCACCTGGGCTAAGTTAGTGCCTTATTACATATCTCCTTAAGTGTTTAGCCTTAGTGCTCTTGTCTGGGGTCTTTGTAAATGATTCTAACATTATTTCCTTCATACAGCTATGGGATCCATTATCTGAAAACCCATTATCCGGGAAGCTCCAAAATACAGGAAGGTCATCTCCCATAAACTCCATTTTAGTCAGATAGGTTTTAGAACATATTTGCTTATTCTCTGCAATAATAAAACAGTACGTTCTACTTGATTCCAACTAACAACTAATATATCCTTAGTGGAGTCCTAACAAATCGAATGGATTTATTTGATGTTTAAGTTATTTTTAGTAGACTTAAAGCATGGGAATCCAAATTACAGATAGGTCCCTTATCCGAAAACCCCCAGGTCCTGAGTATTCTGGATAAAAGATCACTTACTTATGTAATGAACTTTCTAGTATGAACTATTAGGCTAAGAAAGCACAGTAAAGAAGCATTTACTTTCTAAGAAATGATAAGTAACACAAATTTTAGTTCCTAAAAACGTTGTGTTGTGAAAATAGAAACCAAAGCAAAATGTTGTTTACATGATATATGCATAATAAAGTCTCAAAGTCTCAAAGCAATTTAAGCTACAGGTGACATTCATGTTATATTTTCCCTTTACAAATAAAGGGTTTTACAGCAATCGAGGAAACAGTTGTAGGAACACTAGGTATGTTGGGAAATGAGGAGGAGATTAGGTGACATGACCAAGGTTACAAGGAGTTCACATAGGGATTTCAACCATGGTCTCTAGCTTGAGCCCCAGCATCAAAGGCAGATCCATTGATGATAAGTTTGTAGGTGGAATGCAAAAACATTTATAAAGCAATGAGGAAACTAAGCTCACACATTGGAAAGCCATAAGAGGTCAGCAGGCCACCAGCTAGACAACCATGATTGTTGCATAAGGAAACTGAAATTTTCAACCTAATTTAAAGACTCCACTCAAAAAATGGGTGTAGGTACACAAATAATACACAATTTGTTGCTGCAAATAGAAATATATTAACAGGTAGAAGGAATAACGCCTCATTGCTTGTGATACTTTGGTGAAAAGCATGATATTTTTGTCTTTATTCTGTAACAAGTATAGTTGATGGAAGGTAGACTTATTTGAAGGGCATACATTAGGTGGGGGGACCTACAGTACTTTACCTTACATTGGCTAAAACCAGTTTTACTGCTGCTATGGTTGACTCTAACCAGACTTGCTGGCAGATTATTACTTTTAGTAGAGTATTCAGGTTTCCTGAGTGGTCAGATATATGGTTGGTGGATAAATTGATTATTCTATGCATTAATCGGCCAACCACCCCAACAACATCAAGTGTGCAGCTAAAGTTTCTCTCTTTTTTTTATCATCAGACCAATATCTGGATCTCAGCATATGTCACTAGAGTTAAGGTGGCCATACACTATAAGATCCACTCATTTTGGGTAGGTAGCCAAACAAGCAAATCTTTCCACCTATATACCAACCTAAGGTGGGCGATATCAGAGTCCATTAATTTGGCCCTCAGGCGGAACAATTGAATTACAATGACAGAAATAGCACTGGTAGTAGAGAGGTACCCAATTTGATGGGAAAATGAAAACTTACATTTTGGCCAGATATCAGTCGGGTAAGCCTATTTGGGGTCCCCATACATGGGCAGATAAGCTGCTGAATTGGTCTGTAGGAGCCGAATCAGCAGCTTAAATCTGCCCATGTAAGGCCACCTTAAGAGATAGGAGGGCACTGGCTCAAAGACAAGTTTTACAACAGTCTACAAGAAAAAGAATCTGAATGGAAAGCCAAATACATACAGTAAATATGTTAATTGTAACCATCTTTTATATTAGGATCAACAATTTGATGGCTATGAGACGTCTATAGTTGGGGTCAAGTAATTTGACTCTATCAGGGGCATTTACTAACATTCAGATTTTCATGGTTTTATAGGTTTTTGAAACCATAGATAAATTCATTTCTGAGAATGTCAAATATTTTGCAAAAAATCCTAATTGAAAAAGCACGAATCGGCAACTTTTTTCCACTGTTGCACAAATTACAGCATAAAAAAACTTCAAACCCCTCTAAAACCACGAAGCAAAGAAAAATCTTCCACTTGTAAAAGGGACATCTGTCACTGACTTCTACATGATCTTGACAGGTTTTAGATGCCGTATTTTTTCTTTCGCATAATAAATTGCTTTTTCCATGACAAAATCATATTTTGGTGTCAAAAATCCGAACTGAAAAAATCGAGCGTTAGTAAACGTCCCCTTATAGGTTATTAAACTAAGACTAAGCATAGTTTGGTGTTTGGGATTGGACTCAGGTTTAGGTGCAAGGACTTTCTATTAGAAAGAGGCCTTATCAGACTTCATTCTAAAGTGTATAAAGAGTACAGTGTTCTTATGAGACTTGGTGATATGCTATAGGTACTAAAAGATTGATGATGATACTTGAGCTTCACCCCTAGTGATTGTTACATGATTATAAGAATCTTTTGAAGTCTACAGAGACTACATTTCTGATTCAAGACACAGATGGCCATGGAGTACCACCTGCTGTTTATAATGCCTTCTCTGGGTGATAATGCTGTCTGATTGGTCTTCAGTTAATCTTTATTGGACTTGGTCAGAGAAAAATATCATAGATGCCCATGTGGATAGGATGTAAAATGTTAGTCATGGGAAGAGTAGGTGAATTACAGATGCCCAGCCTTTTGATACACTGCCTGTGAATGATTTGTCGATGTCACTCAGCTTGGGTTTCAGTTGGACCCATCTTTGGCAAAGACTGAATTCTAAGGGCCCAGGACTTTTTTGGCACCATCTCAATAAGAAACAAAGAAAGAAGCTCATATAGGTCTCCTTGACCTCTGTCATATAGCCCTTCAACAGTAGATGGGTTTGTTTGTGTGTTTAGATAGCGCTTGAGTCAATAAGGCACGTTAGAGAATTTGAACGCAAACAATCCGCTAACAAACCACTAATGTTTCCTTTTTAACAATGGCAATGCTGACCTCTGTATGCCCAGAGCCCCTCTCCCAAGAACATGCTGCCCACACGCCATTGAGTAGCATAAAAGGACCATTGTCAGGCTGTCCTATATTTTGCCTTCGATAAATGTCCAGTAAGCAACAGCCTGTCAGTATGGGAACACTGTAGATGCCAGGGGCTGCAGCCACGTGCTGAGATACTGCAGCCAGCCAAGCATGATATTATTGCCCACTGGCTTGGAAAGAATCCCTCCTGACAAGAGCACCGCATGAACAAAGCAAAGTGAAACTGACCTCATCACCACCGATCATATCAGATTGTTTAGTACACTGGGAAAGTTTAGCCTGCCAATGACCTACTTATTCATTTAAAGGGCACTTCCTCCAAAAACAGTACTTTTGTATTGTTGGAAAATGATCAGGAGGAGTTGTATTCAGAAACTGCTCATTTACTTTATGTCAATTTGCTGCTTCTTGGAACTCTACCTACTAAGCTAATTAACAACATGCAGTTGTGTTTTCCCTGTCTCCCAGGGATGCGGTTATGTATGCTAATTATTTCACTTTCCTCTCTGGAATACTTTCCAAGCCTTTGTTAACTTAGTCAGTGGTGACTTTTTAAAGCTATTTCCTTATGCTGAAAATCGGTACCATATGCCCCATCTATGATGCTGTTCCTAAAGATACATTATTGCCATTAATCTCCTAGTCAGGGACTGAACACTGGATCCAGTCATTGTGAAGTTCCAAAACACCTTCAGAATTTGCACAAGTGACACTAATAAACAATATAGTCATTGGCGTAGAACTTACAGAAGCCGAGCATGACTTTGTCATATTCTTGGTTTCCTTTTGGGGAATTGGCTGAACATACAGCACCGGCTGCTCCTTCCAATTCCTCCAGATAGGATCACAATGTGGATTGGCCCCCTAATGCATCTGGGAGATATGGCAGCATCACATGTTTTCCTCTGGGACATTACTCCATTGCCAAGCTCTGAGGTTTCTAAACCTCTCTGTGATTTCTCACGTGTTATTAACTTGACACTCGTCCATTTTAGTTCACCGTGGAACAAAAGGAGAATTCTGCAGATTATTAGCCACACTGGTTTCATGGAAATAATCTTTGCTGCCAAGGCTAAATCTACATGGCCTCAGTTACCGATCATGATATTTATTCTTTACTTATAACAAATTGCTGGCCTTATCTAGCAAGACATCTTGGGATGAATGTGTTTCCTTTTGTTTTTGAGCAAAGAAAGAAAGAAAACTGCAAGTCTGGTGTCAGTGGCCAATCAGATAATACCATATGCTTCAAGCTTGCTTCATATATATTTCTTAAAGGGCCACGACAAATTCAAATGTTTCTACAGCAATGTTTTGCCATCGCATAGAAATGTTAGATCTTCTTGGGGAAAATCAAATGCATTTTATTATTAGCACCATTCTTTAACTACCTTTTTAACTGATATGGAAGCTTTTGGGCCATTGGTTATAGGAAAGATCGCTTGTCCACTCTTCTAATGTTAAAAGCTGAATCGTCAGATATGCAGGTAGAAACAAAATACATTTTTTCCCCTATCTGATGATTCAACATAAATGTTACGATGCTCGGGCACATTCAAAGGCGCCCAATCAAAATTTTCAGTCCTGCCGGATCGATGAGAAGACTGATATCCAAGGCTTTTACCAATAATGGTCACCTCATCTCCCACCTTACAGGCACCAATGATAAATTTGCCGTTGGCCCAGCGCAACATGCAAGGTGCAAAATGGCAGATGTTTTTTATCTTTATAGTAAGCTCCCAGCAGCACAAGTAAGGTCAGTATATTAAGCAAGCAGCTTCTGAAATCTCTCATATTCTGTTTGGTAAGGGCTCTGGCACACGGGGAGATTAGTCGCCCGCGACAAAACTCCCTGTTCGCGGGCGACTAATCTCCCCGAGTTGCCTTCCCCTGCTATCCCACCGGCGACTTGCGCGATTTCGCGCAAAATCGCACCGCCGCGTGTGCCATCCCACCGGCGACTTACATTTTCGCCGGTGGGATGGCAGGGGAAGGCAACTCGGGGAGATTAGTCGCCCGCGAACAGGGAGTTTTGTCGCGGGCAACTAATCTCCCCGTGTGCCAGAGCCCTAAGACATGAACCATAAAAGAACAGAAGAAAGCAATTGTATGCTAATTATAGCCACCACCACCTTCCCTGATTCCACAGGCCATTCGGGACTCCATTTAACTGCTGCCAAATTATGCTAGTGAGTGATGGGAATTGGTTCTGCCCACTGTTCCTCAGGTCACTAGAGCACTGTGTACAGCACAGAAAGCATATGTTTTACAGAAACCCATTAGCCAGTCAGAATAATGCGAAACCAACAATGCCATTGCCCTCAATATATTGAATAAATAGGCTTACAGATAGATGGATACTCTAGCGCAGTGGTTCCCAAATGTGGGGTTAGGATAGCAGTGGTGGTGGGGTGGAGGTTCATCCTGTAGGCCTCTCAGGGTGAAATTAAGGAAGAAATTACGATTTTGACTCCAAGATCCAACACCTGAAAGCTCACCTTGAAGGTTTGTTAAAGTGAGATTTGGGTTGAGTATGTACAGTGGAGGAAAAAGATCTCACCTCGTGGGGTGTCAATGATTCTGAGAAAGGTGAAAAAGCATCCTAGAACTACACGGGAGGAGTTAGTTAATGACCTCAAATTAGCAGGGACCACAGTCACCAAGAAAACCATTGGAAACACGTTACACCGCAATGGATTAAAATCCTGCAGGGCTCGCAAGGTCCCCCTGCTCAAGAAGGCACATGTGCAGGCCCGTCTGAAGTTTGCCAATGAACACCTGAATGATTCTGTGAGTGACTGGGAGAAGGTGCTGTGGTCTTATGAGACCAAAATAGAGCTCTTTGGCATTAACTCAACTCGCTGTGTTTGGAGGAAGAAAAATGCTGCCTATGACCCCCAAAACACTGTCCCCACCGTCAAGCATGGGGGTGGAAACATTTTGCTTTGGGGGTGTTTTTCTGCTAAGGGCACAGGACAACTTATTCGCATTAACGGGAAAATGGACGGATCCATGTATCGTGAAATCCTGAACGACAACCTCCTTCCCTCTGCCAGGAAACTGAAAATGGGTCGTGGATGGGTGTTCCAGCACGACAATGACCCAAAACATACAGCAAAGGCAACAAAGGAGTGGCTCAAGAAGAAGCACATTAAGGTCATGGAGTGGCCTAGTCAGTCTCCGGACCTTAATCCAATAGAAAACCTATGGAGGGAGCTCAAGCTCAGAGTTGCACAGAGACAGCCTCGAAACCTTAGGGATTTAGAAATGATCTGCAAAGAGGAGTGGACCAACATTCCTCCTAAAATGTGCGCAAACTTGGTCATCAATTACAAGAAACGTTTGACCTCTGTGCTTGCAAACAAGGGTTTTTCCACTAAGTATTAAGTCTTTTTTTGTTAGAGGGTTCAAAAACTTATTTCACTCAATGAAATGCAAATCAGTTGCTATCTTTTATTTAAAGTTATTTTTTCGATTTTCCTTTTGATGTGCTATCTGCCACTGTTAAAATAAACCTACCATTGAAATGATACTGTTCTGAGACTTTTCATTTCTTTGTCATTGGACAAACTTACAAAATCAGTGAGGGGTCAAATAATTATTTCCTCCACTGTATTTGCTGTCCTAAATATTATTTAAACTAAATGGCTAGTACACCTATAATTTCCTTACACCTGTATTCATGTCATGTGGGGCTTGAACTAAAAGGTGGGGCCAATTTCCACCCATGAGTAGTAACCCATGGCAACCAATAAAATCAAACAATCAAATTTATGATTTCAACGTTCTACCTACAATTGGCTGAAAGAAAAAGGTTGATTATATAACATTGGTTATATAATCTGCCCAGTCTTATTAAGTGTATATTTTAAAAAAAAATCTCTCTGACTATGGACATAATTACCATTGCATAATACAGTAGAGGTATTATTTCGGTGATTATCTATTTTCTAGATAAAAATGTCTCTGTTTCACAATCACTTCACTCCAATGCAGACTGATTATGAAATCCTACAAGTCCAAGCCCATAAAACAATCATTATGAAGGTTTCACTTGTCTACAAAACACCACTTTGAATTGTTCAGTTGTAAATGAGTTGAACAGGGTTTAAAAACTTAGATTCCTCCCCAACTACAGACAAAAAAAATCTAATTACTCAAATAAACTCTTGGAGTAGCAAATTACCTTCTCCTCCTACTTGCATTTCTAGGGTCAAGTGAAAGGAAAATAGTGTTAAGAGAATATGTTTATGTGAACACAATAAGCCAAGCCAGAGGCAGGCAGTAGAACTAGAGGATACTGGGAGCGGTTCTGCTACATTTGACATGATAAAGGTTTCCAATCTCTGAACTGTGCCCTTGGATTGTTATTGTGTACATAAGGGAAAAATGGACTGATTTTCCATTTACTTGATTTAATCATGGTTATAAATGGTCTCTTCTGCATAGCCATAAGGAAACAACAGCAACAGACTCAATCAAAACAAAATAGCTTTTAATGTGTTTCAAAAGTAACTGAAGGGGCTTATGTAATATTATATACACTCCTAATCATGGGGGGTCTGGCTGGAGGTCCAAAAACCAGATGTTGCCCTCCAGTCCACCCATGGACTTCATAGATATCTTTTTATGACATCAACCTTTTTGAATATAATTTGGCCCTCAACATCGTGATCTGTAATTCCATAATGGGCCCACAGGTTGGACAGCACTGCTCTTAATCATGTTATTGGCATTGCCAGAAAAATGAACCCAACCTATTAGGCATCAATTAAATCCTAAACATGATCACATTTCTAAAAGTCAGAAGATGAGTAGTCAAACACGAGTGTTTCGCTGCCTTATGTATACTGTATAAATATGTCATAATATGATATTTTTCAAGGAAAGAAATTATTATTATGAAAACATTGTGAGCCACACTCAGATGTAAAAATTGTTGGTGAGCCACACAAGCATGAAAAAAGTTCTTTGGGGGTGCCAAATAAGGGCTGTAATTGCCTATTTGGTAGCCCCATGTGGGACTGCT
Source organism: Xenopus tropicalis (assembly GCF_000004195.4). Classification (NCBI taxonomy): domain Eukaryota; kingdom Metazoa; phylum Chordata; class Amphibia; order Anura; family Pipidae; genus Xenopus; species Xenopus tropicalis. The sequence continues at coordinate 42,473,720 of NC_030684.2, read as the reverse complement.
GGCCTGCAAGAGGCTCTGCTTGGAGTAAAACTGTGTCTTTGTGCTTCTAAAACTTGTCTCCAAGTAGCCAGAAAATGTAAAATGGGCAACTACTTTGAGACGCCAGGGGGCAACATCAATGGGGGTGGTGAGCGACATGTTGCTCATGAGCCACTGGTTGGGGATCACTGCCTTAACCATCTATCCCCCTACAAGTACATTATAGCAGGGATCTAAATGATACTTAGTTTCAAATATCATGAGATTCTTTTCTAAACAGGCCAATGGGATTTAAATATGGTTTGCCAAATTGCTTCCCAAGGACACTCACACATACAACAGAGTTATAGTATGCATCACACTGCTTGATCATTATATAAGAAATAACATGAGATTTCTTATTCTTCAGGTAACAAAATTTCCATAACAAAAGGTTTACCAAGGAGGAAGGATATTTATTACTGATTTTTTGTATACTCTTTATTCTTTTCCATGTTTCTTCCCCTGATGAAGACCCCAACATGCCAGTTTTACATGCTTGTGAAGCCCTGAATAAACAATTGAACTGGGAGACCCGACCAGTAGTGATGAGCGAATCTCTCCCGTTTTGCTGAAAAATGAGCAAATCTTTGAAAAGATTAGTGAAACGGCAAACAAATTACGAACGGGCGAAAATGTTGTGCGTCAAAAAATATTTTTCAAACGTAATTTTATTGACGTGCGTGACTTTTTTTTGACTCACCTCATTTTTTTTGCACGCACGACAAATTTTTTTGATGCAGGTGCCCGTTTTGCTAAAAAATCTGCCAATGGCGAAACGCAGAAATTCGCCTTAAATCCATGCCTTGAAAATGATTTCGCCCATCACTACTGACCAGCCGAATGGTTCAGATGTCAAATTCTATGATTTTCCTCTCAGAGTAATTCTGCAAGCCATCATCAAATGAAAAATGTTTTAAAAAGAGTATTTTTATAAAATGTAATTTATCCCTAATGTGTCTTGCCAGCGCCGGGCACTTTACTAGTCGAGATACACAAAGAATGTGAGAACAGATGTTTGTATTTCAGTTGATTGGCACTTTTCCCAGAACAATCTATCAAAACAACATATCAGTCAAGGCAACAAGATTCAACTAATTTCAGTCCCCAGCCCTTGCTTGCCTCCATCCTGTGCACTCCTATTGATTTATACGTTCTCATCAGCAATACTCCAGGTACATCATGTTTAGGATGCTCTGTATAATTGTATATCATTTATATTTGCAATAATGGCTTCCTTCATTGTATATCGCTGGGAAATGGCAATAACACAAATAGTCAGGATGATAAAAACACTTGTTTTGCTGTCGACGTGTGTTCTGCCGATTCAATAGGAAACATCCCACAGGTCAAATCAGAGAAACAGCAAAACATTTAAAGAAAATGAATGTTTGCAATTAAACGTTAATCAGAAAATATTCTCACCATCAGCCAACATAATGGGGGGGAAATAAAGGGTGGGATCTAATGGAAAATTAAACAAATGTAATAGGGAGAGAGTAGGTAAAATAAACCTGATTGGAAAATTGCTGAAGTCTGGAGGATGGCGAAAGGGGTAATGATTACAAATTGTACATGAGCAAATATCAAAAGAACCTGTGTGCTATTTCCCAAGGATGTAAACTATTGCTAATGGTATTAGTGAAAAGGTAAAGTGAAACTGAAAAAAAACACACACTCCATGTATAAGGAGCTCTGTAAGGCACTGTGTATAAGTACTAGTGCTATATAAATAAAGGATAATAGTCTTTACTGGGAAATACATTTAACGTTTTGGATTCAAAGCACTATTAATAACATAGCAACTACTTTTATATTTATCCAGACATGTCACAATCTTCAGCAAAATATTACCCTACATCAATGGAGCTTACAATCAAAAGTCTAAATCACATACTCCCATAGACTCCATTATAAAGAAATAATTCTAAATTTTAAAAATGATTTCCTCTTTCTCTGTTATAATAAAACAGTACCTTGTACTTGAGTCTTACTAAGATATAATTCATCCTTATTGGAGGCAAAATAATCCTATTGGGTTTATTCAATATCTAAATTAATTTTTTTAGCAATTCCAAATTACAGAAAGATCCCTTATCCAGAGAACCCCTGGCCGTGAGTATTCTGGATAATGGGTCCCATACCTGTAATAAAAAGTTACATTCTGAACAAATGATGGACCTCAAAATAAAGTTCCTGAACCCAAAAGCTCTACAGTAAGTATACTGACTTGTATCCCCTGCCTGCGTTGCTATGTTTGTGGTGTTGTTTTGACTACTTTAGTTTACCAGTCATACATATTCACAACCTGACGGCAATTGAGTGTCTCAGACACTAACAGAGACATATTACTGGGGGCTGGCAGCACACAAGGGGTTATCTGATGTGAACCTCTCTGCATGATGAAAGCCATACATGCCTACATGCCATCTCTATCATGCCTGTGTTTTGCCAATGATTAAGCAGTATGTTCTTTGTTTAGATTAAAGCAGGAATTAACCTCCCACCATTGACATTATTAGCTTTGTAAATAGCTGGAGATTAATGTGGGGAGCAATTGATGGACGACACAGGAAGCAGAGGGGAACCTGTATGGTTTGCGTGTTTCTGCAGGTGGGAACTTAATGAGTTACTTATGAGCCGGCGGATCAGTGGGAAATGAAAGTGCTGGCGTTGGTACTGAGATTATAGCTTGTTATGATTTCTCTTTCCTCATATTAATTAATTCATCAAAAGAAAATGACAACACTAGGGGCACGGATGGGACTGACACTCGGAAATAGATGTTTCATTATTTTTTGTAGTCCTTTTTTAGAGAACATGCAAGGCAGAAACATATTGAATGTATCTGTTACCAGTTTTACATACTTCTCTTTTAACTACAGTACCTATGGGGGGTAGACTAGGCCGACACTCCTACTGGGTTAGCGGCTCCATAATTTTAGGGCCCAGAAAATTTCGATCAATTAAAAAGTTACTTAAATAACTATACTAAGTTTACAGTATATAGGTTAAATTAGAGCTATAAGCTAATCTTATAATTTCTCTGTGATGCACCCCCACCTACAATGGCAGCTAATGCGTATTTTAAAGGTGGCAGCCACCCCAGGCATCTTCTCAGCACATTTATAATATCTAATGGGTTTTACATTCACAACAGTACAACTGACATTGAATAAATATCACTAAAATAGCTGAAGAATAGTTCTAAACAGCTCCTGTGTCTATCAGCTTTATATCTTGGCCTTAGGGTAATATATTAGACTGGATCAGGCTCTTATGAGTTATGAGATATTGTTACTGCTTCCTGGTGGGAGAACCAATCATAGTCCGGTGCTTGTGATATATAATCAGGAAAAAAAGAGCATAATCACAACCAACATCTTGCAGGCTTCCACTCACTACATTTCTAGCTGCTGTGTTACATCTATATATCAGTTAACTACAGTATATATGTTTGCCCCTGATGCATTCACTTATGTACACTTAATATATAGCACAGCATTAGATACAGGAGATAATCCAAAAAAGTTGCAGCCAAGCTCCAGCCATTGATTTTCTTCTGTCTAAAAATGCCAAAAGGAGACCATGTGAGATATTGAAGAGAATGCATAGGCATACTACAGGATCACAGGCTGAACTTCATTGTGATACAGAGTATCCATGACTACTGTAACACTCTATACTGGGGTCAATGGACTGTTTTGAGCTGAAAGGTCACTGTACCATGTTATATAAAGGGTGCCATGCCATTTAATTTTGGGGTCACTGTACCATCTTATATCAAGGGCCCTGTGCCTTATTATGTTAAGGGCCCTGTGCCATTTAATGCTGGGGCTAATGGGGGTCAATGTACCATTTTCAGAAAAATGTGAATTGTGTACAACCTATATGTAATGGGTATGGGTAGTGTGCGTGATCTATAAAAGTGGGATAGACCTATGAAAATTTTTAGCTCTGTGCCTACAATTACGATGACCAGAGCAACATATTAAGTTCTGCCACATCACTAACAGTTGTTAAGTAGTTTGTGTACTTTTATTTTCCATAAGCCACTTGAGCCAATACATTTTAATACCCTCTGACTTGTACACAGCAGACAGTATTTTATTTAAATAAAACCCATTGTACCCTGCAAATCGTTCTGTTCTACCACCTCGCAAGTATTGTACTGCGCATACTGCAGCCCACAGACTTCCACTCCGTTCTGCTCTGCACTATTAAACTACAGCTAATCCCCATTAAGATGATTATTTCACTGATCGATCATAATTTCCATTCTTTCTTCCATGCAGAGGCCATTTTGTGTTAGCGGAGATCTATAACGGTTGTTCTTTTTATTACTAAAGAGCTGTATAATTGTGGGATGTTAAAGGCTACATTAAGAATTAAACATAAAAATATTCCTCATCGCAGCACTTTAGGAAGGTAATAATTACAAACAAAAGAACAGAGGTACCAAGAAATAATGGGAACAGGTTTTTTTCCTTATTGTTAACAGCTCAGTTGGAGGCTTTTAAATGATCTTGCAAATATCTAATATTATAGGCTGTGCCTAGTATAAAGTTTTAGGACTCATGTAATAAGTCACCGGGTGATAACCATCGGGGCCAGACAATGGTGATACATTTTTAATGCCCCCAGCCCCAAATTTTGTGGTGGTAACCTGTTTCAAACTCATAACTGAATCTGCACATTTATCAAGACACACAAGGGGATATGGCCACCAAGCAGCCAGCGGGCTGTCGGCTATCTTTGCTGTCACACCCTCAGGTGCGGGGTTGTTTTTCCTGCACTCCATTGTAAAATATAAAGATATTAGAAGTCACCTACAAATTCCATGATAATATAAAGGCACAGAGTCGCAGGTCATGTGACCTCTCATAAAGTATTGGTTTAATAATATACTATAGAACTAAACTCACCAACATATAGTACCCTCATGCAAGGCCCCCTGCCCCCCTTCCCAACCACATAGATGCCATTTTGAAAATCCACAGGGGACCCTGGTACCTTTTCTTTCCCCGCAAAGTTGTGCAGTGGGGGTTGGCAGCCACCATCTTTAAACATATCATATTTGGCTTTAGTTTGAGGAACGACTGATTGCTATTGACATTAATCAAGCTAGATAAGTAAATAAATAATACATTAAATATACAGAAGTAGAGCCCTGCTTACTAATGTTTTTTACTCTGTGCATTATGGTATATAGTGGCTCTGCTGTTTTTCTTGGCCAGTAGACCCATGCTTGTCACATTAAAGACCCATTATCCTTCTCTGCAAATAGAACTTACCTTTTAGAGCTGGAATTTGAAGATGCACTGAAGTAGCCTCAATGGTATGTTGAACAAATGCAGAGGAGATAGGTGGCAGAATGTTAACAGTCCCATATTCTAATACTTTAGCAATAGCAAGCTCTACTTGACCTTTAACGGCATATTGTTACAGTAATACAAACCTTCTGCTATAGCAAGCTCTGACATGTTAAATGTACACAATATACTGGAAGTTACGCTTTCTGCTGGAGAAATAAACATTTTTTATATTTTGGCAGGCATTACTATAAGAGAAATTACATTTTACTCTACTTCCCAGGCACATCATCTTGGGGGTTAACACGATAGGAAGTGAAAAGCACAACTTATTAGATAAAATACAATACATAAATAAGACGTTTTCCCAGCCCTAGATGTCATTATTGGCTTCAAAAACACTAGCTTTTTTCTCCGCAAACCCAGCTAGAGTGTCATATAATGTACAGTGTTTCTGCTAGTGATTATTACGCACACTCGCTGGCTCTCCAATGTAAACCCGGCTTTAAATTTTGCATTACTTGTATGTATCAAAGTTTGTCATTTAAGGTACACTGCACCAGGAATGTAAGTTGTGTAATGGCTTGTTAATGTTTGAAGGATAGGGAAATCCCTGACCTCCCCCACCCCTATTAAAAATAAAAAAGTATTTTTTTTACTCTGTTCTGCTTGCCCAACTTGTATGTACCATAATTATTCTAAAAGCTGGAATATGCCATCTCCTGTAAACTGATTATGCACAAGCCATCAAATTCCACTACTGTCAGACAGAGAACTGGCAGGCGTAGCATCTTCCAGGTACTGGAATAAGTGTGGCTTAAAGCTCAATGGCTAAAGGAGACAGAGCAGCAAAGAATGGGAGGCTTTTTGGAGTGGATTTATGCTTTCAGAGGTAACCTTGCCAAGTTATTCTACACAGGGATACCTAAATGTGTCATTACACGTGCCATTCCCATACAGTATCTGACTGATGAGACCGAAGGCTGAATGCACAAATTATGTACAAGGTATGGCCACCTCTCTATCAATACAGTCATTCAGATTGACAGACTGAATAATCAGAATGGCAGGAAGTTAAGAGGAGCTCTGGCCCACAAACACTGGCCAACAGTTAAATTTTAAAACCTCTCAACTTGACAAACCAACTATTGTACATAAATTCCATATAAGTTTAGCAGTACATGTATGGCCAGCTTGGTATCTAGTAATTTGCAAAACAGTTATAAAGAAAGAGTCTGGTTCTTACTCATGAAGTAATATATCAGAAGCCAGCTCTTTTTTAGATCTATTAATCAGCTGCCTTCTGCTGCATTTTTCGGGAATGACCTACTGAAAGCTGAAACAATAACCAAGGTGGAGAGGAAAGGAAGCGAATGGAAAATAACAAAGCATTCATCATGAAGGTCTCTTGGACATGGGCAGATTTCCAATTTCATTGTAATTACTTATTTCTATAGCACAAGCAGGTTACATAGGGCTTTTATAATAAACAGGGTCTTACAATAATTCCACAAAAGGGGATCAGCCTGATGACATGTAGCGAATAGTGATGGGCGAAATGTTTTGCCAAGCATGGATTCGCGTCGAATTTCCGCGTTTCGCGAAACAGATGAAAAAATTTGCCGCGGAAAAATTCGGCGCACATCCAAAAAATGTCACCCGCGTCAAAATAATAGTCGCGGGCGACGAAATAATAGCCGCGCAACAAAATAATAGCCGCAGGCGACGAAATAATAGCCGCGCGACAAAATAATAGCCGCAGGCGAAAAATTAATAGCCGCGGGCGACAAAAGAATAGCCACGGGCAACAATTTTTTTTTGACGTGCAACATTTTCGCTGTTTCACGAATTTTCCGCCGTTTCGCAAATCTTTTGAAAGATTCGCAAATTTTTCGCCGAAACGGGACAGATTCGCTCATCACTAGTAGCGAACTTTGTTGCTGTTTTTTTACATAGCATAATAAATCTGCCCATATATATGAAGTGTCATGCACGATATGTTCCTGTGAAACAGTGCCCCAGTGGCACAGTGCTGAATTTGATAAAAAGACGAAATAAAATCAGGCATTTTAAAGACACAATTTTTAGCCATGGCACTAACTAGGGTTGCCACCTGCCCAATATTTTAACAGCCAGACCAGTAAAAATTGTGCTTCAATGTTATTAATAGGGAAAACAAATAAAAATAAAGGATGGCTGCTATTTTTTTCCTGAACAGGTAGCAACCTTTGCACTAACCCGCCTTCCTTTTTGTTACATCCAAAGAAAAGCCACACATCCAATCTGTAACTGCATAGCTCTAAACTCTGATCTTTTCAAAAGGTCTAGCGGCCAATAAAATAATCTCCACTTCAGATGCCACTGGGGCAACTTTCTGATTTTAAGAGGTTTCGAGACGGAGTCTTCAAAGAGAAAATTCAAATGCGCTTCCAAATTTTTATAAAAATTTACAATGCAGGCTTAAGTGGCTTAAGTGTGAAACGTGTCCTTACACATGGAAAGCATATTCCTGATGAGACAGGGCCTGACCCTCCCCACAATACGTCGTATCTGAAACATTTTGCCAATGCACACAGGCATGTTGCCTTACCTCAGACTGAGACACAGTTAAGATTCCCACATTATGTTGCTTAAGAGCGTGAGGCCATCGCTTTTGAACCTTGCAGAGCGTGGTTAAATATTGTCTGTATCTCAAATTCCCATGACATCCCCATAGTAAGAAGGGGATTTGTACATTTAAGCGTGACTGGCATCTGTACATTAGAGAGCTTTTAGAAACTATTAGCTATTAACTCCCTAACAAGTTTGTTTCAAATATTATCTTTCAGCCATCCCTGCATCAGCTGTCCCATTTCCATGGGCTTCCCACAAAGAGGTTGGGCTGGGATAGCCAGGCAGTTGTTCTAGCCTTGCTGGTAAACATTATACATGATTCCCTTGCGAGAAATAGGGAACAAATGTAACAGAGATAGGAGGGCTATATTTATTTTAAGATTCATGTGGAACTCTTTAGGGGGGAGATACAAATTTTCAAACATTGAAAATGCGAAACCCCAAAAACGTTTTTGATCAGGGCAGGGCCAACATCAGGGGTTGTCCAGTCAGGGGATCCCAAAACTCATAAAAGTGCAGTTAGCAGGTTGAGAATGAGACATGGGTTGCATGGGGTTGGTGGGGTTGGCGGGGTTTTGACAGATTAGAGGCAGGGTTTTGGCATAATGGTGCATGGTGGGGGTGAATTTGGGGCACGCACATGTTTATTTTTAAATTGGGGCTCCTTTATACTTGTTTGAGGTTTTCTCCTCCCAGAAGACCCAGCTGTCCAGTAGGTATATAACTGGGGCCGCCTTGGAGAAGGGCACTGCTAAATTAGTAATATGGGGCCCCTTGATTACTGACGGTGGCTCTGATTAGGTGTGATTTACCTACAAAAACAACAAAAGCATCCATCCCATAATAAGGAAGCATATAGTAACCCTAGCAATCTTTGCTACTAATCTTCAGAATATTGTTTTGGAAGTTTCTATATTTGCTTATACACATAAAGAGCACCAGGAGACTGGCATATCTCGCTATCTTGGTGCACTAGTTCCCATGTCCATTCGCACATGGACACACATTGGCACATCTCCAGACATCACTTTCGCGTTTATTTTAAATTTAAAATGTCCCTTTGGCCTGTATTCATTGCCCAAGTTGGCTTCGTGTTTCTACAGTCCCTCTTAAGCCTCGTTCTATGTTTGCTTCCCTGGTTTTGACTCGCTACCTGCCTTGACCACAATTCAGTGTAATCATTGTCCATATTGTGCTTTGGATCAAACTCTGCCATAATTAGGTTCTTTCTGTCAGTCCACAGCAGAAAGTCCTGGGGACCCAAAAGGGCGTTGGTGAAACAAGTACAAAACAAGCAGTCCATTGGTTCCTACTGTACCTCACAGATTGTGACAATACAGGTATGGGATCCCTTATGATTTTTAGCAGACTTAAGTTATGGATATCCAAATTATGGAAATATCCCTTATCCGGAAAACCCTGATCCCAAGTATTCTGGATAACAGGTCCCATACCTGTACTAGAAAAGTCAGTATATCAAGTATATGGATGCCCCTTTTGGCCACAAGAGAACAAAAACAGTTGTTTCTCACTGCAATAAAATACAGGTCCTATATTGTGTTTATTCAAAATGCAGGCAAACATCATAAGATTCTAGTGGTTTGGCCCCATTGTCTCCACGGGCGCAGGAGCACCTAGTGCTACGCCCCGCCCCCCCTCTTTGCGCACAGGAAGTGTGACATCACTTCCCTCTCCTGCCTGCAGCTCAGAGCGCTGTGGGTGTTAGCGCACATCGAAAGTGCCCCAACCCATATCGTGCATTTTGGCTTCTTTGTTTAACCCTGAATGTTACTTGTATTGAATTCACCTTTGTTCATTGATATATAATGTTACAGCAGAGTTTAAATCCTTGCCCTTGACCTAAGTTGTCAAAAAATATGTACATCACATGCCCATTGCTGCTGCAATGGCTGGCATTGGTTTGTGTTTAATGGTTATAAAATAAAATGGTTTCCATTTGCATAAATATGGATTTGATGGGACAAGGATCCTTGAATAAACATGATAACGCTGTGGCCGACCTCTTCCCATGACCCATTGGTCTCCCCTCTGTTTTATCGCTATAAGCCATACAGGTGCAGCAGCGTCAGGTGTCAATAAAGTGAAATGCTTTCTATATGTGTGCACATACACCATTAGAGCCACAGTCTCGAGTTTGCAACCAATGTACATTTATAACCATATAACATTATATATATACAAAAATTACCTTATCTGTGTACTTTCAAACAATATCTTCAGTTATCATCTATGGAAAAAACCATAAGATACACACAATGACTTGGCATTTACATAGAAAAAAAAAGCTATTAACATGCCAAATTACTATCATTACATTACATAACGCTTGTAGAAAGTAAGACTATTAAATAAAAGTCAGTCACTCCGGTCAGGATGACATTACAGAAGAGATATGTATGAATGACAGGCATGAGGCAGAGATGAGCATAATGATATAACAAGCCAAGCTTTTCATATTACTATCCAATGTTTTGTTTTAGAACTGGCTTAAAATTTGGAATTATGCTGATAATTCACTCACCTCTAGTAAATTAGTTGTTACCAACTAGTGCAAGTTCTCAGTAGAAAACATCACAGCCCTGCTTTAAGAATAGCCCTATAAATCAAAACATGTAACATATAATCAATGCATGTAACATAAAACTGCTTACAAGGTCATTGTACAGTTAGCATAGCTACACTGAGGCTACACTAAGGAGATCAGAGCAGCAGCCATGGACCATGCACGCAATAGATTTCAGAACTCCAACAGTTGGGGTGAGTATACTAGGTTGGTAACAAACTGTGGCTGTGGGATAGCAGGTATAGTAGGGAGAGATGGTGCCTATAGTAGCAGTGGGATAATAGTCTCTGGGAAGGGATTGTGGCTGTGGGATAGCAGGTATAGTAGGGAGAGATGGTGCCTATAGTAGCAGTGAGATAACAGCCTCTGGGAAGGGACTGTGGCTGTGGGATAGCAGGTATAGTAGGGAGAGATGGTGCCTATAGTAGCAGTGGGGGATAATAGCCTCTGGGAAGGGACTGTGGCTGTGGGATAGCAGGTATAGTAGGGAGAGATGGTGCCTATAGTAGCAGTGGGATAATAGCCTCTGGGAAGGGACTGTGGCTGTGGGATAGCAGGTATAGTAGGGAGAGATGGTGCCTATAGTAGCAGTGGGGGATAATAGCCTCTGGGAAGGGACTGTGGCTGTGGGATAGCAGGTATAGTAGGGAGAGATGGTGCCTATAGTAGCAGTGGGATAATAGCCTCTGGGAAGGGACTGTGGCTGTGGGATAGCAGGTATAGTAGGGAGAGATGGTGCCTATAGTAGCAGTGGGGGGATAATAGCCTCTGGGAAGGGACTGTGGCTGTGGGATAGCAGGTATAGTAGGGAGAGATGGTGCCTATAGTAGCAGTGGGGATAATAGCCTCTGGGAAGGGACTGTGGCTGTGGGATAGCAGGTATAGTAGGGAGAGATGGTGCCTATAGTAGCAGTGGGATAATAGCCTCTGGGAAGGGACTGTGGCTGTGGGATAGCAGGTATAGTAGGGAGAGATGGTGCCTATAGTAGCAGTGGGGGGATAATAGCCTCTGGGAAGGGACTGTGGCTGTGGGATAGCAGGTATAGTAGGGAGAGATGGTGCCTATAGTAGCAGTGGGGATAATAGCCTCTGGGAATGGACTGTGGCTGTGGGATAGCAGGTATAGTAGGGAGAGATGGTGCCTATAGTAGCAGTGGGGATAATAGCCTCTGGGAATGGACTGTGGCTGTGGGATAGCAGGTATAGTAGGGAGAGATGGTGCCTATAGTAGCAGTGGGGATAATAGCCTCTGGGAAGGGACTGTGGCTGTGGGATAGCAGGTATAGTAGGGAGAGATGGTGCCTATAGTAGCAGTGGGGATAATAGCCTCTGGGAAGGGACTGTGGCTGTGGGATAGCAGGTATAGTAGGGAGAGATGGTGCCTAATAGTAGCAGTGGGGGGATAATAGCCTCTGGGAAGGGACTGTGGCTGTAGGATAGCAGGTATAGTAGGGAGAGATGGTGCCTATAGTAGCAGTGGGATAATAGCCTCTGGGAAGGGACTGTGGCTGTGGGATAGCAGGTATAGTAGGGAGAGATGGTGCCTATAGTAGCAGTGGGGATAATAGCCTCTGGGAAGGGACTGTGGCTGTGGGATAGCAGGTATAGTAGGGAGAGATGGTGCCTATAGTAGCAGTAGGGATAATAGCCTCTGGGAAGGGACTGTGGCTGTGGGATAGCAGGTATAGTAGGGAGAGATGGTGCCTATAGTAGCAGTGGGGGGATAATAGCCTCTGGGAAGGGACTGTGGCTGTGGGATAGCAGGTATAGTAGGGAGAGATGGTGCCTATAGTAGCAGTGGGGGGATAATAGCCTCTGGGAAGGGACTGTGGCTGTGGGATAGCAGGTATAGTAGGGAGAGATGGTGCCTATAGTAACAGTGGGGGGATAATAGCCTCTGGGAAGGGACTGTGGCTGTGGGATAGCAGGTATAGTAGGGAGAGATAGTGCCTATAGTAGCAGTGGGATAATAGCCTCTACCTGGTAAAGCCTTCAACACCCATTGAGAATGGGAATACTTTCTTTTAATGTTAGTGTACAAACATTCTTGGGTTATTTCAGTTATCTTTTATTTTTTTAAACTGAACTTTTGAATGAGTTTCCGAAATGTGTGCAGACAATATCCCATCTGATTACCACAAATCAGCATATCCCCTGAGCCATTGCAGCTACTCAAAGAGAACACGGTGTTCCCCCCAGAGAGGAGATGCTGCTCGCTTACCTCATGTTGGAACACTGTACTATCCCGGGGCTCCTTAGCTCACTGCTTTATAACAAGCAAAGTGGTTTGTTCAGATTCTTTGATGTACGAATATAACAAGTGGCAGTAATTAAACGTGTCTTGCCCTCCCAGGGTAATCTCTTAATTAGAATCTGCCGGCCAGGGAACAGTATTAATAAAATGTTCTAAATGTTTGTTCTGCCGGGCCGTATTCTACTCTGAGAATGGCTACGGTTAGACTGGCAGCGAGCGGAATTATGGGAGAGCGGTCTGCCTCTGCGAGTGCTCTGTTCCGATATTCTCTCTGCGTCATTCATCTTGTCAGCTTTTGGAACCATTGCCATAAAAGAGGAGGCGGAAGATATTGTCCCCCCGGGATTTTGTGTTAGAATCTCGGATTAAATGCATGTGTTTTCAGGTTTGATAGATATAACAGATTTGTGGAGATGTGAATAGCTGACTGGGAAATAATTCGACATGTAAAATGTGACAGGGCAATCTATCAATCCTTTAGAATTAACAGTGAAACATGCAAATGCATAGCAGAACTTTGCACAGATACTTTATGTACGACACAATCTCATGCATATGGGATAAATATGCCGGTACCAACTAACCTTACCGTGCATACAGAATATAACTTGCATTATGCATGTACTAGTTATTTCCATGGCACACCTAATGCTCCTTTTATAGGAGTCAAATGACTAGTTATAAGGTTCCATTACAGAAACCCCAGTGGAGATCGATTCACCTGTTCAAGGGAAGCCAGCACCTTATACTCTTTGTTGCATGGCAGATAGGCTACACATTCATTAACTCACATGCTGACTATCCAATGGGCAGATCTAGATTGTGATCAGCAATGCAAAGTCAGCACATTTTCCCAGTGATACAGTCACGTCTATGGGGAAGTTTGTGTTGATAACCAAGTGTCTCAGATGGTTTTCACTTGCATGGCTTTCCCATGGGGAACAATTGGTTTCAGTTTAGGTCACCTTTCCCTGGTAACTAAAACTCTTAAAAATGCCTAATGGTAGTGTATTCAATGAACGGCAGATGGACTACTTCCCTGGCAATGCTGGAGGGGCTTCAGAACATTGGCTAGATCAGTGACCCCAAACCAATGGCTCGGGGGCAACATGTTGCTCAACAACACCTTGGATTAGTTGGGGGCAAGTTTTGGTTGAATAGAAACAAGATATACTACCAAATAAAGCCTCCTGTAAGCTGATAGCATGCATAGAGGCTACCTAATAGCCAATCTTAGGCCTTTTTTGCCACCTCCATGAATGATGCTTGTGTTGCTCTCCAAGTCTTTTTACATTTGACCAGGGTTGGACTGGGGGGTGCAGGGCCCACTGGGGATCCTGTCCCAGGGGCCCTGCAGGTGCCCCCGCCAGCTGTGTCCCCTAACCCCCCCAGGGGTCCCCCTAAACCCCCCGCAGGGCCCCTACCAGATGTCCTCCCCGAGCGCGGATAAAATTAACGTGTCAGGGGAGGAACAGTCTGGCAGGGGGAGCACCGGAAAGGGTCGGACTGGGCTGCCAGGGCCCACTAGGGCTGGGGTCCACTGGTGGCCCAGTCCGACCCTGCATTTAACTGGGGCTCACGAGTAAGAAAGGTTTGGGACCCCTGGGCTAGATGCTTGGGAAATGCCAAGACTGCACTGTGATTGTTGGTGGTGCAGGCGATCACACTTAGCTTTCCTACAACAAGCTGCAATCAGTGGCAGACCAGGCCAGGGGCACTAGGCAACCCAACCAGCTTACCCCACTCCTCTCCCAGCATGAGTGAACATACTGTCATGACAACAGGAGGGCTAAGAGATGAGTGGGCATCAGGGAGTGGGTGGGACAGTGCTCATAAGCAGGACTCAAGGGCTTAGACTAGGAATAACGAGATGAGGTACATGCCTATTGCCTCCCCCAGGGCTGTACCCTAGGCACATGCATCTTCTGCCTACCCCTAGTTCCAGACCTGTGTACAATGATCTTTAATGAATCAGTCTCCACTGACTACCCCCAGCATGATCCAGTTATCATGCAGTTAGCACAGGCCTAGACTGGCAATCTGTGGATTCTGGCAAATGCCAGAGGGGCTGCTGTAAGGTGCCATAGACACTCACTATTTATTGGGGTTGTTTCTGCCTCTATGTATGCCAGGCCTTATTATGACTTGCATTCTGGACCTAAGATAGCACCATTTAAATGAGAAAGGCCCCTCTGCGTAAGTTGTCACCAATGTCACCCTATCCTGAGAGTTGCACTGCCCTTAAACCACCACCATATTTTCCATTTACACCTGACAAATGTGACGCACTCAAATGAGCATTTGTTTCCTACCCAATAAAATGTGCAGTGATGTGCATTCTGATTTTACCAGTGAAATTGCCGGAAAAGATCACAGTGGATAAAACGTGTCCATTAATTCAGGAATAGCAGTGTATGGCATGCAGGGCTCTGCGTGTATCCGCAAGACTCGGAGCAATATAAAGAGACACAGAACAATGGATATCTTTAATTTACCAGTACACAGCCCATTAAAGTATTTGTTATGCTATAAACCTCTCTTTTTATAGAATTATGCATTTAATTATGTCTAAATTAGACACCATTTTCTAGGTACAGCAAAACCAGATATTTCTAGCTCAAGTTATTATTTTCCTGTTTTCACACACAGCGCATTGTTTAGAGCCGGCGTTTATCACACAGCAAATTATCTTGACATATTCCCAGACAAAAATCTCCATCAGGAAACCCCAGGTTACAGCACTATCGGAGCCAGTGATCTTCACATTTCCTGAAGGATAAGTGCTAAGATACTAAATGTTTCAGGAGATGCAATCTTTGAATCAGACAAATGTGTCTCATATTCTAACATTTCCCATGAAAAGTGTATGTTACACGGTTACATTTCCCATGAAAAGTGTATGTTACACGGTTACATTTCCCATGAAAAGTGTATGTTACACGGTTACATTTCCCATGAAAAGTGTATGTTACACGGTTACATTTCCCATGAAAAGTGTATGTTACACGGTTACATTTCCCATGAAAAGTGTATGTTACACGGTTACATTTCCCATGAAAAGTGTATGTTACACGGTTACATTTCCCATGAAAAGTGTATGTTACACGGTTACATTTCCCATGAAAAGTGTATGTTACACGGTTACATTTCCCATGAAAAGTGTATGTATGTTACACGGTTACATTTCCCATGAAAAGTGTATGTTACACGGTTACATTTCCCATGAAAAGTGTATGTTACACGGTTACATTTCCCATGAAAAGTGTATGTTACCCGGTTACATTTCCCATGAAAAGTGTATGTTACCCGGTTACATTTCCCATGAAAAGTGTATGTTACACGGTTACATTTCCCATGAAAAGTGTTTGTTAGATGGTATTATATTTGGTGGTGACAGAAAGGATGGAACAAAGCTGAGAACTAGCAACAGAATTATCCCTTAACCCCAAAAGTACTTTATTAGACCAAGGTTTAAGTGTATACAGGTGTGGGGCCTGTAATCCAGAATTGTGGATTACAGGGACCTAGGGTTTTCCAGATAAGGGATCTCTCTGTAATTTGAATCCCCATACCATAACTCTATTAAAAAATCATTTAAACATTAAATAAACCTAATAGTTTCCAATAAGGATTAATAGTCATCTTAGGATCAAATACAGGGCACTGTTTTGTTATTACAAAGAAAAAGGAAATCATTTTTATAAATATGTATTATTTGATTAAAATGGAGGCTATGGAAGATGGTCTTACCATAATTAGGGGCTTTCTGGATAATGGAACCCATACCTGTACCAGTTTAATTACAGGACTGGTCCTTAGTGATTGGGATATTGTGACTGTTGCTTCCTAAGGCAAACTTGTTTCTACCAACACAGCCAATGTGGTCATTCAAAAATGTACATGAGCTTCATTTCATTTCTCTACATGCAGCTTTGTGTCAGAATTGGTTATTTTGAAAGACAGTTAGCTCTAATACATTGTCTAGGCAAGGCACACAACAATATATCTGGCCTGTCAATAAACAGATTATTTTCAGAATAATGATGGTACAGAATAATGAATTGCTTATATCTAAAAAAATATTTATTTTGAGGAGATCAGGTTCATATTAAATGTTCATTTTCGAGATAGTTCTTCTTTAAAGTTCCATGTGTTCCATGAATAAACATACAGCTCTTGCTGCAGGGAATTCTTTGCAGCTTCATGGTTGAAATGTTCCTGGCCCTCGAGCTGGACCCTCTCTCTGTGCATTCATCTGCTTTAGCTTTGACTATTACAGCCAGGGTTAAGCTAGCTGGGCTTCTACAGATCTGATTGTTTGATTGCCTTGGGACAAAACTAAAGATAATAGCATGAAAAACTGAAATCTACTTTGCCATATGTTTGTTAAAGGGGCAGTAAACACCTTTCAGGAAGTGCTAACATTTAACTGGCTTCATATTCTTTTTTTAGTGCCAGAAAAAAAAAAACCATAGATAGTTCTAAATTAAAACAACAGGCAAAAATTATGTTCTACACAAGCTTGTTTCATTGAGCCCATGTAGAACAAGGGGTGCATACTGTCCCTTGTATAATAAAACTGTATCACTATATTGTAATGGGGGAAAGGAATCTGGACTAGGCTAGGAAGTGGGGCAGGCAAATGGAAGGTATAATTAGTTGGTTAGTGGGTTGGTAAGTGGTACTAGGCAAGGAAGGGGTTAATGAGATGAGTGCTAGTGTGGCAGGCTATATAGCAGGAGTTAGTAGGTTACTCATTAGTTCAGGGATGTGGGGACCACTGCATGGGCGTCCGCAGAAAATTTTCCAAGGGGGGGCAAGTAAGCTAGCATCATCCTGCAACAGATAAATATATATATATTTTTTTTTTTTTTGCAGGATGATACTAGGGGAGGCTAAATATGGCCCATACACAGACTGACCTACAGCTAATGTGACACTTAGTGGATTCACTGCTGACGTAAAAAGTTAACCTCCCAACTACCTCTTGCCGTTCCCACTGACTCCCAGGGATACTGTACAAAAGTGCGGGTGGGGGTGCTTTTTTTTTTTACCCTAAAATGTTTAGTATTAGTAGTAAAAGTATTCATACGCGCACTTCTGTTAGGGGATCTGCAAACATTTGTGTTTGGGATCAGTTAGCTTAAAGGGGTAGTTCGCATTCTAATTCACTTTTATTTTTAATGGTTTTTCAGTTATTTAGCTTTTTGTTCAGCAGCTCTCCATTTGGTATTTCAGCAGCTATCTGGTTGCTAGGGTCTTATTTACCCTAGCAACCAGGTAGTGATTTAAACAAGAGATGGGAATATGAATAGTTAAGGGGCCTACTTGGAAAAATAAGTAATACAAAATTATAATAATAATAAAATTGTAGCCTCGCAGAGCAATATTTTTTGGCCCCCATTTGAAATCTGTATAGAGGCAGAAGAGAAAGGCAAATTATTCAAAAAAATTAATTAGGAAGACCAATTGCAAAGTTGCTAGGAATAGGCCATTTTATAACATACTAAAGGTTAACTTAAAAGTGAACCACCCCTTTAGATGTGTTTAGGTTAGTTTTATAGCAAGAAAGGCAGTGGGTACTGACTCCCCATTATATACAGTGAGATGCAATCCGTATTTACAAACCCAGCACATTATATGCCATGAGGAGCAGTGGGTACTGATGGCAGATATTCAGGCCCTGGCACTATAACACTGGCACTGATACACAACATTGGCCCCACTGTAACTTACTATAAATGAACAAAACAATGACAAAAAAAAAAAAAAATAGTAAGTGCAAAAAACAACAACACATATATAAACACACAATGAGCTTTTTCAGAGGGAAAGAGTTAACTTACCCTCCATGTGTTAGGGTAGGGGATAGATTATAAATTAAACAATTTAATGTCAGCTAGTGATTCTTTAGAACTGTATAGTACCTGGGTATAGTGCCTGGGTATAGCGCCTGGGTATAGTACCTGTGGGATGAAAACTGCAGCAAAAGTTGAGAGTTGGTTCTCAGGTAAAGTTACAGCTGCAGATTCATCTTTTCAGTCTTTATTTCTGTTTCCAGTTTGCAAAATCTCCCGATCCCTGTGTGCATCTGTGCTCTGATTGGTCAATTTTACTGTCTGTCAAGGAAGCTGTGCTCTGATTGGTGAATCCACAAGAAGAAAGATCCAATCGGAGCACAGCAAAAACGGGCTTGAGGGGAAAGTGCAGAATAAGGTAAGGTAAAGTAAGGTTTTTGTTTTTTTTGCTACTTTTCCAGGGGGGGGCAAGTGCCCCCTCTTGCCCCCTTCTGTGGACGCCCATGGACCACTGTCTTGTTCTAGTTGGCACAGTAAATAGCATCCCACCTACCCTGTAAGTTGGCATGGGGTGTTGGGCAGATCTAGGGGCCCATTTACTTACTCACGAACGGGCCGAATGCGCCCGATTGCGTTTTTTTCGTAATGATCGGTATTTTGCGATTTTTTCGGAAAATTATCGCAACTTTTTTGTTACCAATACGATTTTTGCGGAAAAACGCGAGTTTTTCGTAGCCATTCCGAAAGTTGCGATTTTTTCGTAGCGTTAAAACTTGCGCGAAAAGTTGCGCTTTTTTCGTAGCGTTAAAACTTAAAAGGCGCGACGTTTTGCTCAAGTTTTAACACTACGAAAAAATCGCAACTTTTTGCGCAAGTTTTAACGCTACGAAAAAATCGCAACTTTCGGAATGGCTACGAAAAACTCGCGTTTTTTCGCGCAAATCGTATTGGTAACGAAAAAGTCGCGATAATTTCCGAAAAGTCGTAAAGGCGCCGAAAAAATCGCCAAAAATACGAAAAAGTCGCAAAATGTTCGTTTTCCAATCGGAATTTTTCCAATTCGGTCGGAATTCATGTCTTAGTAAATCAGCCCCCTACTGTATGTCTTGTAGATGTATGTATTTGTCCTAGCTTAGAGGAATGCGTTGGCATTGTGCTTCTGTAATTGGTACAATGGTGGTGTATGTTCTCAGTGGGCAAGGGGTCCCTGGAAGGAGCTAGTATGGTTGCCCACACTCACTTGTCCATTCAATGCTATTGCAGATGGTGACGGCATGGCAGGTAACCCATTGTAAAAGGGTAGCATTCCAAAAAAATGGTATATATTATTTATGGTTTTCATAATTATTATGATTTAAATGTTTTATATCTAGATTTTCTTGCTTATTTTCTCGCCTATTTTATCCCAACCTGGATATCTTTATTCTCTGTTGTTTGACCCTAGGGTCAAATGATCAAATTAGCCTCATATCACCCACATTAAGTGGGCATATCTGGAGAAGATCTGCTTGCTTGTTGACCATGCCTTATGAGCAGCACCTTTATTCTTTCTGTCAGGGCAAAAACACTAAGAACATCAAAATAAGTAGTAGGTCACTGCTGCTATTAGTGGAAAACTGAGGGCCAAAGAAAATTGTTCTCCTTGATCTCCCCAAAATCGGCCCAGAATATCATTTCAAGATGTTCACTTTCACTTCTAGCAACAGAAATTGTGCACTTGATCTGCCAAACCTGTGCGCCCCATTTATGGCGATAATTTAGAGGTGCAGTTCTTGATTACCAAGGCAAGAACTGAAGGCAATACAGGTTGCCAGGAGATACGCTGATTTTTACTATAAACATTCTTGATTGACCAGTAAATTTGCTGTACTCTCCGGGAGCCTGAACACATTAGATGCACATTTCCATTAATGCCATTTTGATCTTGGAAATGAGATTGCTGAAGTTAAAATGAATGTAATCTGGAACTTGCTAATAATCCATGCACTTATATGCACTACTTTACCACGCAGCATCCACTTTCCAAAGACATATTTGCATGCAGCTGCTTCTAGCAAGGAACTGACTTGTTTTTAATCATACGGGGGACTGATGAGGTCAGGTGTGTGTACCTAGCCATGGATCGTTGTGATCTACACCTGAATGAACAAATAACCTGCCCCCCCACCCGCCCATAACCTTAGCTCGGGCTGCCTGTGAGCATTCCCTTATAATCCCGATCTCCACTTTTAATAATTGAAAATCTATTATTTATCTCTAGTTCTGATGATGATTCCAAATGTATTCGTAATAAATGAATGCATTTATATTCATGCAAAACATATAGCAATCTGCCAAAGCTCTGGCACACAAAGAAGCCTTAATCATATGCAGCGGCATAACTAGATGTACAGTGCTCCAAAGCTAAATCTGTTTAAGATTCTCAAACCTTTACAGGAGGTGAGATTAAAAGGAAGGGAAAATAAAAATACAGCTTGTCTTCAAAATATACATGAATTAAACATTTTCAAAAGTTATTTTGTTAATGGATCTGCAACTGGAAGCAGGAGGTGTTTGTCCCTTGCATTCCTGGTTCTGACTTTTGAAACTAGGAGCAGCCCTCCTCCAGCCATGATTGGTCTGTTAGGGTGAAGACACACTGAGTTACTAGTAGCAGCTACTTTTTCATGGCCACTAAACGCCGAAAAATACCCTACCATAGACAATACCGAGAATTGCCTCTGCATACGAAGAGGCAATTAGCAGTAAATGATCAGCATTGTCAATTTTAGTAGCCACGACAAGTAGCTGCTACTAGTAGCTCCATAAGTCTTCGCCCTTAAAGGAACAGTAACGTATTGTATAAAAGTAACTAAAATATAATGTGCTGCTGCCCTGCACTGGTAAAAGTTGTGTGTTTACTTCAGAAAGTCTACTATAATTTATATAAATAAGCTGCTATGTAGCCATGGAGGCAGCCATTCAAAGGAGAAAAGGCACAGGCACATAGCAGATAACAGATAAGTTCTGTAGAATACAATAGTGTTTTATCTGTTATCTGCTATGTAACCTGTGCCTTTTCTCCATTTTTCCAGCTTGAATGGCTGCCCCCGGGGCTACACAGCAGCTTATTATATAAATTATAGTAGTGTTACTGTAGCAAACACACCAGTTTTACCAGTGCAGGGCAACAGTGCATTATATTTTAGTTACTTTTATACATTTTCATTTTTTGGTGTTACTGTTTCTTTAATCAGCTTGCTTCTGATGCATTTTTAGGGCCACCAGTCCAGAGAACAGCAAGGAACAAACAGATACTGCTTTTAGTGGTACATTACATTTACCAATGACATAACCACTATAAATGTATAATGAATAAATATCGGAGTATTGCTTAGTATTATATTTTCTTTCATTTTTGTGTGTACACCCCTGTATATCTTGTACATAAACAGCAGTCAGCATTCCCAGGATCAACACCATACCTTCTGTACTGCAAGGCAATAGGGTGACAACTATCTAAATATATACAAACCTTCTTAATTTGCTGCTGAACTACCCAAATCCTGAGCACAGATGCCCCATCCAGCACTACAAACTAACAGTATCTAAACTAACCTGTGAATTCTAGCTATCTAGTAATCATTTTAACAAAGAAGCCGGCTTTTTCGCTCAACTGCAAGTGCGCGGGCCCCAGAATCTCTGTGAAAAAAGAAGGAAGGAAGAGGATCACTCGAATAAATTTACCCCAGGCTGGTGCAGTTTTCCCCTAACAGGAGCACCGGCTGGGGGTTTAAGGTAAGCGATTACAATCCATGGGGGTTGTCTACCATATGCCCCTCCCCTAGCGATTTAGCCTTCCCTTCTCCTTTAAGGACTGGACTGGAACCCAAAACTGCATTCCATACTCAAGGTGAGACCTTACCAGGGATCTATAAAAAGGCAAAATTATGTTTTCATCCTTTGAGTTCATGCCCTGTTTATGCAAGACAGCACTTTATTTGCTTTAAAGCTTTCCTACCACTCGTACCACTAACAGACCTACTATACTTTCATATAACAGTACACCAGCTCTATTAAATAGGTACATCTATTAGAAGAAGTAATACGTGCATGGCTGAGCATAGACTCAAAATCACTGAGCAGCTGCCAAAAGGAAATCAAGCAGAGATTTTCAGACACATGGTGTTCAAGACAAGTCTTCAGGCTCCACCTCGCCCAATGGGCATCCTCTCCGTAACTAGTGGCTTAAAACAGCGGATGTCAAACTGTGGGGCTTGCCCTCTAGAGAGCCATGAGCAGTGGCTAGGGTGCCCTAACTAAAGGTCCAATTAGGTTGGCATTTGGGGAGACTGCATATTTGTTCTTCTGGATACGTCTGGAAGTTTAGTATGAAGGGCCAATAGTGTGGCATTTGGTTTTCTATTTATTGTTGGAACTATGATACAGTGATGCCTTTATATATCCATAACCCTCTTAAAAGGTAAGGGGGTCCCTACCCAATGGTTTGACCTCTTAAGGGGACTTGAACTGAAAAAGTTAAACAACCACTAGGCTAGAAAGGGAATTCTTGTAGTCACTTCACACCCCACAGACGTAACTACAAGTAACATACATTTTTGGCAGTCACAGGTGAATTTTTCACAGTGCCCCATCCAAAGTACACAGCCTTATATTTAATATTGAAACACGGCTGAAAAAACATTTGTATTATGCATAGAAACAAATTAGACATACAAGCTATCAAGTGACCGTGTTGTACAAAAAACATCACATCAGTCAGAATTCTTCCTAGCATGGCGATATCAAACATACACAGAATTACAGAAAAGGAGAAGAAAAACTTACACATGCTTTTTTTATTAGCCAAAACCAAAATATACAAAGCTTGCTCTGACTAACTGCCCTACAGCAGCAACTAAATCCAAGAGTATTCATTTCATGAAAAGCAGAAATACCAGAGGAAAAAAACACAGCAGCCATTTACATACAAATAAAAATTAGAAAGTGATGAATTTCTACTGAAATGTGATTTTATCATGCACAATATGAATAAATGAATAAATGCAACATTACACAGCATGCACAGGTAAATGAGAGCGGGATCTGATATATCTTCTAAACCATACAGGGCATAATTGTTCCTACACGTCAATTTCAGATCTATAGATGCTTCAGTGACAGGTCACTCCCATAATTAGGAATTCACTAAAATTTGGCATTTGGTTTGGAAAATGACCAAATCTCTGCACGATTTAACATCACCAACAGCCTAAAAACTCCTCTAAAGTACCTCGGGAAAACATCTATCTTGCAGGACACCTAATACCCCTAAACCTCATTGGCATTAAATGTTTTTAGATTTTGTTAGAAAACTTTCTATATGTTGTATAACATATATTGTCATTGAGTTTTGCAAAAATACTGAATGTCAATAAGGTTTTTAAGAACACAAAGCCAGGCTGCAGCACCTTGGGACTGAAGCTAAAACAGAAACATTTTGGAAATGTTTCCATTTCTATTCTCCATCTGTCGAACTTACTGACCAAGAATGTGCTGAGCAAACTCTTCTATGTCAACTCAGACCACTTATGGTTGAACTGTGATTTCTGTTAGAACTGGCCCTGTGCTCCCCTGTGGGTCTCAATTATAAGAAAGAGAAAGATCTTGGGGGGCCACTTCTGCATTGCATTATTCTCTTATATACTTCATTCTGGCCGGACTGGCAATCTGTAGATTCTGGCAAATGCCAGAGGGGCTGCTGTAAGAAGTCATAGACACTCACTATTTATTGGGCTGGTGGGGGGCTGTTTGGGACTCTATGCAGATGAAATCCGCATCCAAATCCCAGTCCAGGCCTAACTGCATTGAACACAAAATTAGTGTTTTTGCCAAATAATAACTGTAGACTCTGCATGATACTAAATAGGAGGTATAGTAGTACGACAATACCATATTTTATACAGAAAAGATCATAGTCGTCCTATACTGCTTCTCCACAATAATTTTTCATCCATCTTACCGTAGCTACATCCCACCTAACTTCCAGTTGTGCCTGCACTTCCAGTTGTGGCCCCAGCCTGGGCCAGAGAGTCCTTGAGGTGCAGTGTTTAAACCGGTGGAAAGACTTTGAAAGGATGGCTGCACCAGAGGGATGCAGAAAGAAATTAAAGAAGCAATGGTTAAACAGTGGTTTTAGATGCCCTCTACATTATTTAATGGTGTTGTTCCATAGATCTGAAGGTTGCAACTGAAATTTGCACCTGTTTTCTAGCCTGTTAATATATACAATGATGTCCTGAATCTTGAACTGACAGAGGTGCTTCTGCCAAGAGGCAATCTTTCCTTAGATGGCACTCGTACAAGGGAAGAAAATACCGTGCAATTGTCTCCTGTATAATCTCCTCTACTCTTCTCTCTCCAATAACAAAAGAGCATCATGTCCATGCTGGAACACTGGATCACTCTGCTGGGTTTTTAGACTTTTTAAGGAATGTCAGTGCAAAACATTTCCTTTGGGAGCTGGAGTGAACGTCTCCAACATCTGTTTGCTTCAGGTGTCCAATGATAAAACAATACCTTTGCTTCTCGCTAAGTGAATTAGTTTGGTGCAGCTTTCCAACAACTTTATAGAAAAATAAGAAACATATGGCTGGGATAGAGCAGGACACACACACAAAAGAAACATTGTATTGCTGATACAGAGAAAATGAGATTAACCCCTTTCCTGCGGTGCTGGGATTTATAAATGCCCAATACAAGTTATTGTTGACATCACTAAAAGTTGTCGGAGGGCTATCTTGTTTTATGGAGATGATGTTTAGTGGGTAGGACAGAGCGGAGCATTTGTGGATTAGTGAGATTGTCTCCAATGAACAGGTCACCACTTCTGATTAGTGACTATGCTATGGACACAATGGCCGCTTAGTGGAAAAGCATTGGCTTTAAACAAAAGGTGAATTCAGTGCACAAATGGAAGAAAAACAGACATTCCTAACACTGGTCCTGGGTTACAGGTTCTAGAGATACTGTTTTATATGAAATATTTCAGTGGAGCATTATGGGTAAGGTGAAAACAACAAGCAGGCAACATACATTATTATTGCTTTTTTACCATAGAGTAAATGTACATTAAAAAAACAACTTTTTGCTGTTGCAAAGATAAAAAAATATCCTTTGTTCCATTTTTGACTGAACTCATTATGTTTCCCCTCAATTTCTACAGATTTTTATTAGGTTGTGAAGTGATGTAAAAATGGTTGCAAAAATATGGTGTAAAGACAATTCATGAAGATGAAATAATCCCAGTATGTATTATACATGATCTGAACTGGTAAATACATTTGTGTAAAATCTATGGATGAGAATATCAGTGCAGTCTTCTAAGCTTGATGTGCAGGCATGACGTATCAGGATTGTTATTTTGGCTGAAAACTGAGCAAATCAAAATGATTTCTGGAAAAAATAAAATGTTTAAAATTATGTTAGAAACAGAAATCAAATACTGTAATACTGTAGCTTGATAAATAAACCTTAGAATAGTGGTTCTAACATTGGCCAGGACCCCCATAACTCATAACAAGGCTCATTAGAGACATGTCAAACTTCACTATATCAGCCATTCAGTCTTAGTGACAAGAATATCTAGAGCAGCCAATAAGCGTGCACCCCACGTCTCTAACTGACCATCAAGCTGGGCATCCAGGAGTATGTAAATTGAATTTAAAGTGTATTTACAATAAAGAGACTGAGCTAAAAGACTATTACTTATCACTGTTGGTTACTCAGTTTATCCTAGTGACTGGTGATCTTCTTGTTTATGAGTTTCAAGAAAGGGCACCTTACCAGGGTATAGTGGCAATTGGCTGGTGGGGGTTACGTTTAAAAATCAATAGCAGGACAGTTGATTTGGGTAGCCCTGCCATATTCCTTTATTCCTGTACAACAGAAGTTTTTTTTTACTTCCCTCTGCATATAGCTGCATGCAGGACCCTAGATAGTATGGGTCCCTGGGCAGTCTCCTTTTTTAACCTAACAGCTAGTTCTAGGCTTTGTATATTCTTGCAGGGACCCATAGGTTTACCATTTCTTATGGATGGACTATAGGGGGCACATTTACTATGGGTCGAATCCGAGTCCGAATGGAAAAAATTCGGATTGGAAACGAACGTTTTGCGACTTTTTCGTATTTTTTGCGATTTTTTCGGCGCCTTTACGACTTTTCGGAAATTATCGCGACTTTTTCGTTACCAATACGATTTGCACGAAAAAACGCGAGTTTTTCGTAGCCATTCCGAAAGTTGCGATTTTTTCGTAGCGTTAAAACTTGCGCGAAAAGTTGCGATTTTTTCGTAGCACGAAGGCACGACGTTTTGCGCAAGTTTTAACACTACGAAAAAATCGCACCTTTTTGCGCAAGTTTTAACGCTGCGAAAAAATCGCAACTTTCGGAATGGCTACGAAAAACTCGCGTTTTTCCACAAAAATCGTATTGGTAATGAAAAAGTCGCGATAATTTTCCGAAAAAACGCAAAATACCGATCATTACGAAAAAAACGCAATCGAACGCATTCGGCCCGTTCGTGAGTAAGTAAATGGGCCCCTAAGTGTTATTCCCCTAGTTTGTATCCTTTTTACATATCTGTGTTATTGGCCCTTCAAGATAGTGACCACTTCCTATCACACTTTGATATATAGTTCTGCCCTAGAGGGACAACCCTTCTATCGGAAGTCAGGAACATGGACCACATAAATGAGATTTAGTCAGATACTTTTAGGCCAAGATAGGGTTACATTCTTTATTTGGGAACACTGAGACCCTTATAAAGACTGTAAGTGGGTATTACTCCCTATCTATATTATGTTCCCTCGCAGTGTCTAATGCCACCAGCTAGACCTAGACCAACATGTCAGTGATCCCCCTTTTTCCTGCCCATTTGCCGAATCTGTCATTCTATGCTGAGAATGAAGGATATTTCACTTTCCCATGCCCAGAGGGGGTCTCATTCAATTTCTGTGTTATTGGGGGTATTAAGTTCCCTCTGAGCTCCTGGAGATTTGGGTTTAAAGTAAAAGGTTATTGGTTCTAATTGCTAAAGAATGGAGACACCTCGAGGGCTTGATCAGAGCACAAGAGGAAAGTTAAAAGAGTTCTGGATTAGGCTTGGGCAGAACTATTGTTATAGGACAAGGAAGACATTAAGAAACTATTAAGCAAGACCTGGCTCTTATTGGGAAAATACACAGCGCTTCTTGTTCAGTTCCAGTTAATAGGGTCATTGGAAATATTTCCCACAATGCAGGTACTGAAGCACTTTTGGGGGTTGTGTTCTTCTACACAGAAGCCTGTATTTTAGGTGTTTTTAAAGGGATACTAGCATGGAACATTTTACTCATTACGGTACTTTTTTTTTTTTTTTTTACACAATCCTGATTGTATGATTTTTCTCAAATATGAAATGCTGGAAAATCACAATTTTAATCATAATAGTTGCATTAGAGAGTAGTTGAAATTATGCAACACTTTACTACCATGACTGCATAATTTTTGATGAAATATGCCACTAAGGGGCAGATTCCTATGGCTTCTTTAGAAGAGTATTTATCAATGGGTGAAAGAGTTCACCATTTGATAAATGTTCTTCTAAAAATACCATAGGAATGAATAGAAAGTGGGTGAATTCTTTTTGTGCTGAGCTCTAATTTCATACTTCAGTAAATCTGTTTTATACTATCCTCACTATTATCAGGTAAAAGTCTTGGGTACTTGAGTTTGATTTATAGTCTGGCTCTTGAGTATTTGGTATTTTGTCTTCGGTTATACACTTGGTGGTACGGTCCTGAATGTATGGTCCTGGGAGTTATAGACTTAGCACATAGTCCTTGCTTTAGATTGGGCCTTGGTTATAATATCCATAAGGTATTTATTGCCTTCTATTTAAACAAAAAGTTTTATATGAAAAGAAAATTATTGGTCTTAAAGAATGATCTGCAATACCTAGTATATAAGCTCAGGTATACACTTTTTAGAAGAAAATTGCCATGTAGGGCAAAGCCAAATAGACTCTTTAAAGCCAGAATAAATCTGCACCAATGCCCACAGTTGGGCTACTCTTTTGTACAAACTGAGTAAGCTGCAAAAACTGTAGCGCTAATGTAAGCCTGCCCATGCCTTGGGTGCACTGTGGGTGATTCCGTTTTTAGTTACAGGCAGTTTGGGTAAAATTGGGGGGTGGCACAAAAAAGGGCAGCTGTGGTAAGACTTTTAGGTTAGTAAAGTATACAAGTACAATGGAAGTGAAACTAAACTACATGAACTACAAGCCAACAAAATTGATTGCTCAATGCACATTCCCTGGCCACCTTCTATTCTAATTTAGTATCTATGTAAATGCATGTATTTTTAAAAACAAGGAGGTTTTAGTTACAAATTTATAATCATAAAAGTGATAAGCCACAGTACCATGTTAAGGTTAACCCTTATATGGTGGGTTATATTTTTTTTCACTGGGGCCTCATTTTACTTGTTGGCAGGGTCCACCACCAAGGTGACCAGTGAGCTAATTAATGGAACCCCCTGACAATTTTGTAGTATGGGAAGTATGGGTAGTATGGTACCCCTTGATTACTAATGCTGGCCCTGATAGGAAGTTAATAGGAGTATATATATATATATATACACACACACATACATACATCCTGCTAATGTCTTTCTTAACTAACTAACTCTGACACCAACACAAAGATGGTAACAGCTACAAATATACATACATATGTGCATTTGCCAAGATCCTGCATGGAGATGTGCTAATAGCAGTTAGATTCAGATAATTTCTTCCCTAGATGTCACCCTTCCCCAAATACATGCTGTCCCCACAGGATCCAAATCCAGCTTGATGCAGCCGACAGCACCTGCAGGCAGAAGAGCTGAGTGAGCATATATATTCTTATGATAATGATGGATGCCCAAGTGACCTTGAATGTCACAGCCGTTCTGCCGGAGTCAGAAACAATGGCGCAGCCAAACTATAAGCACTCACAAAGCCATATCTATTGCCCTGTCTCTAAAAGACTGTCCCTGCTGCAGAGCAAGTAATAGCCAAATTCTGTGTAAAAGATTTCCATAATCACAATGACAATTGCTCAGCTGCAGTGGTTCTACTATAGCCCCCAACAGCTGTACTGTGTATGTAGGAGGGACACACTTTTTCCAAATAACTTATAATATGAAATGTAACTCAGCATTTATGGTTTCATCATGGTATTTACACTTAGGTAAAAGACATGGCAGCTCCCACTTTTATGTATAAATGCTATCATACTAGTTCTTACTATGCACTAAAAACTAATTGCAGCCTCCTATGTGTGTTTGAATGGAGGTCAGGTGATGTAGTTCCCTGCTTTTGGATTAAAAACATGGGATAATGCGCACAGAATGAAGCAAAGATTTGTGAACTGTTTCCACCTTTCGAGGCTGAACAAGTTTACTACAGAGAGAAGTGTTCCTTCCGTTTCCATTAATCTGTCAGTTGTCCTTACATTTCCCACCAGATGTTGCTTTGGCAGTTGACATGTTTAATCTGATGATATTAAACGTGCAAGAGCTAATAGAGGAGAGACACCTAGTGGTAACTGGATGCAAATGGTACTGGCAAGCAGTGGGAAGCAGGGATTGGCTCAAGAAGGTCCACGTGGCATTCGCTAGCTCTTTGTACTATATGTCAGATTAGCCAGAATAATGGGTAATGCACGGTGCTCTATAAATTGCTGGAAATGTCTATAGGGAGATAAAGTCCATTTGACTGTAATTATTTGAATGCACATAATGTCAGTTTTCTAGGCAAATTTTTCCTTTTTCAAATACACTGAGTGCAGTAGTCTGCCAAAAAAACTGACCAATCAGAGTGTCCAACCTGCTGATCAGGTAGCCATGCTTTCATGGAGATTCTACATTAGCGTGCATTACTAGTCACTTTCCCTCTAAACGTGCAGCCTCTAAATCCAGGACACCACAAATGCTGCCCTGCTAAGCTAATGAGTGGATCTTGGTCCAATTTGGCTACCGAAACAGTGGGCGAATTGTTCAGCACTTGGGAAAGTTGCTCAGATTAAGAATATGAGCACTAAGGCACACGAGAGGGGTCTTTGCTTAAAGGACAAGTCAACCCAAAAATAATTTTTTGCCTAATGAAAGAAAACATAATTATAAGCAATTTATTACAAATTTGTAATGGTTTTTAAGTTTTTAAGTATATACACATTGATGGCACATCAATGTGAGCTGTGGCAAGAAGGTTTGCTGTGTCTGTCAGTGTAGTGCCCAGAGCATGGAGGCGCTACCAGGAGACAGGCCAGTACATCAGGGGATGTGGAGGAGGCCGTAGGAGGGCAACAACCCAGCAGCAGGACCGCTACCTCCACCTTTGTGCAAGGAGGAACAGGAGGAGCCCTGCCAGAGCCCTGCAAAATGACCTCCAGCGGGCCACAGATGTGCCTGTGTCTGCTCAAACGGTGGGGGTTGTGCTTACAGCCCAACACCGTGCAGGACATTTGGCATTTGCCAGAGAACACCAAGATTTGCAAATTCGCCACTGGCGCCCTGTGCTCTTCACAGATGAAAGCAGGTTCACACTGAGCACATGTGACAGACGTGATAGAGTCTGGAGATGCTGTGGAGAACGTTCTGCTGCCTGCAACATCCTCCAGCATGACCGGTTTGGCAGTAGGTCAGTAATGGTGTGGGGTGGCATTTCTTTGGGGGGGCTGCACAGCCCTCCATGTGCTCGCCATAGGTAGCCTGACTGCCATTAGGTACCGAGATGAGATCCTCAGACCCCTTGTGAGACCATATGCTGGTGCGGTTGGCCCTGGGACAATGCTAGACCTCATGTGGCTGGAGTGTGTCAGCAGTTCCTGCAAGACAAAGGCATTGATGCTATGGACTGGCCCGGCCATTCCCCAGACCTGAATCCAATTGAGCACATCTGGGACATCATGTCTCACTCCATCCACCAACGCCACGTTGCACCACAGACTGTCCAGGAGTTGGTGGATGCTTTAGTCCAGGTCTGGGAGGAGATCCCTCAGGAGACTATCCTCCACTTCATCAGGAGAATGCCCAGGTGTTGTAGGGAGGCCATACTGGCACGTGGGGGCCACACACACTACTGAGCCTCATTTTGACTTGTATTAAGGACATTATATCAAGGTTGGATCAGCCTGTAGTGTTTTTTTCCACTTTAATTTTGAGTGTGACTCCAAATCCAGACCTCCATGGGTTGATAAATTTAATTTCCATTGATAATTTTTGTGTGATTTTGTTGTCAGCACATTCAACTATGTAAAGAATGAAGTATTTAATAAGAATATTTAATTCATTTATTTTTGTGTTTCCTTTATTTTTTTGAGCAGTGTATATAACTACTATTAAAAGCAGTGTTTCTCTGTCCTTTACTATTCCCTGCCCTGGTGGCTCTGGTATTTGAATCAAGGTAACACAAGGCAGCAGACTGACAGACCTG
Organism: Xenopus tropicalis; assembly: GCF_000004195.4. Taxonomy (NCBI): domain Eukaryota; kingdom Metazoa; phylum Chordata; class Amphibia; order Anura; family Pipidae; genus Xenopus; species Xenopus tropicalis. Next base: position 42,441,642 of record NC_030684.2, on the reverse strand, counting down.
TGGTGCTGGAGGAGACTGGCATTTGCAACATTGTTTAAATAACTAGCAAATGCTGTTTTTTTTATAGCAATTACATTTACAAATAACTTTTAAAGCACTAACATTTTTTTAATAAATTCATATTGGAAAGTTGCTTTGAATAATGTTCTTTTATTAGGCAAAAAAATTTCCTTTTATGTCCTTTTATGTTGTAGTATGTTGTAGAATCAGGGCCGGAACTAGGGGTAGGCAGAAGAGGCAGCTGCCTAGGGCGCAATGATTGGGGGGCGCCAGGCAGCAGCCTCTCCTGCCTACCCCTAGTACAGTTTTGCATTGCGCCGCATCGCACACCGCATCGCGCCCCAAACCACACGGGGGGGGGGGGGGGCGGGTGCGATAAAGTGGTGCAGGGGCGAGATAGCCGACCGGGTTGCCTAGGGCGCCCGGTCAGCTTGGCCCGACCCTGTGTAGAATGTCCCTTTTCGTAGCAACCTTTTAATTGGTTTTCATTTGTTATAGTTTTTTAATTATTTGCACAGCTCCTTTGCCTTTTTCCAGCTTTCAATGGGGGTCACTGAAGCCACAATACTATTGCCCTGCGAGGCTTCATTTTTATTGTTATTATTAGTTTTTGTTACCTATCTTATTTAGACCCTCTTCTATTTATATTCCATTTTCTCATTAAAACCACTGCCTGGTTACTAGGATAATTAACACCCCAGCAACCAGATATATTCTCAGATTGCCAAATACAAATAACCAAAACACTAAATAACTGCAAAACTACAATAAATTACCATTTTCAATTTGTCTCAAAATGTCAGTCTATATAATACCAAGAAATCGTTTAAAAGCGAGCAACCTATTTAAAGAGCACCCAACTAGTGTAAGGTGGCGCTCACGTGTAGTGACTTGATACTGACATATCTCCACGCATATTTGGTTTATACAATTTTACTTTTGTGCTTCCAAGGGGAGATAAATAGGCACATGGAGACAAAGGAGAACAGAAAATGCGGTAAGAAAAAAAGAGCAAAAATTCTCCTCAAAACATATGCTTCTCCACTGAGATTTTTACATCTGCATTCGGCCAATCAAAGTCAACAAAGTACATATGGCAAGGACGGTGCCTGTAGCCCCAGTACTGCAAGCACACAGCAGCTTCTGGACTCCTTTCCTGATTTTTGTTAATTTATCCCTTTCCACGTACATGACAAGTGCATTATGCCAATGACATGCAAACAGGATCCCAATCAGTAACGAGCGCGTCTCATGTGACAGGAATACACAGCAGAACACGCAGAGCAATCGCAACCCCCTTTTTAGGCATTTGTCAGCAGACTGCACACAGAGCGAATGGCTGGGGAGGGGGGGCGGCCTGTTCACATTTTGATCTTAATACAGAGTAAAATGTTCAAAGCTGGTGGCCCCTTGCTGAAAATGGGGTCAGCGGCCCATAGACAAAGCACAGTATCCATAAAGAATTAGCTCTCGTACCAAAGCACAGGGCAATCATAGTGCAGATGAACAGACTGCAACTTCAGTCAGAAATCTCATTAGAGTCTTTGGTGCCACAGACGAGTCATCCTGCCATATGTATATATATATATATCTCTTCTTTAACCCCTGTTGTGTCAAAAGGCGACACAACGCCCGATGAAATGTGATGGGCTCAGCAATAAAACCAATTTGGATGTAGGCATACGATGTGAAGTCCCAAGGCAGTTCCATTGCCCTGGGTCAGGTGTAGCTTTCTCTCATCAATTCCACAGTAATATACTGCTCAGGGATAGGCAACCTTTGGCACTTTAGCTGCTGCACAACTGCAACCCCCTGCTGAGCTTCCAGGGGGATAATAATCTCATTATTCTCTCACAGAACTGCATGTAGGCTGTTCCATAAAGAGCATACAGTATAGTGCTGGAGGCACGAGGAGCTTAAGGGGCCAAGGCCACTAGTGCTTCTTCTGTCAGAGTCAAGTCTCTCACTTGTGCAGGGTTGGGATCCCTTATACAGAAACCATCAAATTATGGCATTGCCATAGAGCAAAAGTCCATATTGGTGGCAAAATAATCCTATTGGGTTTATTTAATGCTTAAATGATTTTAAGCAGACTGAACAGACTGGGTTGGTTTATCTTCAAGTTAACTTTAAGTATGCTATAAAATGGCCAATTCATGGCAACTCTTCAATTGGTCTTCATTTTTCATTTTTTTATATAGTTTATTATAGTTCTCAGAGTTCAAATGGCAATCACTGACCCCAGCAGCCAAAAATGATTACTTTCTGAGGCTACAATTTTATTGTTACTTTTTATTGCTTATCTTTATATTCAGCCCTCTCCTGTTCATCTTCCAGTTTCTTATTCAAACCACTGCTCCATTGCTAGGGTAATTTGGATCCTAGCAACCAGATAGTCCTAAAATTCCAAACTGGAGAGCTGCTGAATAAAAAGCTTAATAATTAAAAAAAAAACAACAAGTACAAGTATCGGACCCCTTATCTGGAAACCCATTATTCGGAAAGTTCTGAATTATGGAAAGGCCATGTCCATTTTAATCAAATAATTCACATTTTTAAAAATGGTTTCTTTTTTCTCTGTAATAATAAAACAGAGATATAATTAATCCTTATTGGAGGAAAAACAATCCTATTGGGTTTAATTACCGTTTAGATAATTTTTTTGTAGACTTAAGGTAGGAGATCTGAATTACGGAAAGACCCCTTATCCGGAAAACCCCAGGTCCTGAGCATTCTGGATAATGGGTCCCATACCTGCAATTAAAAATAAAGACCAATTGGAAATTGTACATACTAAAATGTAATTTAAAAGTGAACAACCCCTTTGAGATGTGGTCATCCAAATTTCCGAAAGATCCCTTATCCAGAAAACCCCAGATCCAAAGCATTCTGGCTAATAGATATTATACTATTACTTACGTGTATGTTGTAGTATAGCTTCTTCCTGATATGTTTTAGTGTAACTAGAAGTTCTTTTGTTCATGACCCCCAGTTCATTATAATTCTGGGCCCCTTAGCAGGGAGGGGGTTTGCCTTTTTCTGTTGTTCCATCCCTAACTGATGTGGCCCAAGGAGACCAGTGGAGTCCCTTAGCTATGTGTAAGCATGCCATGGCTAGTGCGTATGGAATAAACACTTTGCTTTGTTTGGAAGTGGATGGCTGTTTGAGAGGTGATATCACATTATTGTGCAGGGAGCATGCAACAAAAAGCGTGTGTGGTACGGCTTCATTCAATGTACCCCACGGGGATCAATATTCTCCAAGGGCAATATGAAGAAACAATGGGGCGTTTATAACTGCTGTGTAAACAGCGAGAAGTGTAAAAAGACATGTTCCACATGTGAGACGGAATTGGCCAATAATTACCTTGCTCCGCAGGAGCTCGTTTGACATTGGGAGCGGATGGGATATGAAAGTGTGTAGATAAAGAAATGGCCAGTGTAGCTCGTATTGATCTTATGGTTTTGATTGCATAGTGCGCTGCAATGCTGATCCATATATTAAATAATATGTCAAGGGTAGGACTTTGACAAGCATTAAAATTATTACAAACTTCTTGTAGTGACTGCTTTACTTCAAGCTCTGCTGGGCCCCAAGCAAATATGGCCCTAATGAATGTACAGGTCCTTTTCAAAAAATTAGCATATTGTGATAAAGTTCATTATTTTCTGTAATGTACTGATAAACATTAGACTTTCATATATTTTAGATTCATTACACACAACTGAAGTAGTTCAAGCCTTTTCTTGTTTTAATATTGATGATTGTGGCATACAGCTCATGAAAACCCAAAATTCCTATCTCAAAAAATTAGCATATTTCATCCGCCCAATAAAAGAAAAGTGTTTTTAATACAAAAAAAGTCAACCTTCAAATAATTATGTTCAGTTATGCACTCAATACTTGGTCGGGAATCCTTTTGCAGAAATGACTGCTTCAATGTGGCGTGGCATGGAGGCAATCAGCCTGTGGCACTGCTCAGGTGTTATGGAGGCGCAGGATGCTTCAATAGCGGCCTTAAGCTCATCCAGAGTGTTGGCTCTTGTGTCTCTCAACTTTCTCTTCACAATATCCCACAGATTCTCTATGGGGTTCAGGTCAGGAGAGTTGGCAGGCCAATTGAGCACAGTAATACCATGGTCAGTAAACCATTTACCAGTGGTTTTGGCACTGTGAGCAGGTGCCAGGTTGTGCTGAAAAATGAAATCTTCATCTCCATAAAGCTTTTCAGCAGATGGAAGCATGAAGTGCTCCAAAATCTCCTGATAGCTAGCTGCATTGACCCTGCCCTTGATAAAACACAGTGGACCAACACCAGCAGCTGACATGGCACCCCAGACCATCACTGACTGTGGGTACTTGACACTGGACTTCAGGCATTTTGGCATTTCCCTCTCCCCAGTCTTCCTCCAGACTCTGGCACCTTGATTTCCGAATGACATACTTTGGACCACTGAGCAACAGTCCAGTGCTGCTTCTCTGTAGCCCAGGTCAGGCGCTTCTGCCGCTGTTTCTGGTTCAAAAGTGGCTTGACCTGGGGAATGCAGCACCTGTAGCCCATTTCCTGCACACGCCTGTACACGGTGGCTCTGGATGTTTCTACTCCAGACTCAGTCCACTGCTTCCGCAGGTCCCCCAAGGTCAGGAATCGGTCCTTCTCCACAATCTTCCTCAGGGCCCAGTCACCTCTTCTTGTTGTGCAGCGTTTTCTGCCACACTTTTTCCTTCCCACAGACTTCCCACTGAGGTGCCTTGATACAGCACTCTGGGAACAGCCTATTTGTTCAGAAATTTCTTTCTGTGTCTTACCCTCTTGCTTGAGGGTGTCAATGATGGCCTTCTGGACAGCAGTCAGGTCGGCAGTCTTACCCATGATTGCGGTTTTGAGTAATGAACCAGGCTGGGAGTTTTTAAAAGCCTCAGGAATCTTTTGCAGGTTTTTAGAGTTAATTAGTTGATTCAGATGATTAGGTTAATAGCTCGTTTAGAGAACCTTTTCATGATATGCTAATTTTTTGAGATAGGAATTTTGGGTTTTCATGAGCTATATGCCACAATCATCAATATTAAAACAAGAAAAGGCTTGAACTACTTCAGTTGTGTGTAATGAATCTAAAATATATGAAAGTCTAATGTTTATCAGTACATTACAGAAAATAATGAACTTTATCACAATATGCTAATTTTTTGAAAAGGACCTGTATCATGCTGAACCACCCTGAATCCTGTTACATTACTGATGCCTATCTGGCACTAGACAATGTGCACCTCAACACTGTAAAAAGATAAACATGAATGAAATAAAACAAAGTAAAGCATCTGTTATTCGGAACACTTGAAAACTGAGGTTTTCTGGATAAGGGATCTTTCTGTAATTTGGATGACCATACCTTGAGTCTGATAAAAAATCATTTTAACATTAAATAAGCCCAATAGGAATGTTGTGCAACCATGTTTTCATGCAGCTTAGTTACCATAAAACAGTACAAGGTACTGTTTTATTATTACGGAGAAAATGGAGATAATTTTTAAAAACTAGAATTATTTGCTTAAAATGGATTACATAGGTGATGGCCTTCCCGTAATTTGGAGCTCTTGAACTTTGAATAACAGGTTTTTGGATAAGGAATCCCATACCCAGGGCCAAAACTAGGAGTAGGCAGAAGAGGCACATGGCACCACAGCTCGGGGCCAGGCACGTACCTTTTCTGCCTGCCAACCCCAAGTTCCAGCCTTTCTGTCTCTTCTGTAGCTCCCACTCCTGTCCTGGCCCCTATTCCCCACTTGTTATGTAATGTGGGTAGCTTAGAAATCAGAGAGTTTCATTAAGTGATGCTAGTGGGGCGGAGCCATAGAAGCATGAACGTTTTGGATTGGCGCGGCCCATACTTTGCACTATAATTCTTAATGAATCAGATGAAAGTGAGTGTAGGACTGGCCAGACCAGGGATGACTCTGATGCAGTTGGCCAGCTTAAATATATTGCAATATATTGTCCAACAATTCCTGTTTAGTTTAAGGGGGAAAGCAACATCACTTTAGTACAATATGTACCCCACTTAATAATTAAGTATTTTTTAGTGGTAAGCATAACTTTGCCTTTGTTATTTTTATATATAAAGTATATACACTGTATACTGTAGTTTCCACTAGAGTTTGCGCCACATTCAGTGATGGTTGTATATACGGAACACAATCCTGCATGAATCCTGCTTGCACTGCTCTAGTTTAACATTGATAATTAACTAAATGAACAACAGTAATCTAATCACAGTGACTGCTTGAACATGCAAACCTAGATGCAAACACACTATATTAGGTAATCCTGTGAAATTCCACATCAGCATCTGCAAATATTTTTGTGATACTGCAGCAAAAATTGACCCTGAAAAAAAATCACAGAGACAAAAATGTCGCCAAGAAAAATTTAAACTTGGGGTGAAAAAAAACACCCATTGACTTTATTGCATGTGGAGTGAGAAAAAAATGCCCATTGACTTTAATGAATTTGGAGTGAGAAAAAAACGCCTATTGACTTTGGAGTAAGTAAACAAGTTGTGCATAAAAAATGTTGCATGTGTAAAAATTTGACAATATTTGAAAGCGGCAAGCGAGATAACCTTGTGTTTAATGTGCCTAATGTGAGACTGGAGATGCCAGTCAGTGCCAGGCTAACAAGGCCTTGAGGAAGCAATTTAATTTCCATCCTTGTGCGATACATGGGGCAGAAAGTCACGGAATTGCATTATTTTATTAAGTGCTAAGCACAATGGCAATAGCACAAAGCACAAATTTCCTAGGATAAATAGGCATTCACACTTATTCAAGGTTGATGGAAAAGTGAATGTCTGTAATTCTGCTGGGTTTTCAGATATTTTTTTTTTTATTGAAATTAGTGGAAAGAGAGGTCCTACTTCACCAATATGCATTTGAATTACAGTGCACTAGGTTAAATAAATAAAAACATAATAGAGATGTCATTTTCATGCCAACCTATTCATATCAAAGCACACCCATAACTGAGCCCATAGCCCATAGGTACCTCATGGCTGCAATAGCACTGGAACGGAAAAGACTGTTAGCTACTCATACCACCACTATTTTGGACAATTCCGTACAACCATTTTCAGCAAAGACCAAACTGTGTGAATTGAGTTGTGAATTGTGTGTTTAGGGTTGGCCAGTCCCCAGGGCCGCTGCTGGCCAAATGGGTGCCCTAAGCAGAAATTTACTTTTGTGCCCCCTCCCCCAAATATTACGGAAGTAAAAATAAAATAAAAAAAACACCTACTATAGGGGCCCCACACACAGTACCCCCTATATCCCCCATAGACAATGCCCCCATAGTAAGTGCCCCCAATAGCCCCCATAGACAATGCCCCCATAGTAAGTGCCCCCAATAGCCCCCATAGACAATGCCCCCATAGTAAGTGCCCCCAATTGCCCCCATAGATTGATTGAACTATCCGGGACAGCGGGATGCGCTATAAAAACTGGCGGGACAGTGTTGGGGGGTATGTTATAATATATAAAAATTATTTTTTGAGCAGCTGGGGTGGTGCCCCCCTGGGAGTTGGTGCCCTATGCAGACTGCATACTCTGCTTATAGGGAGCAGCGGCCCTGCCAGTCCCGGACTAGCAATCTGTAGATTTTGACAAATGCCAGAGAGGCAATAGACAGTCACTATTTATTGGGCTTGTAGGGGGCTGTTTGGGCCTCTTTATCCTAAACCCTAGTACTGAACCCTAGTTTGAACATCAGCCTGTCATACAGGTGTTGGAGGGCTGGATTCAGTGAAAATGATTGTTATAATAAAGACTGGGGACCATAAAAATCTTTTGGAGGGCCACATCCAGCCCACATGGCTCCAGTTGGACAGCCGTGACCTACAGAAAGTCGAAGCCATTGGTAAGACACAGAACCTGAAGCAAACACAACAGCGATTATAATGTGTTTCCTCCTCGCCCTTTAGATATTGCTCATTATTATTATCACCTACAGGCCTGGAATGGGATCCCAAATAGGCCCTGGTATTTCAACTACACAGAGGCCCCCCACCAGCCCAATAAATAGAGACTGTCTATGGCATCTTACAGCAGCCCCTCTGGCACTTGTCAGATTGCCAGTCTGTAAGAATGCCTTTGGACCCAAAAGTTAGAAATCAATAAAAGATTGCAGAGCCACTGATCACTCAGTGGGCCTTAAATGAGTATCTGCTCCTGACTGCCTGGTCCTATAATCTTTCATATGTAACATATACTCCAGTCACCCAAAGGGACAACACCTGTTCTAAGCCCATCGCTAAAATGGCATTTCCTCCTAATATGACTCACACACAATGCATTAGCACCCAGTTTCGTCTGCAGAAGCCAGCGCCGAGGTTTCCAAATTGTTAAAATCTCGGCAAGACAAAACAGAGAGAATTGGTGTGATCCAAGTAATGATTTTGTGCTGTTATCTCCATGTCATCTATAGTGTGAATCCACAGCAGCTTTTCACTTCCAGCCACTCTGCATTTTCCTGGGGAGCAGTCATAGGAAAAACTGCTTAAAAGAAAACGCAAATGTGGTTTTCAAGTCACATTTGGTAAAGGGAAGAAAGAAAAAAAAAGGCTGACATCAAAGCAGCTCTGCAGTGAAGCAGAACTAATGTGTAATGTCAAGTAGGTCAGGCTCCGCTTCCTTGGTTATTAGTAACACTTTGCAACCAACAGGCAGCTGTTCTGTGTATTTACAGGGGAACATTTCTATTTGAGACTTCGAAAACAGAATTAACGTCAGCAGGGTGAGATGAAATGATGTATGGCCAATTCTCTGTGGGCAGAAATATCCCCCCCCCCACACTAATACTAAAACATTTTTCTGGACCACTTCATTCTCCCAGGAGGCTTTGGGCATCATTTCTATCTATCTAAAGCTTCCTTCTTTCTAGCACCTTATTGGCAATAAGTACCGTGAGGGTAGCAGACTGTAGAGAGGAAAAAACATAAGCGCAGGAGCACTGAGGAGACAAAATCTGGTGAACAAGTTTGGGGAGAGGAAATGAAATGGATCTAGTGAGGCTGCAGAGGGTGATGGCGTAGGACAGGCTCATAGCGGCACTAGAGCGGCCTCCTGCTCTTTGTAATCATACAGGCTCCCTTTAGACTGTGCCCCCTTGAACTGTAGCTGTTGCCCAATAATTTGTAAAGACTCTTCAGGGACAGAGAAATCTCCATTCACTCATGATTACCTTGGCTGCATTCCAGCGCCAAGCTTTTCACCGTGCCAGGCGGGCTGAGGGCATCATTCCTATTAACCCTTTTGTCTACCCCAGAGACACAGCTTAAACAGGATATGGTTCTGCCTACTACGGGGAATAATATGTGGATAGTGCACCTTTATAGGAGTTATTTTACCATTTGATGTGCTAATTGCTACTTAATCAGGGATCTCTGAAAGTTGGGTATGCAAGTTAAGTTCCCATAATATACATCCAGGAACCCCTGAATTTTTGACCATGAGGAACCCTTCTTCATCAATATATACTGTATGTATAAAGTCTGGGATTTGAATATTGTTATGTATTACTATATACAATAATATTTCTATATATTATACATAATGAATATCTTGTATATTATATTCTTATAAATGGAGCTAGGTAATGTCATCAGTTATAGTCGGTGCTGTCATGTAATAACTTAACTAACCAACCAAAATGTGTGTGATATAATGTACCCCTTGTTATAAAATATGACCCGTTTAAAAGCACTTGTCTGATGGTCATGGAACTCCTCAGTGATGTAGAATATCCCTACATTTTACAATATTACATATTACATTATTAAATGCAAGAGTGGTTTTACAACTTAACAAACTACCTCTACTATTCTGACACTCAACTATCCAATTCACGCTGAAGACAGGTAGGTGGAATCCACAAAGAGAAAGCTACTTAATAACTAGCATTGTATGATTGTAGACTAGAAGACCAATCTAGAAGGTTTTTCAGCATAAGCTGAATATATCTGCACTATTGTCTCCTGCAATATCTTGCTATGTCTCAGTTTTGTCTGCAAAATTGGTGCTTACTCTGTTTGCAGGGAATTGTGGGATTGGGAGGATGCAGCCTGAAGGGAGACTGAAGACAGTCGACTACTGTTACATTTTTATCCTTGAGTCTCAAAGTAGTCAGCAGGAGAACAGGGGGCCGGGGTTAGATAACTGTCCCAAACCATATTATTACAATAAAAATCATGAAATGGCAGCATATTTTTAATTTATGAATATTGCAAATCTAGTATAAATAAATCTAAAGCAACTGGACTTGTTAGGTAATCATTGAAGACGTTTCACTACTCATCTGGGTAGCTTCTTCAGTTCATATCCTGGATATGAACATATAATTACCTGGATGAATGAAAATCTTCATAGACATGTATATTTCAAAGTTGCTTGAAATTATGTTTTCTTTTTAAAAAGTTGTGTGGGTGGAGTTCCCCTTTAACTGGAGACATACAGCCCATTTAACTGAAACATACAACCCTCTCTCCATATTAATGAAACAGCACTAAACATGACAGCCCTATGAATCAATCAAGATCTACTGCCAACAACCAAGCCCAAGGTACTGTTCTATTGCTTCAGAGTAAAAGGAAATCATTTTTAAAAATTAGTTAATTAAAATGGAGTATAGTACATGGCTTTCCCGTAGGCTCCTATACCTGTATAATAAACAGTCTCTATATAAACAGAGAAAACATCATGGTAATGGCCACAGAATACCAGATGTAACTTACATAGTACTGAAGAGGTATGTTCTATTGAACTGCCAGCTTTGGTCAGAAATCCCTATTTACAACAATTAGGATTATCACCTAAAAGTCTGAAATAGTGGCTTCAAAGCCTATAAAACAACATTCATACAGTGAAATAATTCTCTGGGTCAGGCATAAAACCACATGGATAGATTACTGCTGGCCTGGTTTCATACAGAATTAGTATTTGGTCTTCCACTTTGGAGACCAATATTGTAACCACAGAGACTTTACTTTTCCCACTTGAGTGCAGAAAATCGTAAGGCACCACTGGGCTGCCAAGAACCGCCTAACCTGTGCACTACTTATTTCATTTTCTTCAGCTACTGTTGTTCACTTAATGGAAAACATGTCAACACTCTCTTGCTGTCCAATGTCCTTTGCCTCCCACCTTCTCTCAGTTCTAACCTCTGTTCTCCCAGCTGGTGTTTTCAGGCTTTTGCCATTTAATTTGCAGACCTTCATCTTAAGCTGTAAAACTCAGGAACTTTCCCTGGCTATAAAACAGGCGATGACAGAATTATTTGCCGGGTGCCAAACCAGTAGCTGGCTTCTGAGATAGGTGGGCCTTCGGCAAAGGAAAGTAATAGCAGCACTGCCTTGTGACGGCCAACCGTAGCTCCCAGAGACCACAGGAGATAGAAGACAAGAGATGGGGAGACAATGTTCTTACATGCGTTCTTCCCTGACCATTGAACTATCATTCTGTTTATTTGTATGATCTGATTTCATGTCTGGCTTCTTCCTAGCAACCTTTTCCAACACAAACTTAGCTATTGGCAGGAAATTTCAGTTTTGCCTTCACCTGTTAAAAACAAGACACTCTGTGAGTCAGCAGAATCCCAGTGTATGTATAGGGAAATAAAAAAACAAAAATAATAATAATAATACATTTTGGGTGTTACTAATGAATGTGGCACAGCCATGGTTACAGGGCAGCTGATGCCATCTGGGTGAAGTAGAGCATTTCTTTTCCATTAGTCAGAGAATTATGACACCTGAAACCATGTACATAATGGAAAGTCAGGATCAGGGAGAACTGCACAATGTTTATTTTTATAAGCAATGTATCATGGAGGCAGTGAATATTGTTTATTGTTTTCATTGTAATGTGATTGTAGGGACAAAGAGTGAAACTTTGTTTTTAATGCTTCATCAAGTGATCGGTGCAAGGATCACATTGAAGTAGCATGTATATTATAAATACTAATATATATTAGTGTGTGATATATTACTTATGGGTATCTGCTCCCGTTGTATTGTTGTCCAGAGCCAATGGATTTAAATGAAAACTTTTGGAGACTTAAGAGCTCATTTAGCATAATTTTTTCCAGAATTATCATTGTTGTTGCAAGGGGGCGATGCACTGGATGCAATATGGAAAAATAACTGCAACTGCGAGCGCAGTTCATCGCAAATCAAGCGCAATTGTGTGGGAGTCCTATTGCTATCATTTCCACTGTTCAGCGTGTGAGTCAGGGTCGAACTGGGGGGTGCAGGGCCCACCAGGGCTACTGCTCCAGGGGCCCCGCACCCCCCCCAGGTGCCCCCCGCTGCATCCCCGGCACCCCCCGCAGGGGCCCCCAGTCAAACGCCCAACGTCCATCCCTGAGCATGTGTAAGTGAAATGCGTCAGGGGAGGGACACCGGCGGCCAGGGGAGCAGCGACATGGATCAGGTCTGGGCCGCCAGGGCTCACCGGGTTTTTTCCCGGTGCCCCAGTCCTACCCTGGTGTGAGTGATGTCTGTGCCCAATTCTTTAGGCACAAGTGTGCTGCGCCTATTGACACTGGGCACATAGGGAACACTAGAGCTGCTTCCTGGTCAGGAGGTGGTGGTAGCTTCAGGGAACACCTATAATGAAAAGCAAGGAATGCATTTTGATGCAGGTACATTTAAAAAAAAAAAAAAAAAAAAAAAGGTTAAATGCACAACTGACTATGGGAATGGTTGCAGGAGCGCAACTGTGCTTGCAGATGTACATGAGCCCTTAAGCCTTCCCAAAGCAATGACAGTGAATATACTACAACACAAAGAACAGAGGTATTATATATATATTGAATGCCGCGTGATACTGGAGGTACTGTACATAACACTGGCAATGCATTTACCCTACAACGTGTTTTGGGGTTATAATGGATAGAATTGCTGTATTCATCCTGCTGTGCAACAGGGGCTATAATAAATCAATTCAACACTGCATTTAACTTGCCCAGTGTGTCCACCATGTTTTCAGGGTCATTGGGCTAGACATTGGGCTAGACACTGAATGTATCCTTCCTTCTGTTCTAGGATGTATTATAAATGAAATAGGTACCTAAGGTTGTCTTAGGTAAGTTACTCCTAAGATAATTATGTGTCTGGGGTATTATAGAAAAAAATTGGCCTGGTCAGGCTATGAAGCAATCTATAAAAAAAAGCTTTATTAGCCTTTACACAAAAAAAAATACCCCAAAGAAACAGAGCTAAAACAAATGCTGGTGTAAGAAGATAAAATGGTAACATCAAGTATTGTAGGGCAAAATGCCTTTACATCCAACCTACAGTCTGTAAGTTTTTGTTAAAGTACAACTCTCAGCCGAAATACCAGCCAAGGGCTATATTGTGCCCAAAAAGAGCTAAACTTGACCCTATTTGTCCCAAAATAAATTGATTCATCACATAGTAATGGATTTCAATAACTCTTTTGCCCTTATGTACCATCAATCATTAAATACAAATACGTGACACGGAAACCTGCTGCCTGCATAAAAATAACGGGGAAACAAAACGAGAGAAAGATGTTAGGGGGACAAAGGGAACATGTTGGAAAGGTTCTTTTATTCTGCTTTCCCCTAGAGCATTTGTTTCCTTTTTTTCCCATTTAGGGAGGCTTAGTTTTGGGTGCCTTTTTTATTACTGCTTCAAGACAGAATAGTGAAGGCCTATGCTGCCTGCAAAGCAGTTATTCCACGGGATTACTAGTAAAACAGGCATTTGAAACAAGGGCACTTTTTTATACAGATTACAGTTTTTATACTTAATTTTTAAAGAAAAACAACAGCCCCAGAATGGATACTTAACCAACAGATATATATTTATGATATTAACTATTAAAACATTTTACTAAACTGGAATATATATTTCAGTAAATGTTGCCCTTTTACATCTTTTCCCTCAAGACACCATTTTGTGTGTGTGACCTTAAATATGATCCCAGGGGGCGGCCCTTTGTACTTAAAATGGCAATTTTCTATCACTTACTACTAAAGAAGATTTATTTTATGAAAATGGTTTATTTAGATGAAGCAGGGTTTTACATGAGCTGTTTTATGTGATATAATTCTATAGAGACCTACAATTTTTGGGATATAGATTTCCTTTAATACTTTTAAGATATTTAAGTGTAATTTCTGCCTCCCTCCTACTGATACATTTTGGCCACACTGGTACAGTAAGTAAGGCTATCATCTCCCAAAGTTACTGCCTCAAAGGCCCTTCTCTTTACTTTGAAAGAAATCTGATGAAACTGAATAGAAGAACGCAGCTGCAGGAAGTGGGGCAGAGGTTTAACTTTAATTTCTCAAAAATGATGAAGCATTTTTAATTGACTATAATTACAAAAACTCTCACATTTGCATAGTAATTAACATGTCTACAATAACACTCATGATAGTTTCCACAGTAAATAACAGCAACACTAAGGGGCACATTTACTTACTCACGATCGTTCCGACGGCGTCCGATTGCGTTTTTTTCGTAATGATCGGTATTTTGCGATTTTTCGGAAAATTGTCGCGACTTTTTATCGTTGCCATTCCGAATGTTGCGCAAAATCTGGCGATTTTTCCGTAGCGTTAAAACTTGCGCGAAAAGTCGCAACTTTTTCGTAGCCTTCGCGCCGAGTACGAAAGATTCGGATTCATTCAAGCTTCAGTATGGTGACTTTTCTTGGGCCAGGTTGGAGCTGCAGAGTGCCATTGAGCCCTATGGGAGACTTTCCTTGGGCCGGGTTGGAGCTGCAGAGTGCCATTGAGTCCTATGGGAGACTTTCCTTGGGCCAGGTTGGAGCTGCAGAGTGCCATTGAGCCCTATGGGAGACTTTCCTTGGGCCAGGTTAGAGCTGCACAGTGCCATTGAGCCCTATGGGAGACTTTCCTTGGGCCGGGTTGGAGCTGCAGAGTGCCATTGAGCCCTATGGGAGACTTTCCTTGGGCCGGGTTGGAGCTGCAGAGTGCCATTGAGCCCTATGGGAGACTTTCCTTGGGCCAGGTTGGAGCTGCAGGGTGTCATTGAGTCCTATGGGAGACTTTCCTTGGGCCAGGTTGGAGCTGCAGAGTGCCATTGAGCCCTATGGGAGACTTTCCTTGGGCCAGGTTGGAGCTGCAGAGTGCCATTGAGCCCTATGGGAGACTTTCCTTGGGCCAGGTTGGAGCTGCAGAGTGCCATTGAGCCCTATGGGAGACTTTCCTTGGGCCAGGTTGGAGCTGCAGGGTGTCATTGAGTCCTATGGGAGGCTTCCAAAATCATGCTAAGTCATGCTTACGAGCGCTCAAGACGAAAAAGTCGCGACAAGATACGAGTGCATCGTAATGGCTACGAAAAACTCGTGTTTTTTCGCGCAAAACGTATTGGTAACAAAATTTCCGAAAAGTCGTAAAGGCGCCGAAAAAAATCGCAAAAAATACGAAAAAGTCGCAAAATGTTCGTTTTCCAAACGGAATTTTTCCAATTCGGTTCGGATTCGTGGGTTAGTAAATGTGCCCCTAAGTGAGAGTTTGTAATTCAATGCCTGCACGTCAGTAATTGTAAGGGCCTATGGGTACATACGAGCACGTCTGTCCCGTTTTGATTTACCGACAAATAAGCAAAATTCAAAAAATGGAAAAAATTCACCAAACGCATTGAACCAATAGGTGTTTTTTCCGCCGCCACTTTTTCCACACAAAAAACACATTGCAGTCTATGAGCATTTTTCACTGTATAAATGTCCAATGCAAAACTTTGCGGCAGTTTGGCGGAATTTGCTGCAAATCCATATCTGGCAAAAAATTAATTAATACAAAGCCTTTGTGCTACTTCTAATCTGCTGGAAAAACACCATCATAACGTCCCTTGTATGTTGGCTACAGGACAATCCTCAGGGCTAACTGAGTGCTTACTAAATATTGTGCACTATGTGGCCTGTGGTTTATATTTTTATAGTAATTACTGGTCACCTGGGTGAAAGCAAATATCTGATTGGTTGCTATGGGTTACTAGACCAGGTGCAAACTGGCCCCTAGCATCCTCTTCTGTGATGTGTATTACATTAACCTACTTTTATTATTACACTGGAGCCAGAATACATTTGTAATGGGCAAGCTCTTCATTCAACAGGTTCTAAATTCCTGAGCTAATAGATAATCTCACTTAAAGGTCATTAGATTTCACTCTCCAATAATGAAACGAATTAGCCAAACCTTTACAGAAATACAGGCCCCTTTGTCTCTTTGGTACACTCTTACATGTCTGGTGTGTATACATTCCAGTTGCTTTTGTGCTTGGTATCCTACTGCTTTCCCTCTGTTTGTATTTCTCTATTTGTCTACCTGCCTTTCTGTATGTTCACTTGCCCAAAACCCTCATACAACTGAACTCCTGCCTCTTTATTGCTCTTCTGGTGCCTTGCTTTATACATGCTCAGCGCCCAATTGTCTGCCCTTTCTGTGTAGCTCTGCTTCCTTTATGAATCTTTTTGTGTTTGTGTAGAGCCTTGTTCTTCCAAGCATCTCCACCCCCTTTAAATATCTCAGATTTGTCCCCTGCTCTGATTTGTTCACTTGTCTCAGTTTTCCCAGAGGGACAAGGACATTGCCGCAGCCTGCCAGTGACCCTGGGACCTTCGGGTGTTGCAGAAATCTGTGTTCGGCGCTGAGATTAGGTGCAATGGCTCCCAGGGTTGGCGGCTGGATCAGGAGGCTGTGCAAAAAAAGATGACACTGATTCAATATGACGGGGTCAGGCTGGTCACAGTTTGCAGAGGATGGGCAGAGAGGAGGAGGAGGAGGATGCCCAAGCAGCCAGCAAGGGAGATAACAGAAAGGCAGCAGGATGTTGAAATGGCAAAGGAGAGAAAAGGACAAATGGGAGGAAGAGACGAGCAGCAGATAAGCAACAAACAGCCATAATGGAAACCTTACATTACATACAAATGAATAAGCACAACTTCAGTGAATAGATTTGTTGACATCAAGAGAAGAACTCTCGAACGCAGAGAGCTTTCATGTTGTCTCTGATGTACTGGATGCAGGAAACCTCTGCAACACAATGGGCTGAATGCTGCCTGTCATCCCTAATGCTCCCATGAAAGCGACATTACTGTGCAGCCAAGATTAATAAGCACAGTAAAAATCATTTAAAAAAAAAATGATTTCTTCTATCCAGGGCCATTTTTAGTGATGGGGCAAAACAAGACTTGGCAGGGCCTCATATAACATAGGACTGTAAGACAAGGCCCATAAGCTGCTGTTGAATTACAAGTCCCAGTCCCTTTTTGTTTGTGCTGGGAGAGATACTTCAATAACTGAGGCATTGCAAGTTGAACAGCCCTGACATAAAGCGCAACAGTTAGCCCAAAGAAAGCTCTGCCTCAGGAGCTGTATTCATAACCATTACCTGTCATTATATGGTAATTAATTTGGAAAAAAACTGTATCATCCCTGAGACCCACAGAGATCTTATTTGGATGGCCTGACAGGTTTCTCCTGCAATATTCCATTCCAGTGAGCTTAATAATAATATATTTCTGTTCATGGCAACATAGCAAAGGAAACAGCAAGCCCTGAACAGCAGGGGTGTATTTACATTAGTACAGTAGTTACAGCTGCTATATAGACCTGAGTGGGCCCCATGGATACAATGAACTACTAAATCTCTTCTAGCAGAAGAAAAATAAAAAGCAATGAGAAAAAGTCAAAACACAATTCCACATGCAGAAGTTCAGGGATTTATTTGGGAATGTGGAACTGGTACTTGGGGTGAGAAGAAAACTGACCCTGGGTTTATGTTTTGCAGTGGGGCACAAATGGAGTGGCCCATCATTACATAAGTGGAACATAGAGATTGACTTTGTTGCCATAAGCAACTGTATTGGAGGGGAAACCAATATAACCGCATGTACTTTACATGCCAACATTTAGCTCCATGCTTTCCAACTATTTCCAAAAATAGTTCAATTATTCAATGTACAACATGGTTGTGGGACATATTTTATTACAATTATCATGGAAAGTGGTTTATGAACCCCACTGGCAGAATATATGCCACAAAATATATTGGAGAACTGTCTCTGGCCTTGCTTCTGCTAAATAAATAAAAGCCTGTGTTTATTTGCTGATGAGACCCAAAGCGTAAAAGTGGTCAGCAGTTGGGATCTGATCATCAGCCAGCCTGGCTGCACTCTAAAAACCCAACTGGTGAGCCTCAGCCTGCCAGATTTTCCATAACAGATTTTAATTTCAGTAGTCAGACTTGGTTTCCTTCCCAGCATTCCTGCTGTTTTCAATACAAATTAAGAGAGGATCTTCTCACTCCAAATGGGCTGTCCACATGGAGTTATTTAAATATCAATGCTTAATTTAAGAATGAAAAGAGTAATTTAGAGGGCTGTGCACCTAGCCAATAACAGCTAAGAGATCATGAGATAAGGACTAGTGTTGTGGCACTAAATATATACAACGCTAGCACTTTCCAACACATTTGACTTTGAGCAAGATGTGAGGTTAAAAGCTATGCTTTAACTTGGACCATCAAAAAAGGGGCTATGTATTTTCTTTCCCGTGCATAAAATAAGTGCATAGGCAATGTACTGTAACCAGTAAAACTGTGCAAATTCAATTTGTTTTCTATGCAGACAGCACAGAATGGAAAATAAAAAGTAAAGGAAAATCTGATAAATGAAAATTGGGTTGTGACATTTTATATATTCCTGCATCTGTAGAAGTTGTGTTGCTTTAGCCTTACCTGAAAATATATACAAAATAGATGATTACTGCTACCCTAAGGAAAATAAAGGGTTACATTAGTCTATGTTACAAAAGCTGCTTTATTTATAAGGGTGTGTAACAGGGCATTTTTATGATTAATCGTCTCTCCTACATCTACATCATTTGAACCAAACTGACTTATGTAGTTATAGAAAATAATACCAAGAAATGCCAAAGTTTTGCATGTTACCCCTTAGTAGGCACAAAGCTTGCATTTTGGCAAAGAATAGGCACTTGCATAAAGAATACACTTAATCATATCTCGAGTACTACGGCCGCCTTGCTCTGACTACTGCAAACCTAAGCTCTAGTATTTCTGATAAAGGAACATTCTGATATTTAGTCGAGAGATCAATAACAAACTCTGGCATTGTTTCTTTACCGAGAGTCCTTCTGGCTTCTAATCTATGAGTTCCGGAATTCTAAAGCCAGTGTTGATAAGAGAATGTGCAACCGAAGGATCAGGGGAATAGGGAAACCTAAGCCTTTTTTGCAAATGGCACAATCTAATGGACCAGCTATTATTGAAAAAGGTTGCTTTCCCTTTCAATAAAACGTGTAATTCTGTGAACTAGGGAGTAAAATGTAACTCTTTAAACACATCAAGAGGAAAAAGGCAATAAAAATACATTCAAGAAGAAAAAACAGTGAGAAGACCTGAAGTTCCATATATGCATTCCTACTTCTCGCATGATCTTGCTTTGTAAAAGGGACCTGCCATGCTCTGTAGATATATAAATGGGGGATACTCATCTTCAGACTGCAGGGTGTAAATTCTTTTAAGGGAAAATAATATATATAGAGAAAAGAACCTACCCACTTCAATTCAAGTTGGATAATAATACAGTAGAACCCCCAATTTACATCCCCTGATTTTAAGTTTTCCCGCTTTTTACACCATTTTTTTGTGGTCCCACCAATTTTAATGCATTCCTATGGGCTCTATTCCCGGATTTTACATTTGTATTTCCCGCATTTTACACTGTTTTTATCATGCCTCTCCCTAGCAAATCACTTAGTTTTAAGGTAAAAATACAGCTTACTTTAGGAATTAAAGTTTCCCCCATGTCTTGCGATCACAGGCACCATCTTAGGAAGGTCAGCGTCACCACTATCGCCTCATATTTCATACTGCGCATGCGTACCTATACGGGAGCGTACAAAATACCGCGAGAGTTGCCAAGTATGGGGAACAGCTGTACAAGGTGCAGATTTTTAAAAGAGTACAGATTTTTGTTTCAGTGCTGTACAGTATTCTTTTCCGCATCTTATTAATTTATAGTGATATTCAAACTTTTAGTAAACACATGCATTAAATGCAAAATGTTTTACAGTACTGTAAAAAGTTGTTTCAGTACTTCTGCTAAAACCTGTGAAATAACTCAGTAAAGGAACTGTGTTGCAAATAAAAAAATATTCCTGTACTTATTTCCTTTAAATCATTGACATTTATGTGTCCTTAACACATTTCCCTGATTTTACATTTTCCCTGATTTTACATCTTTTTTTCATGGTCCCCTGAAAAACGTAAAATGGGGGTTCTACTGTATATATAATATGTGCACTTGGTACACACTCAAACTTAACAACTCTGATGGGTATGTATTGCAAGTAGGTGTTTGGCCTGCACACACAGGTTAAAATTAGGAAGGCAGTCTTTTGGTCATTCTTGCCCATGGGCCCACCAGGATTTTTTAGACACCCCTCAGGCAACATGGAAAATACCCTGACTGAGGATCACTAGTGATGAGTGAATCTGTCCCGTTTCGCTTCGGGGAAAAATTTGTGAATCTTTCAAAAGATTTGCGAAACGGCGAAAATGTTGTGCGCTGCGAATTTTTCAGCGGCAAATTCTTTCATCCGTTTCACGAACCAATCCACCAATGGTAAAACGCGGAAATTCGCCGCGAATCCATGCCTGCCGAAACATTTCACCCATCACTAAGCAGCCACACTAGTTGCAGTGGCCCCGGGTAATAGGATTGTTATATAATGGGCCGAGAACATGGTCCTAAGAAAAGCCTTATTGGGAAATGATCAGATCTGTAAAATACTCTATATCATACATGGGAAAATCTGATCTGCCAGTTGTTTTAAACAATGTTAATAGTAAGTCTGCCTGTGTATGGGTGTCCAAATCATCTGTTTAGAATGGATCCCTTAAATAATCTTAAATATGACTGTTGATATGCGGCTTAAGGATTACCTGGACATAGAGGTAGCCTAAAACCATAGTAATAAACACACACATATAATGTATCCTTTAGATTATTGATTCACCAGAAACACAACACAGATGGAAAACATTACATTAAGATCATTTGACTATTTCAAAATAAAACTATAGACAAAATTGTATTTTTGAGCTTCCCACAACTCTCTCCATGTACATAGATGGATTTTGACTCCAATTGCTAAAAACTGACAGATTGGACAGTGGTTCTGTTCTTAATGTTTGTGGGCCATACCCCTTTCTTTGTATAGCCACCTTAAGCCATAGATGTAGTTCCCAGAGGGACAGGAGACTTTTAAAGATAGAAGAACATACAAATTGGGGATAGGGGCTGACTTGAGACTAGACACAGTTGGTAGAAAACTGGGTTAATAAAAAAAGAAAGGTTTTGTGATCTCTCTGCTCAGAAAATGAAGTTAGTGAGCAAAGCAGAATCATCTGATGTTTTTTTTCTGGTCAGATCTAAGCAGGGGGACTTCACAAGGCATTTTGTACAGTATTGAGTCAAGTTGGCAGAAATAACCAGCAGGTGGTCCTTTTGTTTCATACTCATTATATGAGTAGTATATAAGGTGCTAATATCTAGAAAAAAACGTGTGTAAATTGCAACACTGAGCCATTTTACATGATTGTTTTGAAAATGTCCATTCCTTGGAAATCAGGTCCTGGACATAACATATTTCTTCTATAAGGTGCCCACTATCGCTTTTAGACTGGCTTAATCTGACACTTCCTATATTATTTCCAAGTGTTCTCCATGGCTGATATGGGTGAGACAAGCACGCCTAGAAGTGGGTCCTTCACTACCGGTAACTGTACGCTGATTAATTTGTAAATGAGCTTTTATGACAAATCCCATCTCAAGCAAGATATCTTTTGATTATGAAACAATCTGCATAAACTGTTTGCCAAAGCGTAAATAACAAACATTTTATTAAACAAAAAAAAAATACAAATCAGCTGCTTCAAATGATGATTTCTGAAAGCTTTTGTCAAGTTGAGCTAATTAGTTAAATATGAAATGAGAGGAGCAGCAGCTGCTGTGTGAATGCTTGCGGTTTAGTGAAACTAGAATGCAGCAATTATTCCCCAGAATTCCTGTGTAATTGTGGGCGTCTTAAGTAGCGTCCACCGCCAATTTGCATGTGATGTGCCCATGTTGGCACACGTTAGCGCCTGATTTTTATAAGGGCACAGTTTCTGGGTTGGGATGGAGTCATTTCCGGTGCGCCAGTGTGTTCAGGGTCAATAAAGTCAGTTGTATCCATAAACCCTTAGCAGAATCCTTGAATAACGATAGTAAGTGTTCCCTAGCAGTTGACCAGAGCAGGCTATATGGTGCATAGATACTTTGCTTTATATATATATCCGCTAGTAAATAAGCCCTCCTCTTCCTAAAAGAATGTTCCCCACAAGGGCTGCCACCTTTAATACCAGGAAGCAGTCACACGTTATTTATATATTGCAAATACTTTTATCCCTGAAAAATAACAGGATTGTTCTTTTTTTCTGTTTGGACACATTAGCATGTTTTCTTTAAATGTTCATTATATTAAAAAAAAAATGAATTGGTGCCATGGAGTAATTGCCATAGTTGACCTGTATTAAAGGGATGAGATGAAAACCCCTAAGCCCTGTCTGGAGGTTCTGTTTTCCATAGGAATGTGGATAGCAGAACTGAATCCAGTAGATGTTTTCACAATCATGACAAGCTTCTAAAAGCAGGTCCTCTTGGGCAGCAATAACACAAATTCATTCTTGCATTACCTTTCGGAATTACAGGGAAGACCTATGTTTGGTTTTTTTGTTACTGAAGATACAGCTACACAGAGAGACAAGCAGCACTGGGACAAAAGAAATGTTTGGGGTATTCTAATTGGGTGGCATAATGCTTTCAATCTTTTCATTTATGCAGTGCTCTTACCGGCATGTCCAAGGTTAATGGAGTGCTTAATAGCCATTTCTGCAGTGATCTTACAAGCAAGTCTGGGGTTAAATTAGTGCTTTTTGGCCATTTCTTCATTTTTGTTCTTACTGGCATGAAATGCAAGTTCTTTAGTGTAGTATTTCATGAAATGGTTGGGGGCGGCCACTGTGTCTGTCTTCCGGTGCAATTTGTGCTTCTGATGCTGCCATTCCAGACATGGATGTTTGTCTGCAGGGTGGACAGGATTCATCAGAGCTGTCAAACCTTCTAGATTTTTTTTGACTGTATTGTAGGGGTGGATCAAGGTCATAACAAGGCATGGTGGAGGCACAATAGGAGTGTCAGGGACCTGGCCAATAATTACTTAAATTCAATGGAAAATGTGTGATAATGGTACAGTATATTTAAAAGTAATGGCACCCTGAGAGATAGTAATCCATCTGGTCCAGATGTTTGTAGAAAGTGCTCTTCATCTGTAGTGCACGGCTAAAGAAAACTTGTTGCAGCCATAAAGCATAACAGAAATGTTGCTTTGTGAGAGAAAGGAAGGAGAAGTTAACCCGTTGGTTACACTTCCCTATGCAAGCATAGAAATGATTCATTTTTCAATAAATTATGTAAAATATAATTTCTAAAGTACCTTTCTTCACAAGAGGCTTTTCATTCAGGCAGGAATCCAAATGTTATTTTTTCCTATGTATTTTGCAGTGACTGTAGTCCATGTATGGAAGCTTGCACTATTATGTTACAGTGTGCCCTTTATGGGGACAGTTTATTAAATCTTTTGAAGCCTTATTTCCTAACCTTGGTGCTCCATGCTTTACCCTTGATTATATACCATGTTGATGAATGATGGAAGTTCTAGTCCAGCAACATCTAAAGAAATAAGGATTTAAGTCTGTGTTCCATCCCATTTATTATCCCCCTAACCCTGGCTATAGAGTGGGCAGTATGTCATATAGCGAAGCTCTGCAGTAATATCATGTTTCAGGGTTGTCACCTAATTCCAAGCCATCATTGGGATAATGATCCAGCCCTGCCATTTTCAGACCTTATTCCACTTTATTCCAAATGATAAAGAGTAGTAAATAGCTTGGCAAAACCTGGACAGGATCATTATCTCAAACTTGGCAGAAGCTACTCTTGATCATTACTTGAGCTTGGCAAACGCCAGCCCGGAGCATTATCTCATTGATGACAGAACTAGATGATGTCTCCTCTGGAACTTACATGACGTGATTCGGAAATGTGCAGGGCAGGGACGGCGTTTGACATTCCCCAAGCTTTCATCTGCAAGACTTGTATTTACATTACCTGCGGTTACGGTTGCCAATACACACAAATACATACATTCTACCTTAGGAAACCACTCACAGACCGGATACCTAATTAACATTTAATTTAGATGTAGTCTGTAGAGTGTTCTGTATATTGTTCTGTGCTGTCATGCTGTAGGCATCCAAAGCGAAGTCTTGCCATTATGAATGTGGGCAAACGTAGTGCTTTTTATTGTATATGGGGGTGTTTAGCTCTTCTCTGCAGAAAATCTTCTGGGGGGCCAGGTGTGCACCCATCCCCAACCAAGCCCCCAGCGCCCCTGCCGCCACTTACTGGGGGGTACTACCATACATTAGAACCCTCAATCGGGTCCCCTTGCACCCTGGGCCCCTTCCCACAACTACAGGGTCTGCTGTATGGTAATTATTCCACTAATATAACCTCATATGTCTGTTTCCCCAGCCAGGGCATCCCTTGAATAAACATAGACATGCTTTCATTATAGCTCTGAAGTGTTGTTAACTATGTCAGGGTCTGCTGCAAGACTCTTATACAGTGCTGAACTACAACTCCCATAGTAGATCATCACTAACTGTTAAGCAAGCAGCTTTCTCAGACTGAGAACTCTTATTATTGTAGCTGCTGGTTCCCTAGTCTGTATCTGCACTTTTCAGACTGACTATGCTTTTCCTGGCTTGGGAAAAGCTGGGGGCCATATATCATATGACTGTACCTAGAGACTCAGCCATAAGTTGCCTGGGTACTGCTGCTGTTATTACGAAGGTCACTGCAGCTTAACACGGTTACAGTTGCAAAGGATTCCATACTGAGCAGCTTAATGCCACTATGACAACTATTTTAAATGTGAAGAACTTTAAATGTGCGTCCCACTGGGAGAAGAACAGTTTATTTTTACCCATAAGCCATTTTTTGTATTCCTATAAGACTCCATCAGAGTGAGGTTTTCTGTAATTTAATTGTCCCGCACCTTAATGTGCAATTAGTCTTTTCTGCCTTGGCATAGCTGCTGTTCCTTGGCAGGCCCGGAGTTTACTGTGCCTGTGGGGGAAACAGAGTGTTTATTGCTAAATGCACCTTTCCTTCCACCTAAGCTTTGGCGCTGACAGTAGCACTGACGAATTAGCACTGGGCTTGCTATGAATATGCATAGACAATGCATTATCCCTCTCCTGCGGCGAGCCTGCCTATTTAACTGCCCCTTAACAATATACTGCCTAATACCGGAAACGCATCTAAAATATTTTAAATAAATACAGATCTGTAAAGGAAGAATATACTAAGGTAAGGTATCCACAATGTTTTTTTTAACATTCTGAAAATGTCAGAATAGGTAAATATATATTTATTAAAAAAAATGTAAAAATAAGGATTTGCACACAAAACAAGCTAGAAATCCCTGAAATCCCTGTCAGCATCTTATAGCCTCCATGTTCTTAGATACAAAAGGAAAATTATGCTACAGATGAACGCCATGGCATGTAGAGACCCCAAAATATTAATAATAGGTGAATTTTCATGGCTAGGGCACTGGGGCAAATGTATGCTAGCGCTTAACAACAACTAACAAGGTTGCTTTGGGCTAATGCACTGATGCAGAAAGTGTTGGTAATTGTTGCAAAAGCACTTAATAGTACAGGGGTCCCACAAAACTGTATATTTTTAGATATACGTAAATATAAAGTTTCTTCCAGCTGGCACTATTTTTATCTTATGCATACTCTATGGCAGAAATAAAGATATCATAAAAATAAATAGCACAGGTTTTACTGATACTCTGGTACTATGTTTGCAAATAATTACGTCCACTAGACCCCCAAAGCATTTCTGTAACCCTACAAACTCATTTTATTACTGAAAAACCCCTCTCAGTAAGGTAACCCTTGCATTATTTCAAATCTGCCTTTTTAGATTCATTTTGTGCTAAATATTTGTGTGATATATATGGAATTGCACCTATGATACACAGAACATTATCCACCCAGTGGCTAAATGGAACATTGCAATCATTTCATTTTATTTCTCAAATCATAGCTTTTAATATTCAAGGGCAGTGACATACGGGGGGTTGTGGCAAATGCCAGAGGGGCTGGTGAGGGCTGTTTTGGACTTGAAATGCCAGGGCCTATTTTGGAACCCAGTCCAGACCTTATGGTGAGTGGGCACTTTTGTATGATTATTTGATCTTGGCGCCAGCCTGATTGGTAAAATGCTGTGTGTCATTGCCCTAGAGACTCTACTTTATAGAAGCCTAAAAAAATAGACACAATAGAACAACCAATAGGCCACGTTCAAAGAGCTGTGTGCTGGTGCTAAGTGTTCAGAGGTGTCAGAGTCATTTAAAAAGAGTATTAAAGCTCTGAAGTGTGGTTAAATATGCTGTATATGACTATTCAAATGCTAGCTGTACTTAGATGTTACCCAAATGTATCTCACCTTCCTGACCAGTCACATATTCAGTTTATGAAGCGGAAAGCTGTATAAGCAGAAAGTAGCAAAATGACCCGTAGTGAAATGTAGGGAAACAGGGGCATGACAGAGCCGTAGGGCAGACTTAGCCACTCCCAGTTGTAGTTGATTGGTTGATTTGTAGTATAGGTATAAATACTGAAAACCGTTCCCGCTTCTCAATCCATTTTAGGCAGCATAGTAAAATGCCCACCCTCCCTACCTATAGAGGTGGTGGCAATGAGATGTTGTTGGCGGGGTGATTGAGTTGGGGGAAAACAATGGTTGGGTTAGGAAGGGAGTTTAGTAGTTAATTGGGGGTGGCATGCCTGGAACCTCAGGGGTAAGAAAGTGGATCAGGAGGTGAGTTTTGTTGGGTTGGTGGTTCCGGGCTAGAAGGGCAGCTGGCGGCGCCAGTTGCGCTGCGCAGTTATTGGCTTGTTACGGTTTATGGTTATTCAAAAGTTGGTTGTTTGTTATACAAACATTTGTGTTATGTTTATGAGATGTTTTGTATCATATTTGTTCTTCATGATATGTTTTAAATTAAAACTTTGTTTTAATTTTCCATTTTATCCCAAGAATTGGTGTCCGTGTGTTTTTTGGGATTGGTAAGTAAAAGGGTTAAAGGGGGTTTGGGTTGGGAGAAAGGTGGGTCAAGATCCGACGTTGCTCACGTCATGGGCCCCCTTGTCAATTTAGGGTCACAGTGCATGTTAAATGGGATGGTGTATCACCAGCACACACACAAACTATATTGGGATGTAGGTAGGGTAGGGTAAAATATGTAATACCCTATGAATCCCTCCCTAAAATTTGTAATACCCTATGGATCCTACCCTTTCCCTATTATCTTCTTCACTGACAGATTACCCCTTAAAGGCCAAACCTGCCTATATTCTGCCCATTTTCCTGCCCACTCCATCCCATTTCTCTGCCCACTCCTCCCATTTCCCCACCCACTCCACCCATTTCCCTGCCTCATGTCACCTACACCTGCTCCTCCAGATCCTCCAAGGCCATATGATGACCACAGCAACAGCCGCAGACCGGTGCATCATACAATACAGAACAGCTATATGTACATAAAAGGTGGGATTATATTCCAATCAGTATGGAAACTCCAACTCATATGCATACAAACAAACAGAAGAAAAAGAAAAGAAAAAGAAGGAACGCTCTGTGTGCGCAAGAAGCTTTTACTGCACGTAATTGAAAAGGTGAATGCAGTACATATGTCTCTGAACAGTTAGCATTTATACACTCAGTTTAATACATTTATACACTCAGTTTAATGCATAACGCTGTCTGTTCAGGGGGAAATACAGTAATTAGAAGATAAATTCTACTTCTAAATAGCGTATGTATATTTTTATAACGAGCCATAATGTAATGACATGCAAACCCTCTTTACCATATGTTTCATGCAGATTACACTCACTAAGTTAATGAGTAATAAACCAATTCTTCATTATTTATTCACTGAAATTACTGCTGAGCAAGTTTATATCCCCTTTTCATAGAGTGAGACATTTTGTAAGTTGTTTTTGCAAAACATTCTTATCCCAATCATTAATGGCACACACAAAGATTCCAGGCGATTGCCGCCACGGGGTGGGCAGGGCAACAAATCACTCCCCAAGTTCCCATTGATTTGAATGGAAATCGCAGGTACATTCATTTTTGTCAAATGATTGGCTCTCTGAAATGAGGCAATCACATGGCTAGGGTCAATGCGCAGGCTTTCTAAAACATCATCATTAACAGAAGACCACTTCTCCAAACAACCAAAAAAAAAAAAAACAGACTACCAGGTTACCAACAAGTAATTGTATGTATTTTTATGTTGTAAAATAGTACAAAATGCAATCTTTCTTAAATGCTTGCCACCCAACAAGGATGGGCTACCTGCTATGCCAGCCATCTTCTGCAGAGCACCTGTCTCCTGGGACCCCATGCCAACAAAACCACTGAACCATTAGCACCCTTGTGCTTTTTAGCTTAGTGTATGTACCCCGGCCCATTGGTAAGCATTCCAACTGCCAGCCTGTAACCTGGGCATGGGGAGGTTGGGTGGGAATGTATCTTCATGCTCTTCACATGAAAAGAGGTTATTTAACCCTCTCCCTTCTTGAACCATACATTCATCCCCACCTCTCCTTTCCACTTCCCAAACCCAGGAGCCCCATCAACCAGCCACAAACTTCTTTTCAACCTGCCCCTTGCTTAAGTTGGCCATACACTATATGATCTGCTCGTTTGGTGAGGTCACCAAATAAATGGACCTCTCTCACGAAATGTCCACCTAGGGTCAAACAATCAAATTGCAATGATGGGAATAGGAGTTGTTAGAACAAGGACCGCATCAATGTGTCCATGCAATCCTTGATCCCTTGGGAAAATCAAACCATGCAATTGCCCAATTTTCACCCAGATATTGGTTGGGGAGGCCTGCTGGGGTTCTCCATACACAAAATACACAAATAAGCTGCTGAATTGATCTGAAGGACCCCAGGGGCGTATTTAGATCTGATGCTGACCTAGGCACCCAAACACATGTGTTTGATGACACATCACAACGTCACTTCCCAGGGCCCACAACCCCCTTTAAAAGCTGTGGGCATTTTTTTTTTTTTTAAATACCATATAGGCACCCAAGGGGCGCCCCCAAGACATGCTGCCCTAGGCACTGGCCCTCTTATTTTATTATTATTAATATGCCCTTGAAGGACCCGAATCAGCCGAATCTACCCATATATGGCCACATTTACTCTGGGTTCCTCTGTAGTTGGAGCCTTATTGTCCAAGAGGCAAATTCCTGACAAGCGAATGCACTGACAATTGTTGCAGATTGCCATTCAAGTAATAAAACCCTGAACTTACTATATGTGCTGTTGTCCTTAATATTCTTTTATAAAGATAACTAGAATCCCAGCCACACAGCTTGGCACTGCTTATGAGATGAAAAATAAACCAGCTGACTGCTCTTCCCTATATAAGTAAAAGAGCTATACCGTAAGCAAATCATTTCTCCCCAAACTACTACACATAACAGGCTTTCAAGCACAAATCTGATAAACTGGTGGGCATACAATGGCTTTTACTATCTGAGCCCTGAACCTTCCCGTCTCCAGCAATATAATAGCTCTGACATTTCTTATCCAGCAATATACAGAGTCACGGTGG
Organism: Xenopus tropicalis; assembly: GCF_000004195.4. NCBI lineage: Eukaryota > Metazoa > Chordata > Amphibia > Anura > Pipidae > Xenopus > Xenopus tropicalis. Next base: position 42,411,746 of record NC_030684.2, on the reverse strand, counting down.
CACCAGCTTGTGGGAAGTGAAATGACAGCATATTTGTGGCTTTGCTGTGTTTTTTCTCTCTCTGTTTAATTTGCTTGTTCCAAAGAACTCTAGGCCACCAAGGTAGTTAGAATAATTACTTAGACACAGAGAACAAATGTGTTATCCTCTCTCTTATCCTTCCAGCCTCTCTCTCTCTCTGGTTGAAAGTGTTCTGGAATAAATCAATGCTTTGTCATTTTTCCAGCCATAAGTGCAATCTTTGTGGCGAACACTAGAACAGGTGATGAGCAAATATGAGAAAGTCAGAAAAAGAGAGATGCAATTATAGAGAAGGCCCTCCAGCACACGCTGCCCCTGCTCCGCTATACTTCACATGCCTACTTGAGAAAGGGCCAAAAGGCGTCTTTTGCAGAGAAAGAGCGCAAAGTGCTGAGTTCTGACAGCACACGCTGTGCCCTAGGCCACTGAGCCTGTATCCACACAGAATTAAAAATCTTTGCGCTTTCATCAGGTTTTAACAGGCTTTTTACATTTCCGATTCGCAGGGCAGATGCTGATTGCTATGCTATAGTAGCAGTTATCTGGGAAGCGGTGCCCATCTCACCTTGGAGTGTGGAAGGCTGTGTGATCTCCTGACAGGCAAGCTGGATTATTAATGGGGCAGATGGAGCTGCTCTAGGTTCTTTTGCATAACAGGCCCTTTCAGATTGAAACAAGAAAGTCTCAGGGCATTGTGATAATATAGACATCACCTATATTTGCTTCTAACAGAAGACAGAAAGCTGTAATTATTTATAATATCTGAGGCCTGTGCAGCTAATAGAGCTGAAGAACAAGGATGTCCCTAGGCCCTGATTTAACAATAAAATGGGTAGAACATGTTTAGGAGAAAGAATGCTTGATGCCATTCCCACTAGGCTAAAAAAATCCATGTCCAGAGACTCCTTTCTTTTGCCTTATCGTAATGAAATTTGGCATGAAAGGCCTCTTTTGGTTACACTATTAATTGGTCTGTCAATATCAGAATGCCAGTGTATTTCTGTGAGAGAAGAAAAGCCTGAAACCACCCATGCTGCCTCCTAGGGTTGACACCTTTCTGATAATACTGGCATCTGGGGGGGGAAAAAAGGGGTAGGGCAATTATAGAAAATGGGCAGGACAATTACACCAGTGGAGGTATGATGTAGCAACGGATGTAGGGAATGTTATGGAGCACATTCAGAAAGAAATAAAGTAAGTTCTAGGGAGATTGAGGCAGATCAGGAGCAGGTCAGGGATCAATCTTAAGAGTATTACAAACTTACCAGCTAGGCCGGAAAAATACCAGCCAGGTGGCAACCTTAGCTGCCCCAGTTGAATATAATGCAGGGTCAGAACCTGAGGTAGGCAGTAGAGGCAGGTGCAACATTGGTAAGGGGGTTATTATCAGCAGGGGATTGGATCCTGTGGATTGAGCAGAGGTGATACCAGGCAAATAGACAGCATCAGTGAGGAGAACAGCAGGGATGGCAACCAGACTGGACTGAAGAAGGGTAAATGTGGGTGGCATGGGTTTGGGCAGCTCCAGTGCAGACCAAGTAGGGGGGGGGGGGTTGCAGGGTGGTGATTGCTTCATTGTGTACCTTGGGCATCAATACTACTTGGCCCTGCTCTAATATAATGGAAACTGCATAACAGTTTAGGTGCAGGTGATCTTTGCCCATAAAACTGACATTAGTCTTACATCTAAGTAGCATGTGAATCACTGACCTTTTTATTTGGCCCGTGGTGCAACCCATTTGATCCTGTATTTAATGGCACACATGGATAGCAATATTATATTGATCCAATCACCTGACACACAGAAGATCTCAGAAAATAAGGGCAGCTTTGCTCCTGAGATCCATGTTAGACAATAACCTTCCAATTGCACAGAAGAAAGTCATCACTTTATGTGGTTTATAGATAGCTACTGAATCGATGCAATGTAATGAAGAACAACTTGGGCAAAGGCTTCCATTGGCTTTTTCACATATAAACCTGATCCAGATATATGGAAAATGAGATGCCTAACAGTTTTTATGGGACCTCATTATTTATATGGAGTGCAACTGCCAAACATACAGACACTTCAGCTGTTGTTGACCTACAACTTCCAGCAACCCCAACAGCTGAAACTGAGAGTTTACACACTAGCGAAAAATAAGGTGGTGGCTCCATAAATTCAGTCAGAGGACGCTTCTTCTTGCAGACATGTAGGCTCCCAGATTCTCAGGTCTGAAGCAGTAAAGGCATCTAATGCTTAATTTAGACATCCAGGAATGGTAACATGCTATCTACAGAAAGAGGGATATCAGTTAGACTCCCTCACAGAATGGCATCCAAAGCTTTTGAGATATTTATTCTGTTTTTATTAGCATGCTCCTTCAACCCAACTTGTTTTACTGCTGCAAACAATTTACTTATGCTGTCAGACCAGCCCTATCGGATCACAGAGAAACTGAGAATTTAATTTGCCAATGCACTTCGGCAATAATAGCGCACTTACAGGTTCATGGATGCTAGGCAACCTTTAATCACCTGCCCTGAGGAAGAATCCCTTGGCATTTTGTGCCTATATATGTATATATGTACAGTTTCTGGTGCCAACAATTTAACCTAACAACCTCTCAAATGAGTCGCCCTGCAACACTTGGTGCTCATTTATCAAAAAACCTTATTGATCAATCGAGTACAAACAACCTGTAATGATTTGGGGTTTTGTTGCATAACATAACAAATGCAGTTGCATTAGATCAAAGGAGAAGGTATTGTTCTAAATTGATCTTATGTTGATCGATCTGCAAGGAAAGCAGTAATTCAATAATCAGTGATCAATATTAATATTTATCAAACCAGGGTGGGGAGTCAATAATTGATATTGATAAATATTGAAGAAGACTGAACTGGCCTACTGAACTGATTAGCCAATCGTGATTTTCCTGACCTTACAAACTGATTCAAGCGCAATGGTAAAGGCTAAAGCAGTAAAAAAAAACAAAAGATCCATTTTAGGTATAGATAAACCATTTAATTTCTCAGTCTATAAGGGAAAACACAATAGAAACCTATTTCTGCAATTTTATATAATTTTAGCCATGTCATATATACTATACAGAGAGATCAGAACCATCCCGCTGTAAACCCCCCTTGCATTAGATGCACTCTTTCATTTGTGATCCTGCCCTAGACCCCAAATGCAAAGGTTTGCACGCGCCACCACTTTCTCCCTCTTTCAGTACAGCTATAATTTTACAAAATCTGTGAAGCGGGTGATTAATAAAAACTGACACATGGATATAAACAAAGAACACGTCCCCTGCCGATTATATTGCACCTCGTATGTTTCTGCTGCCAGAACTCCTTACAGATACCCAACCATGAGTACTGGTGCAGTGACACCCTGACAGGGCCACAATTTACAGTGATGGAGTCTCAGACCCAAAGCTGCTGGCTGCCAGTATCTGCTTCATTATGTTTCTATCCACCCCACCCCACACATCACAGCACAATACAGTCCTGTCTTATAATTATTACAGTTTATTTTGCCTGTCCCAGTACAGATACAAAGTATGAGAAGCAGAAAGCAGTGGTTTTTAGTGGCCAATGACAATATAGGGTGTGTTGGGTTTTATTGTTGAATTAGGTTGGATTGCCCTGGCAAACTATTCTCATCATGCCACTATTCTACACCTCCCTAAAAGAAGGTATTCTCCATACTGCTAAACAGACAAGAATTCCAAAGATTGCATATATAAAAAAAACATATACAAAGTCAGACAGGCCCACTGGGATATCAAGAAATCTCCCAGTGGGCCCAGGTGTCACCCAACTTTTGCCTTGTATGCCTATACCATGGTCATTCAATATTTTTATATGAGAACAGAGAAGATAAATGGAGATTAGGACAGAAGATATAGTAGAATGTAAGGAGGAGTGATTAACAGAATAACAAAGTGAGTAAAGAAAAGCAAAGTAGTTTTGAAAGCAGGCCTGCAGTCTATGTTTTTTTGGTTGCTACTGGCACCCCATTCCAACACTGAACATATACTGATCCTATTCATTGTCCATTTAACACCATTACCATAAGTGCAATGTATAGTATATTCAGTATACTATATAACAGTATATAACAGTATATTCAGAGCAAGTTTTTAGGCTTAGCCATGTTGAGCCAGAGTTACCTGTAGCAACAAACAGAGTAACTATAAGAGGAGTTGGACAGACTCCTGAGAGGAGTTGGACAAAGTGTGGCCTACTGGGAGACCGATGTATGGGACCCATTATCTGGAAACCTATTATCCAGAAAGCTCCAAATTAAGGAAAGGCCATTGACTCCATTTTAATTAGATAATTAGAATTATTGAACACAGAATAATCTTATTGGGTTCATTTAATGTTTTCATGTTTTCTGTTTTAAGTGGACTTAAGGTATGGAGATCCAAATTATAGAAGGATCCTTTATCCTGAAACCCCAGGTCCCAAGCATTCTGGGTGACAGGTCTCATATCTGATTATGTTCTGACACACTTCTGCATTCAGTTTGCCTCATCTAAAGACATAAGGTTAAAAATATCCAGTAATTGCGAGCATATAAAACTGACTCAAACATTTGCTCAGGTATGCTCCAAAATGTCATAGTTTTTGTTTCCGTCATGCAGTTTCTGTGTAGTGCAACTGTCACCATCCTCATGGGAGTGTCTGTTATTGCCAAATAGCCAGCTTTTCATTCCAACCTTAACCTATAAATACCATGGCAGTTGCCACATAGGACAATGGTTTTGCCTAAAATGGTGCTTGTTAGGTGCTACTGGTCACTGATAGTCATCAGTATATGGTGGTCTCCTCACACACCTTGCGTTTCGCCCCAAACAGCAATCTTATGGATGGCAGAGGCAGCAGAAGCTCATAAACTAATCAAATTACAGACACAGCACTTGTAATCTCCTGGCAGAAAGGAAAAAAGAAGGATCATGGGAGGATTAAAAAGTGGAAATACATTTCTTTTCTTGGAACAGAGTTTTGACCTTATAATAATGGGATTAAAGAGCTTTCCAAGCGGAAATCAACATTCAGATATTGTGTTTAAAAAGCCTTCACTTTGTGACACGAATTACATTACAGTTTGTTGGAAGCCTGAGCAGATACTACCACCATGTGCCTGATCCCAGAAACTGCATTCAGAGGAAGAAATTCCAAATACTGAGGAGCAGGAATACACAGTGCTCGGAGCAATAGAGGTTGCATATGCCTAGCATAGAAGCCTCATGATTACAGAGCAAAGGGGTAGTAAAAGGTTGTCCACTACACTGCTGTGCAAGAGGCAAAAATCTGGGCCCTTTAAGAGATACCTTTAGGCACTCAGCAAAGCTGATGGATGCATGATGGGAAATCTAGTCCCACAACACCTAGAGCTTCAAACGTTGCTTTTCCCTGGTGGCTAATCCTCAATTTAGCAAATTTAATGGACCTCTCTCACAATGAATACGCTCCAAAACATAAGGCCACACTTAATAACATATTCCTTTTGCAAAACTTAAAACCTTGCTAAAGGCCTGCAATAGTTTTAGATTGTAAGCTCTGTTGATCAGAGCTCAATTTGCTTCCAATATTGGACAATAGTTGTATGTGATCAGTTACATACTATGTTGATGCTTTATAAATATGTGTCAGTAATAATAATAATAATAATAATGTTACTGTGCTATCTCCCGACCTAGAAACAGTTAAGGCTGAAATCTTTCAGAACAGACTGCAATGTGAAGCATTGTCCTCTAATGAGGCCTCTAAAAATGGCCAACCTCCCTCCTGGGGAACAGCTGTGCACGTCTTCATGACCAATATGACTTTGGGATCAAATTAGCACTCTTTCCTTTAGGGAGCAGTTTGTACTGCACATTCCACAATATTTATCTAAGGCATCTTGGTGTATATGTGAGAAGCTGTGAAATACAAATATATATCGTACTAGGACAATTACGCCACATGGACTGAGCTGCCTGAGACCGTTTTTACAACACGGTGCTGAAGACGGTTCCTCCATTGCCGTCCATTTCAACATTACTACAGCAATGAGGCTTGTTTGCATGCGTATGTATACAGCATGTGTTATACAGGTCACTGACAATAGAGAGTATACATATACACTATATATTAAACCCATTGCATTTTAAGTCTTTGTCTAATAGGCAATAAATTATTTTCTTTACAGACCTGACCTTTAGTTCAGGATACAGTCCATGAAAGTAGCAGCATTCATGTTTATGGGGCAGATTTACTAATCCACGAATATGAATCCCGAATGGGAAAAATTCGGATTGGAAACAAAAATTTCTGAAGATCGCAAATATCCCGAAAATGCTTAAGAAAAAATCGCATTACGCATGATAATGTCGTATTGGCGATCCGAAAGTCACGAAATTTTAGTGTAAAAAACTCTTTTGCCCCTGTGCTTTCAGCTGGGGACTGTCAGGTATTTCGCCATCTAGAGGACAGGGTGTAGCGTAGCACCATATGAAATACACAAAAATTGACAATTATGTATTCTATATTTGTAGTAGCAGATATATAGAGAACATAATTTATTCTGCAAAGAGTTAAATTACCAAATAATGGAATGAGGCTTTGATCGTCACTTTTGCCCCCCCCCCCCCCCACCCGCAAGTCATAACTTGGTCTGGTCCCACTATTGTTATGAATTTGGCAAGTGAGTATATTAAAAAGCAGTCTTTTCTAGCCTCACACTCACTTAACATGCAGCTTTCCCAGCTGATCTCACATGAGAATATCCTGATTGCATGCCCTCTTGGTGGTCCTTGAAAAATGGAAAGTTAGAAACCCTGACGTAAGAGCATCTATTTCTGCAGCATTAGCTCCCCTTTCAGCAGACCTGCTGTTGCTCTATTTGCTACACCTCTAGGGCTTGGAAAACTGTGCAATGGGGGGGGCATCATTTACCGTAAAAGAAGACTAAGCCTTTTCTTGATGAAACGATTTATAACTGCTTTATTCTAGTCCTGTGGATGTAAAGACTAAACAGGGGGAATAGATGCTGCAGCACCTCCTTGATAATCTGTCTTGGCTCTTGTCTGATCACTTGTTGAGCGAAGAAGATATAACTCTCACCAGAGAGCCGTGTAATTAGCTGCACATCATACTGGAACTCGCTATATCCCTCTCTCTAATCCTCTCTTATCTCCGTAAAAAGCTGCCTGAGCCTCTGATTGACAGCAACCAAGACAAGGCTGAGGAATCGCAGCTATCAATTAACATCATTTAGAAATGCTGATTAGGTTCTCTTTCCCCTCTGTGATGGGGCCTCATTATCCCACCAATGAAGCTCATCAATGCAGAGATACAAGAACAGAATTCTTGTTGTTGGGGGGGCCAGATGCCAAGTTTTGTATGGGCACCATCCAAAATACCAACAGGAAAAAGATACTCTCTGGGGATGAATAGGTTTAGAAATAGAATTCTAGGGCTGGCATTAGGATAGAAAAGGAGCTCTGGAGCTAGGGCCCCCATCGGAAAGGAAAATACAAAAATCAGGGATGTTCAAATGGTAGCCCTCCTGACAAATTGCAGGACTTTGCTCATAGTAGGGTTCTAGGAGTTACAAGTGATCAAAAGCTCTATGGGGATATGTCCTGATGCACACAAGTGGAAATATCTAACAAGTGCTACATGCATGATTTTTGTCTTTTAGCTGCATGTTTATCGCTATTGGCACCTCTGATGCCCAGGACAAATGATCTCTCTACTTTGCCCTAACTCAAATATGTTCTGGGTGGCCATTGCCAAATTTGCTGGAGAATTTCACAACATTTTAATGGGTCAACCAAGACAGCAGATGCAAACAAGAGGTTTTTAAAAAAACTTCCATTACTCTGATACTCACCCTGGCTTACATGATTGTCAGTTCTAGTTATGTCTCTGCTCCTTGTTACAACATAGAGTGAAAACGATATTTTGCTACTCATTTAGGAAACAATCCAGATGCATTGCAAGAGGCCTATTTGTTAAAATTTCAAACCTTGCCAAATTTTCTAATTTCTCTATACCCAATAATTTTTTTATACCTAATACTTAAATGGATACATTGATGAGTCTTCTGCTACCAGTTGAAAAAGCGGCATAAAGTTGGGATAGGATCCCCTAAATGATTTCAGCTATGTGCACATTAATTCTACCCAAGACACCGAATGATATGACCTGCAGATAGGTGCTAATATAAATCTAGGTATGCATTTATTTTTTAGGGTTGAAAGTGTGATACGGCTTGCTTGGTCCTTAACCTACTCCTGTAGTTGTACATTCCATACTGTCTGTGTGATATACCAAGCAGAGTCTTGGTAAAGGTTCCAAAGTCAAGCATCTCCTACAAACATGCAGCAGCAAGTGTCACATTAGAGGCCATAGTCCTATACAGTCTCACCTCCTGGGCTTACTTGTAAATGACATCTTGCAGCACTCAGTGATAGTTCATACATGGTGGGAACACTGTGTAGTCCTTCATGCCTGGATATTGAACCATCTGACAGGCCTAATCAATTCGGTAATCCAAGTAATGTTGGATATTGATAATTCCAAAGGTCATCTTTCTACTAGAGTTTCCTGCTGCTCTGAACAATTACAGGGAAGAAGAACACAAATACTAGCTTTATCTCATAAAAGTATGGCACCGAGCTGCTACTGAGCATCATATAATATAGTTTGACCCTTTCACTGCCCCACTAGAGAAGCAGGCAGGCAAAGACTCAAGGTTACAGAGGAAAAATTGAGCAGAGCAGCACAGCAACAGAAGCAGGTGAGTTAGGATTCTTTTAAAGACAGCTTGGGCAGAGGAGACAGGAGGATAAAAAGGAAAGATACAACATATAGCAAGCGCACAGATGAATCTAGGTCAGGGCTATTGGCAGCCTGCAGCCTGGAAAATGTCCACAACAGGCTCTCAGATGCCTTGTTTCCTGCCAGTGAGGTCCTTGCCTCATATTAAATGTTAACATTATATTTTATAATATATAGCTCACCAGCATTAAAAAAGATGAACTGAACTGTTCTCAGATATAATGGTGCTGCTTACAAGGGATATAAATTTAGACATACATTGTGTACAGCGCACACTGCAGGCATCATTCTCTCTAAACATCCCCTTCTTGGTAACCAAACCCATAGCTATCAAGTAGCCCATCAGCGGCAGCATCTGGATAAGATATATGCTAGATCCATTAGCTGCCAAGCATGACTGT